>NC_139236.1:19201629-19395789 GCF_977018435.1 Lepisma saccharinum | reverse complement strand
TGGACTTAAAACATTAACTCGTGATGTGATGGTGTCCTTGATGTGTTGACCAGCTGTTAAGATCCTCTTCCTGAGCTCTTCTTGCGAGTTTACTGGTGTCTTGTAAACTAATTCTTTCATGTGGCTCCAAATGTGAAAGTCGCAAGGCGTCAAATCGGGGGATCGAGCCGGCCAGGGAATCGGGCCGCCTTGGCCAATCCATTTCTTTGGGTAATTGTCATCCAGCCACTGTCACACGCCCAGGCAGAAGTATGGATGGGCGTCATCAACAATCATTTGATCGAGCCATTTTTCCTGCCCAAAATCTTAAATGGTATCACTTATGAACATTTTTTGAGGAACGGGATGGCAATGTTGTTGGAGGATGTGCCTCTAGCTACAAGACGTGACATGATTTATCAGCATGATGACTGTCCAGCTCGATCCCCCGATTTGACGCTTTGCGACTTCTGCATTTGGAGCCACATGAAAGAATTAGTTTACAAGACACCGGTAAACTCGCAAGAAGAGCTCAGGGAGAGGATCTTAACAACTGGTCAACACATCAAGGACACCATCACATCACGAGTTAAGAGACCAAATGTCCGTAAAAACCTGCGTGCCTGTATTCGTAACGGAGGTGCCCACTTTGAGCAAGACGTGTAATGTTCTTTAATTGTATTGTTCATTGATTCCATTCACATGAAGATGAAGGAAGTATTATTTCTTGTACATAAATGTGAATGTTAGCAACATTTGTACCTTGTTGGATAGCATATGACACAAGGAAGTAATTTTAGTAATTTGTACGCTTCGTGTCATACCATTTTTGTTATTAATACGTTGCCAAGTAAACTAAGAGTGCATTTTTTTATCATCACTTGTAAGTTTAGACACACCCGTTACTTACATGTGATTGTTATTTGGGAAACAAACTCTTTTTTTCAACGAACCACTTATTTGTTAGCTATCAGAAAACGCTGAAATAAGTTCCATACAATGAGCAGTTTTTTCTCAATTCTTCTTTTTATTTGGAATATTGTCATTTTTTAAAAAAAACAATAGAAATTCGATTATCTCGAAAACTACTAATTTTCGGACGGGGTATCATATGGTCAAATTTATTGCAAATTGTCTCTACTTTAACCCCTTTCAGGGAATACATCTAATTACCAGTGACCCTGTATATGCACTTAAGTCACGATAAGTATTTACAAATTTACATATTACCAGTTTTGTTAGCACTTAGTAGATGCTGACGCGTCACAACTTTTAAATTATAAAATATCTCTAGAAGAGATCTTCAAAATGCAACACTATTAACATTAGCAATGAATGCAATCAGAAATTCAATAATACACATTCTTCCCTGTTATTTATGAAATGCATGTGTAAAGAGTTTCGCAAGTAAATGAAGAAGGAAAATAATGTGTGGGAAATTTATATAAGCTGTACATACGACACCAAAGGAGCAACCACGAATTTTTGTCTGAGTGGAGGGGGGCACCAGGATAAACGTGCCAATAATAAAAATAGTATTATTAATAATAATAATATTGGTAGTAGTAGTAATGGTGGTGGTGATAGTAGTAGTAATATCAAACACATTATCCTCGTAAATCACGAAAGAAGAGGGTAGAAGTCGGCGCTAAAGCAATTGTGTCGGAACAAAAGGTATCAAATATTTTATTTCAACACGTTCAATTTCACATTAACTAATAATGGAAAACAAACACAGAAACTGTATTTCTGAAAGATTGAAAATTCTTTCTTATTGTACGTATGACAATTACATGTATATTGAGAGCGATCCAATTTTTTGCAAACTGAAAACAATATTGATTTAATAGGGCACAAATTATTTTAACTTCCCCCCTCCCCCCCGTGATTGCACCACTGCATCACACAACATCCACAATATACCTGTTGTAGTCTACAGCTGAGCCGAGCGTGACGCTTGCCGGAGCTAAACGAACAGACGCGAAATTACACGAGAGAGTAGCTGACGTAATCAACGGGAAAACTTCCACCCTAGAAACCTGCAGACTTCTGGCCGGAAATTCCGTGCTTCGGTTTCGGAGGTTTCGCTGTAATGGACGTTACACCATTTGATTTCAATAGAAGCAGACGACAGAAGTTCTGTTGCCGTATTTTTCCGTGTTTCCCCGCGTCTCAGTGAGCGAAGTCTTTTAGGCCATGTTCACACGAAGCTACTTGTCCCAGAGACAGGTCGCCGACAGCCGTTTCCTGTACGGGAAACTGCCAGAAACCGATCGCCGAGATTCACAGACATACACTTTTCAATTTTTGTCGAGAACATGGAGTGCAGTGAGGAACTGTTTCTTCTTGTGCTTCTCATGAAAAAGGAAAACCGAAGGGGAAAGAGAACAATGCATGTTCATCCTATGCTGCAAGCAAGACTGCAGAGAGGCCTGTATTACTTAAGCTATTAGAATCTTTAATTTGATTCATATTTTCTTCATCAGTACATTGTCTTCGAAAATAGTGAATTTTTTTATATGGGTTTTGAGTTGCTGTTTTAAGTCCACTTTATGCACAGTAAGGCTAATCGGGACTGGACCTACAGTTTAAAGTGGAATCCGAACCACTTGTGCCTCCACCGGGTATCGAACCCGGGACTCCTAGATTACAAGGCAATGACGCTACCACTGCGCCATGGGGGAGGCCCCATTTTTATATGGGAGGAGGGACATTTAGAGGGAAGTGATGAGTTGACAGCCCCTCCCACAATAAATTTCTGGATACGGGTCTGATTGTAAATATTAATAAAACAAGCGTTAAAATAAAATATTGTTGACGAAATATTCCCTCGAATATAAAAAGTAGTAAAAAACATGTATATATAAA
This sequence comes from Lepisma saccharinum, assembly GCF_977018435.1. Classification (NCBI taxonomy): domain Eukaryota; kingdom Metazoa; phylum Arthropoda; class Insecta; order Zygentoma; family Lepismatidae; genus Lepisma; species Lepisma saccharinum. Next base: position 19,392,942 of record NC_139236.1, on the reverse strand, counting down.
TCACACTCACCTATTTCATTCTTTTCTGAAGCTGGTTTCTCCTGAAAGTCTGGGAAGAACCTTGATATCACCCTGTTCCAGGCATTACTACGTTCTATTTTACTGGCATACTTATCAGATCTGCAGTTCCAAATTGCGGGGGTTTTCTCCACTTCACATATAAGGTCTTCCGTGTTTACTTTTGAATCTACTAGCTTCTCCATTTTTCACAGAAGCCTGCAAAAAGCGCAAGAACCACAGCAACAACCACCTCTTTCGTAATTCACTGAGCAGAGAAGTTGCGAAACTGCAGTCGCCACGTGTGAACTCGCTTATTTACGACAATACCCCAGGTCGAAGTTCAGCGACTGCCAGATTCCGCGACGGGTTGCGCTAGTGGGCAATTGAAAAACAGTATCTGGCAGTCGCGCAACAGCAGTCACCACGCACGTGTGAACGCTCCCATTTAAAAAGCTTTGCTGCGAAGAAGTACGCAGACCGGTCTCCGCGACAAGTCGGCTCGTGTGAACGCGGTCTTAGAGTATTGTTTTGATAGCCTCCCGATGGTGCAGTGGTAGCGTCGTTGCCTTGTAATCAAGGGGTCCCGAGTTCGATTCCCGTTGGAGGCACACATTGGTTCGGATACCACTTTAATGTGTAGGTCCAGTCCCGATTAGACTTACTGTGCATAAAGTGAATCAATACTGTATTGATATTTGTCAGGCCTCCAAGGACGCACATGTAAAGATCTACTGAAACTTGATGAATTTTCGTAACAAAAAATGAAAATCCTAGCATTATTAGTTTCAGAAATATATCAGTTTCATTAGTAGTAATTCTACCAATATGCACGCACAACACACATATGGAACGTCGGAACTTATTCAAAATAATATTTTGAATAAGTTCCGACATCGCTGGTACAGGTAGCTCTCAGTAGTTAATAAGCCCCACAACGGCGTCAACGTGGCTACCGTCTGTGGGGGCCTCTTTTGTTTTAAGTTGGAGAGGGACGCAAGGCCACCTGTACCTTGCGACCTTGCGCCGAAGAACCAATCTGTTTGCCTGACCTGTATCATAAGATTGAATAACATAATTACAGATTTGCATAAAATAATACCAGATTTTCATTAATTATGAACAGAGGATTGCAGCTGCTTCACAATTAAATATCGAAGTTTCAGTAACAACTATGATTATTTATCTTTCTTTGGATATAGACACGCCAACTTCAAACTATATATAGATGAAATCATCACTCATCCTCAGTGGTGGCGGTTAGGTTGCTAATGCCCCCAAACTTTTTGTTACGTTTTATCCGCTCTATGACCTCTCAATACTAAGCCTTGTCTACCAAGAGAAAATAAACTGTCCTTGCACCCCCCCCCCCCCGCCTAGTTTTGGCACTAATCGCCGCTTCTGCAACATCCTCATCGCCGAGATTAGCCGAAAGTAGCAGAAAAACTAAAGAACAAAATTACAAACATAATTGTCCTCCTCTGAAATAGGAGGTTTGTTCACTAGGTTAGAAGGAATAAAAATAGACAACAATATACTGTACAGCAAACGACGTTTATGTTTAAGCCAAATGCACAATTAGTAATCGTGGCGAGCATATATTTTTCTCAGCAACTAAGATCATTTCAGAGAGGTCTAAAAAAGTTGTTACAAAATGGTAAAAAGCACAGCACTTCTTGTATTTAAAGAAATTTTGTGTTGAGCTTGTGTTATACACAAATTCAAACTGACAGATACCAAAAACAAGGTTACACTTAGTTCTATACGAGATTTAACTTACATGTTAAATTTATTTACATTGCACATCAACCTGAGGAAAAGAAGAATGTGTAGAGGTGTGCCCGTCGTGTGTTTCTTTGTTTTAGGGAAGTCTCGGCTTCGTAGTTTGGGACGTTAAGAAGTATTTACAATTCACACGAAATAATAATTTGTATTGATAATAATTGTGTTTTTCCAGGGAAAATACAACATATTTAAGATATACGTGCGAAGTTGATTGCATTACATACAAAAACGCACCTATGTCCAATAAAGTATGTAATGTCTCATCCAAACTTATTACCATTGATAAATGAAATGTAATAGATCTCAATAGATGGCAGGGACAATTTAAATAAAAAAATAACATGCAAATATAAATATAATATAAATATTTTAAATATACTTAGACTTTAAGTTGTAGGAACTTGAAAATAATAAATTACCTATAACAGATTATTGCTTGATTCTTTTATTCATAAATAATGAAAATCTGTAAAAAGAGTCTAAATTCTCAGAGGTGGTTTTTATATCGTGTATTATAAGGTGACACAGGTCAAGTTTTAGATAACACCAGATACCGATAATTTTTTGACCAGGGCACGCATTCTCCAGTGTCGTTTGTCCGTTGTCGCCTCCTGAAAAACGGAGGTTTCGGACAGCGGCCTGTCGAGCGTGCCCGCAAAAGAAGCAATTAACAATAAAATAATAAAGGGCAGCATTCTCAGTGAACAGGGACCCACGCTCTATAGAACGTCCATAGTTTCTACAGAGCCTTATTCGAATATCACATGTGCTTTAAGGTCATGATAGCATTTTGCAATGATCACATTGATTCAATGTGTGACAATTTTATATGAGTTATGTAAATATGATATGTGTCTTTGATAATAAAATATTTAAAGCAGATAAATGAATTTATTTTTTCACTTTAAGTAGTATTTTAATCAAGAAGCTAAATAATTTTTAGCACAGCAGATTAAAATCCAAATTAATTATTTAAAAGAAAAGTCATCGGTTGAAAACAATGTTAACCACCAAAGAAAGAAAAATACCACTTTTCATGATATTAAATTTATATTGATAAGTTTGTCATAAATTTTCAAGTATTAAACTTTTCAAACGTGTGCCGGAATCTTCGTTCTGCAAATGTAATAAATACACTGACAAGAATTTATATCTAAGAACGAGTAGTTTTAACATGGCATCTATACTGTTTTGGTATTTTACAATTTAATAAAAGCTTGATAAAATGCAATTTGTCTGAATATGAAGCATACGAAATGATGCATTATGAAAGTTGCACCATCTCACCTACCCTGAATTAAATCCCGATAAGACTCAAAAGCGCATTAGTTTTTCTTAGGGGGGAGCAATGCAATAGATACGTCAATCTCCCAGTTAAGAAAATTCTCAGAAAGCTACACAAATCCAAAATTATATATGACTGAAAGTAGTGTTTTCTTGGCATTTTATACTTTTTGCTCGTTTTCTCTATATTTTATCTTAACTTTTATGCACCATTTCATCTACTGATTTTTGATTTCACACACAATTAGAATTATATACAAATTTGTGTACTTAATAAGATATGCCATTTGTAATATTTTGATGTAATTGAACACTTATGTTCATGAATGAACATAGCTGAAACAATAAAGATGATGTTTACTATACAGTACTTATGTGCATTGGTCAACGAAAATAAATTATTACTATTTCAAGGAAAATGAAAGCATCGAAGTAGGACAAAGTAGATTTAATGATAATGCAAGTCTTAGAATAATATATTTCTCTTTTAATATTCCTGTTTGCAGTTATTGTGTGTGCATCATCTGTTAATTTGCTAAGAGAGAGTGAATAGTGAAAAATCCTAAAGCCCTGTAGTAAACTAATGACTTGGGACGGTCTATAGATTAGCAGGTCACGTTACACTCGGGCGATTTACAGAATAAATTAAATTAATTAAATATATTAAAAATAAAACCGTTATATATAATTCAGTTCGTTAAAGAAACATATAAACTAGATACGTCTATCGAAATTAATACAGTGAAGCACCGATTTTGCGTTTCCTTATTTTAAATTTTCGTGAGTTTTAATGTTATTTTTTTCTTTTTACTTAACCGCAATGGACAATTTGTAAAACCCGTTAAGACACTGTTCCAGTTCAAAATATTCCCAACGTTTAGCACCATCTAAAATATTAGCGTTTGCTTACAAGAACTGGAGCCTCGCTTACTTTACACTGATTACTAATCAGGAATAAACAAATTGATCTTCTATATCGTAGAACTGTCGGAAGAGCTAGGGTCATTAACGGCGTCAATGAGAGTGCGAGATGGTGCTTGCGCACCCTCTTTATTCAGGCCAGCTTCCCCTTCCGCAGCCTCAATTTCCATATTCACAATATGTGAATATATATGAAGGCAAGTAGGATTTAAGTACTCACTATGGCATATGTTGCAATAAAGTGATACACTCTTCCCTTTTGGGTAGCAATAGTCATGTTCAATGTGTAATCCAGCTGACGATTAACCTCTGTGAAATATGAGGAACCTTTTTATAAAAAAAAACAATCCCTTTTTAAAGCTTTTTTATATAGGTTGTCGCTTATATAAATTCGTTATGAAATTGATGATGTTATTTTTATTATTCTTTTAAGACATACCCTCGTCTATACTATTACTGCAATTTCATTATCTACATTTTATGTAATATACTAAACTAATTCTATCTTATAATAAAATACCTGTAAGCGAACTTCTTTAACTCACATATATAAAGAGTTGTGGTTTCGTAGCAATTCTCTTCCTCTTCAACAATGTTGAAATATTGTTGATCAAAGACAATTGTTGACTTCTTTCTGCCTCCAAATCAGCGACATTGGGTGACTCAACATGTTCAGTGACTGACAGCTATTGTTGCGCGAGATTAAAGTTGAAGTCCTGATTCGAATGCCATTTTACTTCAGTGAAAGTTACGAAAGATCAGTTGTCCTCTGAAAACCATATGGAAGGTCTACGTGGAGCCCAGTATATCCTCCCCTCAAATCTATCCCACCAATAGCGTCCGTTTTAGGAACTGAAAGTACTTGTCAAGTCCACGTTGAGTAAATAGATGTTGCCAATTCAGTTTCTTGAGAGATTTTATAGCGTGAGGTTGCGGTTATCTTTTAGGTTGTGTTATTGTGTTGTGCTATTTTTTTTTTACAAATACAGCGTGGAGACCTTGGGAGTGTAACGTTACAGTGAATGAATGGATGCCTAGGCAGTGCAGGTAAACTTGACAACAGCGCTTCTCAGAAAAACAGGTGCTGGCTCGAAATCAGATACATCTTGGGTCGGCTTCCTCTCGAGCTATGTCAGATATACCAAACTGGCGTTCGAATCAGGACTTCAGCTATACCTTAAATGGGAGAGACGTCACAACCCGGCGTTGGGGCTATTTGACTTCACAATCATCATTGAAGAGGTAAGGCACGCCTATGAATATAATGGAGATAAAATAATTTTTGTGTTTACTACAATCAGTTTAACTACACTCTTTTGTTTTGTCAAATTTGATGGGCGTGCAAGGAGTAAAATTTGGATTGAAGGGTTTAAGGGGCACTGTAATCCCCCTCCAAATTTTGGAGGGGTACAAAACTCCTGAATCCCTTATTCACTGTTCGTAACAGCTTATATAATTTACTGCAGTCTCATTGTACTGTAGAAGGACCCCGCACCAGTGCCGGATCTACAAATCTTATCCCCCCCCCCGGCAAAATATTACCAAAGCCCCCCTACCTATCTACCTTCACACACACACCATGGTTTGTAAGTGTGAAAATTTGGGGAACATGACAAATTTCCGCCTTTTGGGAACTCTCTTATTTTGAGGGTTTTTAAGATTTCTGGACTTCCATGGGATTCAGAAATGACACTAGATGGTGAGAATGAGCTGAAAAAGTTAAATTTTCATCAAAATCAATAACCTGAATTTTCCCCCTATTTCGGGGAACTAACCTGGAACATATGCGCATTTCGGGAAACTCTGAATGTGTGTGAAAATGTTATCCGCCAAACGGGGATATTTAACCTATTTGGGGAACTTTGTGTCATTTGAAGATGCACACAAGTTCCTCACATCACATAAAGGTCCCCATTAAGATGATGTAAAGCAACGTCGTGCACACAGCAGTCTATGTATGAAATTCGTCCAGAATTTGTATTTTAGGAAGTGAAAATAGTTTTAGGAGTGTATATAAGTAAATTTTATGCCAATGTAGCAAGTCAGTAACAAAGAGAATCGAGTATGAGCCCCTAATGTGGAAATCGTACGTCGCCTCTGGTCCCCAAAATGAAACCCACGAACTAACGCAGCTCTCTACTGTTAACAAGTGAAGGAAGCATTGCGCGTAAGTAACCGTCGATGTTGCTCGCGTCGGTGGAACGCCGAAATTTGTTCTGCTCCGTGCTTGGCGTGGTGTTTGGATGTTTTTTTGGCTGTAAATTTTTTTAGGGGATTAGCAACAATTGAAGTGCAATTAAAAGCACACCACGCCTCGTAGATATAATTTACGAGTTCGTCTGATTTATTCTTATTTTATTAACATAAACAGTTCAGAACTGGTATTCTTAAATAAATATACTGGCGCGTAATGTGCGTGAATTTGGTGTGAAGAAGCAGGCTTGTAGAATATACGTGTGTGTTGGGTCTCTCTTATCGCACAACAGTAGAGCAATTTTGTGTTCTGACGTCAAACGAGGGATGACTATGTTGTTAGGTTAGATCAATTAGATTTGGTTCTATTAGTTTAAATACACTAAAAAATATTATTTATGCTAAGATAACCAAACATAGCTAGCTTAACCTAACAACCTAGGTATTTGGCTTAACAATAACAGCATTCTAAGGTTACGTCATAACCCAAGGATGCTCTACTGTTGTGCGACAAGGGAAACAAACCCGGATGTATGTGTATGTGGATATAATCTGCCAAACGGGGACATTGTAATTTAGAAATGCACACAAGTTCCCCACTTAACATGAAGATTACGTTTGAGTGAATTTAAGTCAGTGTACACACACACAACAATAATCGAATTTATGCGGAGTATCACATGAATGATTTGAGCATTTGAATTGCATCATTTCCTCTGAATTAAAAACCAAGCAGCAGGCACAAATCCAGGAATGTGTGATTTAAACTGCTAAATGAGGATTTTTATTGTAACGAGTGAATTCTGGTTGTTCAACGTCAGTTTCATGGGCCCATTTTAAGGTCTTACACGTGAACGCGGAAATTAGTGAAATGAAATATAACTGCCGAATAAAAACCCATTTTATTTTATTTAACGAGAATTAAGTATTAAGCTGAATTAAAAAATTTTGGATAATTATAATCTGTCCAATGCAAGTGCCAAATATGAAAAGATTGGCTGATTGATTTTCTTTATTTTTCTTCGCTACTTCTGCCTTTTGGCTAATTTCCGTAAATGGGAATGGGTTATGATATGATGAAATTGAGGAGTGGATACTTACAAACATCCATGTCCAGACAGGATTCGAATCCGGGACCCTAGATACTCAGTGGCGGCGATTGGGTCCAAAACTAGAGGAGGCATAGCTTCAAAACTGGGGGATGGAGGCACTTTCTTTCTCTCTAGATAAGGTTTATCATAGTGCAAAAAGTACGGGGAAGGAAACTGCCCCCCTAATCGTCGTCAGTGCTTGAAAAGATGCTAAAATTTGGAAGTGGCTATCAAAATTAAAAATTAGTCCCTTTTCTAAAATTCCTGCACACCGTACCTGATAGTAATGTGCACATTGTTATACACTTCTCGATAATATATATATATATATATATATATATATATATATATATATATATATATATATATATATATATATATATATATAATACGTTGATACCCAGGGGCGGTACTAGGGAATTTTCTACCGCACCTCCATCAGCACTCCCTTTTCAAAAATTATTTTCAACCTAATGAAATGTTATGCTACTGAAACTTTGAGTTTACAATGTTAGGTATTGCATTAATACCTCAATTACGTATGGTATTTAACAGGCAATCTATTGGTCCTGAAAGAAGAATCCTGTAGTGGTCGCGATCTATGCAAATATCAGCGGCTGTTGTCTCTCATCACCATGGTTTTTAAGAATTTTATTTTTACTTTTGTTTATTCCTGCGGCGTTTTCGATAACTGCCTACAGCTCAGAATGAGTTGATTCACGTTTTAATCTTTTTAGCGTGTTTTTGATAAAAGAGTTTTATTTTCAGCCTACTTATTCTTCCTCTACTCTCAAAATCACACTGCAGCAACAAAACATTTTTGTTGCTTCAGTAAATCACCAGCTTATACCAGGGAAATTAACGGGAGTTGTATCGAGCGTGTTTATTATTTTTCGTTATCGTTAATGCACACTTCTATGTAAGATAAGATAAAATTTATTTCATCCATGAATCACTTATTTGCGTATACAGGCAGTGATATCGGACATGTCAGTTTGTTGGATCAACATACAAGTAAATGTCGGTCACTTTCTTGACATGCTATTCTGAGGATTCATGATCCTTGTCAAGTATTTACTACATATTCCATTTTTTTTAAATAAAGAACCTGATATCTCACAATGACCATTGTCCAAATTTGATGATACCAGTCACATTTCTTATTTGTATTTTTGTTATATAGCTTTGCCTCGCTGCATCTGTATGCTAATTGTGTCAATAAGGATGAATTATGATAGATAAAATTGGTAAATTGACGCTCGTAAAGACACGACACCGAACCTTACACTACCAGTAGCTACATTGGGCTATATTGTATATCATTCACTAACACACATTTTACTTTAATTTAATAAGAATTTATGGAACTCAGTTTCATTAAAAATACGTACAATTTAACCTGTTGTTTCATTCATTTCGAGAAGTTTTCAATTTTCATAATGGACAAATATGTTACGAAAGCACAAACGTAGACATAAATATTATCATATGTAGACGGCAATGTTTTAATAAATAAGGTGAGTAGTCACAATCACATATTCTAATACAGAGAAGGTAATATGCTTAAAGACTCTATGCGATTTAGATTTAAAATTTCGCCTTTTATGTTGGCATTTTCATAATCTCAATTTCTGTGTAAAACGCATTAAAATCTGTGTTTCCAGATGACAGTTCGACTCAGTACAATTGATTCAATATACTGCAACACTCTGCGTAACAACAGTTGTTTTCATTCAATATAATGGGTATGTACGGAATGCCCTTTGGACACCACGGTTCTGAACTGGCGGGTAATGTGCGTGCCTTTGTTGTTGTGCAAAGAGAAAGAGAGGGGCGCGTGCAGTATTGTTAACATCACGTGACGGAAAACAGCTGAGCGGCTGGCGCGGGAAGAGCTTTCGTCTCTCGCTCTGTTCGTACACACATTCGTACACACAAATGGCATTTGTGCTGCCTCCTGGAATGCATTTCTGGAACTAATTCACACACCGTTGGACACACTGTTTTTGATGAATTTACGACATTCGGGGTAGTTCTCAGAGTGAGCTGAAAATTAAACCAGAGCATTATTTCATCATTTTCTAACGATTTTTGGGTCAAATCCTTCCGGGGACCTGAGGCAAGTTCCTCAGTGTGAATTTGGTTCCCCGAATTGTGAGTGTGTAGTTTAACTTTGTTCCTCGAAATCGGAAATCTGCCAACGCACACACACACACACACACACACACACACACACACACACACACACACACACACACACACACATATATATATATATATATATATATATATATATATATATATATATATATATATATATATATATATATATAATGTATGTGTGTGTGTAATTCTTGATCTCATGTTGACAAAGTTAAATATAGGGCCTAGAGGGTGATTACCTATAAAAAGTAAAGGAGTTAGGCTGGGTACAATTAGTCATTATTAGAGCCCGGAAGTTTGGCAAAATGCCTCTTTTTATCTACTGCATATATTCATAAAATTTTTCCGGATATACGTTTCTTATGTTGTTTCGAATGTTTTAGAAGCCTTTTCATTTTGCCTATTTTGCCTATTTGGGACCCCACTGCTTATTTTTAATTATAATGCCTTTTTTTTGCCTTTTTCAATGAAATTTGACCATTTTTTTTAAAAAAATGTGTATATAAATTATTTATCTCCCAAAAAACGTTGTTGGCACTTATTTTTCTTCCGTTTATTATGTGAATAATTTTCGCCTTATTTAAGTAATATTGAACTCATGCATGTTTCAACATTGCTGAAGGAGAAAAGTGTGAGAAAAATGTATTTCATGCTCAGTTAGGATATTGCCTTTCGGTTAACATTTCCTTGTGCATGATTGACTGCTGAAGTGGACAGGTTGATTTCGAACACAAAGAAGATATTTCTGAAATCTCCCTCTCGAACCCGAAAATTTAAGGAAGTTGCATCTGAGCTTAGTTTACCTCCGCAACCAGTCTTGACCAGATGGGGAACCTGGATATCAGCAGCTATATATTATGCTAACAACCTTGAAAAAATCAGTGAGGTGATCGATGCTCTTCCAGAAAATGAAGCGGCTTCAATTCGTGAAGTGGAAAAAACTCCTGTGCTATTCAAGTTTATTTTTGCACATTATGGTGCATTGCCAGAGACAATTACAATTATAGCATCCATGAAAATCTTCGAGGAATCTATGCAGCAGATGATGGAAGTGCCAGGAGAAAAGGGGTCAGCTGTTGCGGAAAAGTGCAAACGGGTAGTGAGTGCAAATGAGGACTTGAAACAATTGGAAAAAAAATTGTGATATTCTAAAAGTTGAAAATGCTGTTACCGAAATGAGTCCAGCTACATTAGCTTGTTTTATGTATGCTCCAATAACGTCTGGGGAAGTAGAAAGATCATTTTCTATTATGAAAAACATTGTCTCTGACAGACGACTATCAATGAATGTTGAGAACTTAAAAAAACACATTGTAGTTATGTGCAATCAAGACGGAGAAAATTGCAATGCTCTTCCCAATGTAGATTTTAACATGTTGCCAGAAATTATAGATGAAAGTAAGCGACTTCCAAATGTGCCTTTTTTCGGTTTATTTTGCCTTTTTTTTCATTTTTAGTGCCTATTTTAACGAAAATAAATGCCTGAACTTCCGGGCTCTAGTCATTATAGAAACAACAGGTTAGGCTTATGGCCTTAGGGAAAACCATATTGGTGGCCGCCATATTGAGTTCCACTCATTTTTTTTAAAATGGGAGAGGGTTGATGCCCGTTTCAGAGCAGAATCCTGCGTAATTTCCCACTTGTGTGCAAAAGTTATATATTATGTTAAAAGTTATACATTGTGCCTCTTATAGGCGCGGCAGGATGGGGGAGGAGAACTGGAGGGGGCCGGGCCCCCTGGCCCCTCCGGTTTCGGCGCCCGTGGTGATGTGATATATACTACAATATATAACTGTTTTCTCACACCTGGAAAATGATACGTGTTACAATCATGCAGTCATAACTTTTCCTGATTGAAGATAGGTTGAAGAAACCTTCACCACTTCATTTCTCGTGAAATTCTAACCTGACTGCCACGGGAGACCCTAGGTGGGTGATCTAAGGTCGGAATTTTTCCGGCTTTTTCCCCGCATAAAGCAACTCCAGGGTTCACCCAGCCTCAAACCAAATGGTACCCAGTGGGGAGTAAAGGCGGGCAGAGCGTGCCGCTGATCACATCACCTCCAAGATGTCCGACATCGGAAATTTGGCGGGCCCCACTCCCACATACCCTAAATGTATGTGCCTTCATGGCACAGTGCTATATGCACAGGGAGCTTTTCCTTTACCTGCATATATTGTATTCGTTTCTGCACCCCTGGGCAACTACGTTTTTTTTACATACGCGAACCCTCTACTATGTCAATGGCTGAGGGTAACGTCCACTTTTGTGTTGTCTGCAATAAAGGGAAGTTCACAAATAGATCGATCATACATAATAAGGAAACTTTGAGTTAATAGCAGCACACACACACACACACAACTCAGACACTTGCGTATTATGGTGCAGATGTTGCACAATACAATGTCCATTGATTGTGAAGGATTGAGTGTGGGACTTGAGCTAGGCACATGTCTACACATGCAGTACATTGTGGGAGGTAATTTGACATTACTTAATTATCTATTTCTAGATCGAGATTGCGGACAGAAGGCAAACGTCTAGTGTAGTGTGTATACAGGGTGATTCAGAATTGCTATTACACACTTCTAGGTGTTGTAGAGGGGACTTAGTAGATCAAGTTTTGATAAGGAACCCATGTCCGGAAACGTTCCGTTTTGGTACTACACAGATGACAAGATCTTGGTAAGAAAGAGCAGAGGCTAAATTGTGATGAGGGCTTTAAATACGTTGACAACTATACAGTAAAACTGAAAACCTTTTCACAATTAAGAAAGTCCACTTTTTAATTGCGGCTAGTTTACTTGCTTGGGATGGTTCACTCATACAGCTCCACTTAACTGACAAGGTTGAAGACATTTAACAAAAACATGAAGTGAATCATGTTCTTCTAGAAATCAAGTTTCACACACTAACAATAGTTTGTTTTTACTGTCTGGTACGTACTATCTGTCCAGAAAGAAAATGCTTGGTTGATGGTGGCGTTGCAAGCAAAACTTGAAATATGAAAAATTTTAAGGTCAAATGTGTGACTGAACACACCATTCCCACCTGACGTTTGTTGAAACTAAGATATTATCTTTTCTTGGATATTGTATTCCATAAGGATCTCCATGGGTGGCAGAAGGTAAAAAATTGTAACGGACTGGAAAAACATCTGAAAGAGAATAAGCGAGAAGAAATACTCTTCGCCAGTGGCGAAACAATTAAAAAACCTATGTGATAAGTGGTAGGTGAGTGGTGTCGTGGCGAAGTGGTTAGCAGAGCGCGCTACAACGCCAGGGGTTCTGGGTTCGAGTCCCGGCAAGGCATGGGTATTTGTGTTCGTCCAGTTGATGAGAAACAAAGAAAAATGTAAGAATTGAAAAGTGTAAAAGTGAGAAAAAGAGTGAATGGTGGGGGATACCTCCGTGTAGGGGGTATTTCCTTTTATTAAAAAAAAAAAAAAGTGGTTAGCAGAGCGCGCTACAACGCCAGGGGTTCTGGGTTCGAGTCCCGGCAAGGCATGGGTATTTGTGTTCGTCCAGTTGATAAGAAACAAAGAAAATGTAAGAATTGAAAAGTGTAAAAGTGAGACAAAGAGTGAATGGTGGGGGATACCTCCGTGTAGGGGGTATTTCCTTTAAAAAAAAAAAGTGATTAGTGTTACGGCTTCACGCTCTGAAGGATGCGTGTTCGAGCCCGGTTAGAGAAGGTTTTTTTTTTTATTTTAGTTGACAATGAGGCTCCATGTGCGTGTTCCAATCCGCATTTAGACAGTGAAACTTTTTTCTTATTGTGTAACCAAAGAAGTGCATACCACATGCATTTACAATCCATAATTTCAACTGCGAATTTCGAAAAGCACCTTAGACTTTTCCTTCTTAACAAATACTTTTTACATTTGCGGACCAAATATAGAGCTGTCAGATCATACCTACTTTTACTGTGACTATAAATTACATTTTAAATAAAAAAAATATTTCGAGTTTGTTGACACAAGTTTGCATTGTCACCTACAAATACCGTATGTTTAATTTAATCTGTATACTCGTATTATTCTGGAATCCGAGAATGCGGATGAGTCAGACGTTTATACTTTTGCACAGCATAGGCTATGGATACTACAAATGTAAATCGAGACGATACTGATTGGCCAAAATACAATGTGCTAAAGGTAGTCTTCAGAACATTATTTTGCTTTTCTTATATTTAAATAACTCATGGCTCAACAGCCTATCTCCCGGCTGCCAGTCTCCTTCCCACAATCCTATCTAGAGGTGTGGTTACGTGGGGTCAGCACGTCGAACCTCCAGCCATTGTAGAAGATTTACGAGACCGGGTTGCGCTACTCACTTTAGCTCCCAAATTTCCTCACGATGGTGGGTTGCCACCGGTCCTATAAATAGGCAGAGAATCCAGAGACTGAACCCAGGCGTACTCGAACTCATGCCGTCCCGCAGTCGGAGCCCAAAGCACAGCGCCAGACGCACGGCCACGGAGAAGGACTATTCTTATACTTAGCTACTGATTTTACAACATAATTATAATGTTAAGATCTTACTGTGTTCTATTTAATATAATATTGAGTTTATTTTTTACCAAACTTTGACTTTATGTCAAACATTTTCCCAGCTTATTCTTATTTTTACTCAAATAACACAATTTTTAAACGATTCTAGCAAGAGTTTTTATTATATTATCAACACACAAACTGTGTTCTTCAATATTTAATTGTTTACTTTTCAAGTTTTGGACACACAAAGTGTATTTTGTCCACCTTTAAATTATTATTTTACCAAACTAACACAATTTCATCTATTCAGGAAACATTTTTTCTAAAGTTGATAAAGTTTTCTAAATATATCAGGTAGGGCTCTACATATTTTGGAAATGATGCGATCAGCACCACTCTCCATCTGCTTTTTATTTCAGGTACCCAATATTATTGAGGCTTAGTGAATTCTAGAGCCTATTTATGCAGGAGAGAGGGCTTGAAAATTTCGATCTCAGATCTCCCACAACTACCTGTCAGAGTATTTTAAAGGATATTTTATATTTATTATGTGCCACTAGAATATCAAAGCTTGCTTAATTTTTATGTCTGTAACGCTGTTATTGTACTTTTAGCTAAGGCTTACTGGATAAAGTACAGGAAATGTTTAACATTTTGACTATTTGCCCTTATACGAGGCCAAACTTTTACTGTAACGAAAATTAGTATGTGTCTATGAGGACTGAAATCTCTCTACCGAGGGGTCCATATCTGGACGCTTACTAATATTGTTTTTTTCCCCTTAAATATAACAATTTAACAATATAATAACCATACGATGTTCACAGACGAGTGACTATATGGATCATAGGTCCACTTGCTAAATTTTTATTTCTCTGCTACAAGATTAATTTAGCCTTATATCCCTTTTCAGGGTACTTTTGAAGTATTACTGGCTGTTTGAGTGACTGAATAATTATTTTTGGTGCATCAATATTTGGGTTATTTCCCTTTGGTTTATTATACCAGGCTACAATCACTATCTGAGGACTAAAATCCTCTGATTGAAGCTAAAAGCTTAAGCTGTAACTAGGCATTTAGCATGTATATCAATAATTTATAGGACAACACGAACTTTACAGAGGATTGTAGGTGACGTAGGACCACACGCCAGAGCCTTATTAGTCTGCAAGAAGCATTTACAGCTAATATTACGAGGAAATAAGGTTGATTTTTTACTGTTTCCAAAAAGGCTATTTTTTGCACACCCAATATTTGCTTTTTCAAGTAACTACATGTAGCAGAAGCACACAGGCCAACACCAACTAGACTTCGATTTATATAAATGTATCTAGAACTATGATTGTCTATATTTCTGAGAATCCAACTATATTAGGATTATATTTTAAACTTATACAAAACCAGATTTTTCTATGTAAATATATTTTTATTTCATTAAATGTAGTTCTATAGTATAATTGGTTTCACATATATAAAAAGAACAAATATGAGATTTCGCTTTTTTTTTGCTTGTGAGGCTAATCGCGACGCTAAGGGTAAATGGCGAGGAAATGTAACGGAGGAGAAACAGTCCCAAAAGTTATGGGCTGCATATAAGTTAATACCACAGAGATATTACAGTAGGTGTAGGTTCTACCATCAGAACATTTTCTATTATAAAAATACTGCTTATGCTGTACTGTTAGCTAAAGATGCTGATATTTGAGAAACTTAAAAGCTTATTTGAGAAATTTGAAGATAAATAATAATCTGTTAGACTGTAAACAGATTTTATATCCATTCTGCACAAGATCCGATGACAAAATTTAAAAATTGTAACCACCCAGACAGGGACTCGAACCCTGGACAGTTCGGTTAAAAGCCTAACGCTATACCAACAATGGTATCTGGGCACAAGGTATTCTTTTCTTGAAAAGTTAAGTTATGTTAAGAAATATATTGAAACATTTGAGAACACTCTTGGTCTGGTTCGACAGAGAAGGAGACAACATTTCCAAATTTATACAGATTGGGTGTATTTTACCACTATAGAGGCCTTCACTATATGTAATCCGAAACGCTAAAGTTCAGCTAGCTTTCAAAATTGAGGTAAAGATTGTGTTTGGCGATATTAACAAGTTACACTTATATCCAGTTACGGACAAATAAAGCTAAATATCTCAGATTTACTGTACTAGCCAAGTTTTTAGTAACATTTTCCTTGACTATAGTACAAATACCAAAGAAATAGGTATATTTTATTTATAATTTGACAAAATGTACTAGTATTTAATTCACAAAGTTAGGTAAAAACAGCTTCATATTGTCCTTACTCTGATAATACTAGTTAACATGTTTGGTATTGTGGTAGTGTGGTTGGGATTGTCTTGTGTAGTAGTTGTCCTGTCTAGTGTGTTTATGTTTATCTTATGTAGTAGTTATGCTGTCTAATGTATTTCTGTTTGTCTTGTGTAGTATCGGTGATGTGTATGTATGTTTCTTGTGTTGTAGTTGTGCTGTCTAATTAGTATGTTTGTGTAGTATTTGTGCTGTCTAGTATGTTTGTTTTGTCTTGCGTAGTAGTTGTTCTGTCTAATTTGTTTGTGTTCGTCTTGTGTAATAGTTGTGGTGTGTAGTTTCTTTATGTTTATATTGTATAGTAGTTGTGGTGTGTTTGTGTTTATATTGTGTTATAGTTGTGATGTGTTTGTGTGTGTCTTGTGTAGTAGTTGTGCTGTCTAACGTGTTTGTGTTCGTCTTGTGTAGTAATTGTGCTGTCTAATGTGTTTGTGTTTGTCTTGTGTAGTAGTTCCTCCATTCATATTGTGGGTTAGGCGTAGAGCTGACAACTCTGCACTGTAAAAAAAAATGGCAAGAAACAGCAATATAAGGTCATGGATGTTCCCAAGGTAAAATATTCCGGAGGTAAAATAGTCCCCCGTTCGGATCTCCGGGTGGGGACTACTTTGAGAGGTCCCTGGACTAAGAATAAGATCTACATTAGGAATAAGGATATTAAATTAGGCACCTAGAATGTTCTGAGCCTTTACCGGTCTGGGGCATTTCAGTGTACAGTTAATGAGATAGTTAAGTATAAATTAGATGTACAGGGTGGCTCAATAAGTCACTTAACACCCCCAGTACAAGGCCACTGCAGCGCGCAACATGGAAATGGTGATAACCAATCGTTATCAGGCCAAGGGGGAACCACATTAACGCCACCCACACGGTCGGCGGCCATCTTGATGTCCGCCATCTTGAATTCAACTTCAGAATTTTAAATGGGAAGGGTGTCGTATGACATATCAAAATGGGCTAGAATTTCACGAGAAATGCAATGGTGAAGGTTTTTTCGACGTACCTTTAACCAGTAAAAGGTTATGACTGAATTCTTGTACCAATTTGCTCCTTTTCGAGGTTAGAAAAATGCCTTAAAATTTGTTTAGCGCTTCGGTAATGCATCGAGATCAAAGTGACGTCTATGGAGAGACGTTCGCATGCCATTGCACATTATTTTAATCGGATACATCCATGAAGAGCTGTGCATTATGAATGGTTGTCGCGAATAATTTACAGTGTAACGCTTCCATTGAATTAAAAGTCCTTCACAGTGACAAGGCTAATGTTTATGTTCATAAGGAAGTTTATAAACAGAATATGTGACCCTTGTCATCTGATAACTAACTTTGGACAACAACTGGTTCATAACGTTCCCATAAGTGTTCTGGTGTTCTTCGCTATTGAAAAACTCTGTAAAAAGTACCTTCTTCCATAAGCAAGGATGAAAAAAACTGTTTATTTTACAAATCCAAGTAGCCCTAAGCATTTAAGGTTCCGTTGATGGAAAATTGACTAACCAATCGTGTTCCACACAGCACGCCACACCATTAACTTACCAACACTAACCATTCAGCTTTGATCTGTCGAAAATGGGTTATCAGATAAAAATCATTGAATATTCTGTTTATGAACTTCCTTATGACCATAAACATTAGCCTTGTCACTGTGAAGGACTTTTAACCCTTCAAGCCGGGAGTTAAATACCCATCAGCCGCTGCGAGAGGCGGTAATTTTAAATCACCAAAACAGCAATTTTCGCATAATGTCACAAAATTGAATATATCTTAAAAACCATTTGCTCAATTACAATGAAATTTTCAGGACTTGTAAACGAAACTTCACACTACAAAAGAATGTATAAATAATGACATTTATACTATAATAACAAAAATAATAATAAAAATAAAAACTTACATGTTGCGCTTACAAAGTACTCCTTCTGCCTTCAAATTTACATATGAGTTCAAACTTGTCCCTTAATATCGTTTTAGGAAATACTGGGGTCTCAACAGATGCATCTTTACTCTTTATAGTTGGTTTTTGAACTATACCCATAAGCATTTAGCCATAAACTTTACCCGCTCGTGCGTTTTTTTTTTACGTAATGAAGTGATGGAATCGCACATAATTTCATGTAATTGGAAGGAAAACCAACAAATGCCAGCACATTGCAGTCTACTCTTGAGTTCAGTGGCGTACGCAAGGGGGGGTTACCGGGTTTAAACCCCCCCCCTTGAGCTCTTGAAATATTATGGAAAATGCTGTAGAAAAAATTAAAAATGGCTAATTTATCACAGTCAAAGATCTGCGACAGTAATAATAATAATAATAATAATAATAATAATAATTTGGATTATTATTCCCATGCAGCATGAAGAAAAACACAACATTCCAAACACAATCTAAGCGGCCGCAAAGTTCAATTTTGCAATTTTCTTTTGCAAAAAGTCGCGCAGTGACTCTTGCGAGAATTGTGAAAATTCCTTGCTTCGTCCTTATTGCAAACGTTCTTCCCGGTACTGATTTCACATCCCCTTGTGAACTCTCAAGTGATGTTGAGTCTACATCCACATCATTAAATAATGTCGAAGAAGTCTTTTGTGAATCACCTAGAAGGGATAAATGTGTTGGAATGTCTATAAACTTACTTTACAACGAAAACATAGACTCAGTGGAATTTAGCAACATGTATTCTCGCGCTTCATCATCACCCTGGGTGAGTTCCATAGGTAAAGGTAATGTAAATTCCCCCGTGTATATAGCACCGTGCCATGAAGTCACACATAGTGGTGTGGTGGGCCCCAAAGATTCTTGATCTCGAACTATTTTGCAGGTGATGTGATCAGCACCATGCTCCGGCAGCCTTCATCCCCCAAGGTTGCTCTCAGATACCCATAGGCTGGGTGCGGAGACAAGGCTGGATAAATTCCAACCAATTCCGGGAATCGAACCCGGATATCCCACGAAGTTGTCAGACTAGACCAGCGCGGCTCCTTGAATGAGTTTCATATTTCGATTATTTCAATAAATTTAATATATTTGCTTGTTTTTATGGATTTTCTTCACACTTAAAATGTCTCACTTATCATATACAAATAACCGTTGACTAGACAATTATTTTGAAACAAAAGAATTGTAATTTTGTTCTATTTCTTTCATAAATAGCAGCTGCATTAGTAGTAATTAAACTAATTAATTAATTATAAGAATTATTAATTAATGTATTATTATTAATAATTAATTAAAGTATAATAAAACAATGGTAATGTGAATTTGTAGAAAGTTTTCGAGATAACACCCCCCTTGATGAAATCCTGCGTACGCTACTGCTTGAGTTACATGCGTTTTCGTTCATGTGGGAAAACAACAGATGGCAGAATATGCATCATTTTGTCACTACTACACGGGACGCATACGTGTACGTCGAACCGCCTCCAGAAGCACTATGAAGGTCCGTACACGTGTACGTCGAACCGGCTTGAAGAGTTAATTCAATGGAAGCGTCACACTGTAAATTGTTCGCGACAACCATTCATAATGCACAGCTCTTCATGGATGTATCCGATTAAAATAATGTGCAATGGCATGCGAACGTCTCTCCATAGACGTCACTTTGATCTCGATGCATTACCGAAGCGCTAAACAAATTTTAAGGCATTTTTCTAACACCTCGAAAAGGAGCAAATTGGTACAAGAATTCAGTCATAACTTTTTACTGGTTAAAGATACGTCGAAAAAACCTTCACCATTGCATTTCTCGTGAAATTCTAGCCCATTTTGATATGTCGCACGACACCCTTCCCATTTAAAATTCTGAAGTTGAATTCAAGATGGCGGACATCAAGATGACCGCGTGGGTGGAGTCAATGTGGTTCCCCCTTGGCCAGATAACGATTGGTCATCGCCAATTTCAAATTCCATGCCGCAGTGGCCTTGTACTGAGGGTGTTAAGTGACTTATTGAGCCACCCTGTAGTAGCTGTCCAGGATGTTAGGTGGCCAGGAGAAGGGTATTGTAAAACTAAAAATTATACTTTTTTCTATGGTGGTACTGAAAATCATAATTTTGGAACAGGCTTTTTAATAAATAATAGAATTATCTCGGCTCTTAAAAGGGTAGAATGTATTAATGATAGGATATCATATGCAGTTTTACAGGGTAGGTGGTGTAAAATTATTTTAATAAACATACATGCACCAACGGAAGATAAAGATGATAATACTAAAGATGATTTTTATACAGTGTTAGAACAGGTCATTGATAAATTTTCTCAATATGATATGACAATTCTGTTAGGTGACTGTAATGCACAGATTGGCAAAGAAGAGACATTTAAACCCACGATTGGTAAAGAAAGTCTTCATGAATTAAGTAATGATAATGGTATAAGATTGATTACTTTTGCAACCTCAAAGAATTTAATTGTGAAAAGTACCACTTTTAAACATAAAGATATCCATAAATATACCTGGTCTTCTCCAGATGGTAAAACTCATAATCAGATAGATCATATTCTCATTGATAAGAGAAGGCATACTAGTATAATTGACGTTCGTACAAATAGAGGTGCTGACTGTGCCAGTGACCATTATTTAGTAATTGCTAAATTAAGAGAAAGACTGTCAGTGATAAATCATAAGCAACAAAATTTAAGAAGTTATAAAATTTGATACAGGAAAGTTTACTGATGAAAGAATTAAGAAAGATTACCAAATTAAACTGTCAAATAGATTTGATGTTTTACAGGATTTAAATGATGATGAAAATATAAATGAAACAGACGTAAATAAAAATTGGGAGCACATACGTAATGCAATAGAATCAGCAGCTAAAGAAAGTATAGGATACCATAAACCGAGAAAAAGAAAGACATGGTTTGATAATGAATGTCATAATCTACTAGAAATAAGAAACCAGGCTAGACTTAGGTCGTTAAATAACTCCGATGATACAAATCTAAACAATTATAATAGAATAAAGCGAGAAGTTAACCGCACGTCTAGAAGTAAAAAAAGAGATTACTTGAAAAGCAAAATTAACGAAATTGAAACAAACAGCAAAAATAAAAATATCAGAGATTTATATAAAGGTGTAAATGAGTTTAGAAAGGGGTAGCAACCTAAAGTAAACTTGATAAAAGATAAAGACGGTGATTTTCTAGCTGACCCAAGCGATATTCTAAATAGATGGAAGAACTACTTTAATGATCTTTTAAATGTCCATGTAGGAGATAAATCAGAAGTAAATGAAGTCCACACAGCAGAACCTTTAGTTCCAGAATCTAACTTGACTGAAGTTAAAGATGCTATTAAAAGACTAAAGAATAACAAAGCACCTGGCATTGATTTAATACCAGCTGAATTAATTAAATATGGTGGAAATTCATTAATATGTCAAATACATCAATTAATTTGTTTAATATGGAATAAAGAAGAAATCCCTCAACAGTGGAAAGAATCCATAATTGTTCCTGTGTTTTAAAAATAATTACCGTGGAATTTCTCTGCTCTCAAAAACATATAAAATATTATCTAACATTCTTTTAACAAGACTAACCCCATATGCTAATGAAATTATAGGTGATTATCAATGTGGATTTAAACGTAACAGATCAACTACAGATCAAATTTTTCACATTAGACAGACACTTGAAAAAAAGTGGGAATATAATCAAAATGTCCATCAGCTATTCATTGATTTCAAAAAAGCATATGTTTCGGTCAAAAGAGATCAATTATACAATATATTAGTAGAGTTTGGAATACCTAAGAAGCTTGTTAGTATGATAAAAGTATGCACCAGTGAAACAGAAAGTAAAATTCGTGTGGGTATTAATGTGTGTGATAAATTTACAATTCATGATGGGTTAAAACAAGGAGATGCATTATCTCCATTGCTCTTTAATTTTGCCTTAGAATATGCTGTTAGGAAGGTAAAAGAAACTAAAGAAGGACTAAAATTAAATGGTGTGACTCAGTTGTTAGCATATGCAGATGTTGTAGACTTACTGGGGGATGATGTGAATACAATTAAGAATAATGCTAAAATATTTTTCAAAACTGCTAAAGAGATAGGTTTGGAAGTTAACAAACAGAAAACTAAATATATGCTTACAGGCCGAAACCAAGTGTTAGGTAATAATCAAAATCTAATTATTGATAACAACTCGTTTGAACCAGTTTCCAAATTCAAATACTTAGGAGTAATATTAACAAATGAAAATTATATTAAAGAGGAAATAAAAAGTAGGCTTAATTCAGGAAATGCATGTTACTTCTCTCTTCATAAACTTTTGTCTTCTCGTTTAATATCTAAAAAACTAAAAGTTAAAATATACAAAACAGTAATTTTGCCTGTAGTATTATATAGATATGAAACTTGGTCCCTTACATTGAAAGAGGAACATAAATTGAGAGTATTTGAAAATAAGATCCTTAGGAAAATATTTGGACCTAAAAGGGATGAGGAGACAGGTGAGTGGAGAAGATTACATAATTTAGAACTACATAATTTGTATTCATGTCCAGATATTATTAGAATGATTAAATCAAGAAGACTTAGGTGGGCAGTCCATGTGGCACGAATGGGAGAGGAAAGAGGAGTTTACAGGATTCTTGTTGGGAAACCTGATGGTAAGAGACCTGTAGGAAGGCCAAGACGAAGATGGAGGGACAACGTTGAGATGGACCTAAGGGAAATCTGTAGGGATGGAAAAGAGTATATAGAACTTGCTCAAGATGGGGAAAGATGGAAGGCCTGTGTTGCTGCAGCCATGAACCTTCGGGTTTAAGAAGGCTAGAGAGTTAGTTAGTTAGTTATGTTCTCTACAATTGCAACTTAAAATATTAATTTAAATATTTTTATAGTCTTTGTAGGTAGGTAGGTAAAAACAGTATTTTTAAAAAAATATTGTTACTGCCTTCAAATTTTATGTTTTTATGTTATTTAGCCACTAACAACCGGTTTACACTGTTTGGCATCCTTTAAATAGCAAAAGAAGGAATTATTTGTTTAGTATTTTTACTACTTTATATTTATTTAAGTAAACAAAGCTAATTATTTTTAGTTTAACTTCATTTTTAACAAATTTTTACTAATTTATATATCAAAGTTATGTTTTTTAGATGTTTGAAGGTGTATAAAGTTAATATTTGTACCTATTAGTGCAACTAACAATTATATTTTACACACAAAAGGTAATATTTACAGTTAAATTACTTGAATCAGAGACTAATATTGCTACGCCCTTTGGGGGTACGTACTTAAAATGTTATTTACCACGGCTACAGATATATCTTAATCTCAGGGGGATAGGTTCTTTGTTTGAGAATTCCAAATAAGAAAGCGTTTTATAGCCAAGAGGATATAGTTAAAAAGCGGATCTATATTCTGAGAACTATACAAAATACAGATAAAATATATGGCGACATTGAAATATATATATATATATATGTATATAATCGAAAATTTACGTCGGTTACATTCTTCTTGAAAGGAAATCTTCTTCTTTTTTCTTTTTGTAATTATGGAAAAGGCTTCTTGTTCTTTTCTTCTTTTGATTATAGAATAGGCATCTTCTTCTTTGATTATGGACAAGGCTTCTTCTTCTTTTCTTCTTTGATTATGGAAAAGGCTTCTTCTTCTTTTCTTCTTTGATTATGGAAAAGGCTTCTTCTTCTTTTCTTCTTTGATTATAGAATAGGCTTCTTCTTCTTTTATTATTTCTTCTATATACAAGAAATCTAGTTGCGTCGTCTCGCTTCCTTTTCTTTATGTCTTATATATGTTTTCTTTCCTTTCCCCGTTTTTTTTGGCAAACGATACATGCTATACTTATAGAAAGAGTAGGGTCGACTAAACTGACAATAGCGCCACCTCCTATGTAACGACCAAAGGGGAATAACCAGGATCGCTAATTAACAAGCGCTGCCAATGGCCCAGTGCGACTAAAAAGGAGCGCAACCGTAAAGTGCTTCGGGGCGTCTAATTGACCACAGCGCCACCGGGGAACGGACAAATACAAAAACTGACGATGTTCTCCTCGTCAGAGAATCAAAAAAAGATTGAGTTACATTTCTGAATTCATTTGTTCACTTAATAACTTTCATAAACTTTTCATATGCGGCCATATCCTTAATTCTTTTAATTTACTATATACATCATTCTATTTACTTCTTTTATAGTATTTGAACTCATCCTTTATATATTTCTCAATTTACTATAATATATATAATCCCTCTTCTCCGCTCTAAGTTTTTTATGACTTCCTTCGCTCATCTTTATATAGCGTGCTGCCATCTCTTGTCGATTCCGAGAAACCATTCCTCCTTGCAATTTTCATTGTGTCGTCGGAAGTGGCACGTGACAATATTTTATAGTATTTGAATTATTTAGCCCTAGTCAGTACTTTAATGCATCAGAAAATTTCTTAATTTTCTATTATGCATGCTATTTTGTGCTATTCTTAAAATGTATTTCTAAGGCAAATTGGTTTAATTTTCTGCTTATAATGCAAAGTTTACACAGTTTTCGCACAATGCAATGTACATTTGTTATATTCACTACTTACAAACCAAAAACCTATGCTTATTTAATGTATAACTAACTAACTATCGCTCTAGAAAGAGAAATCAATAGTCACACCCATAGCACAGTTAAAAGAACTACATAGCTGAAACCTTAGAGAAACATACATCTGCAAACACAATATATATATATATATATAGAGATCCTTCCAAGGCATAGAATAGAGTAAAAACATGGCTTGCTTATGGACAAACTCAACAACATAGGAATAAGATAGACAAGCAATCCTATTTTCAGTACAAAATTCCAATTACTCAAATAAACTACATCGTACGTAGTACATACAACCTTAGTGACAATGAAGTTCGACCAGTCACAAATATAGGAGTGCGTTGTGAAAGAAGGAGAACACATGCATATGCTGAACATATTTTATTCAGCAGGCTACATGGAACAAAGGAAAACATAAATTTCCGCTGCAACGCAGCAATGTATGGTGTCCACACAAAATAAAACATTTTCGTCCATCTACACGTGACATTGAAGTTCGACCACTGTTAGAGGGGATCCTGTTTACCATGGTGTGACGCCGCCCCGTCGGCGAATAACTGTGGCAATGCGCCGGGGCATGCTGCGGACGAGTCGTTCAAGGTATTCCACATCGATGCGGTGCCATTCCTCCTGCAGGCAGGCGATAAGAGCAGCCACTGTCGTGGGTCCCCTCTGTTGCACACGTCGCTTAAGAACACGCCACACATTCTCAATGGGCGAGAGGTCGGGACTCGATGGTGGCCATGGCAGAGTTCGCACGTGATGGCGAGTCAACCATTCTCTTGTCAGCCGCGCTGTATGAGGCCTGGCATTGCCGTGTTGAAAGATGAGACGCCGCCTGTGGAACAGGTGCCTTCGCACCGTGGGAAGATGCCGCTCCAGTATGCGTGTATAGGCGTGTGCATTCACGATGCCCTCACGGACGTGTAGTGGGTCAACCCCAGATGCCGTCATGCATCCCCATACCATCACTGACGCAGGTTTCTGTACCCGACGTGCATAGCATTTTGCTTCATTCTGTTCCTCCTTCCGACAAATGACTGTTTTTCGTATTTTCCCGTACACAACATTGAAAATGGATTCGTCCGTCCACAAAACCCTGTTCCACTGCCGAAATGTCCATCCCCGGTACATTCGTGCCCACCGTAGTCGATTGCCTTTGTTCAACATGGAAAGGAAGGGTTTACGTTTCGCCTTGTACACTCGGTAACCGCATCGCTGTAGGTAACGGCGAATGGTTCTGGTTGACACTTCAATGTGAAAGCGTTCTCGAGTCCACAGTCGTAATTCGGCCACAGAAACATGATTGTTGGTCTGGATATAGCGCCTAAATATCCGTAGGTCACGCACGCTCAGCAGGCGTTTTCGACCGGGAGCCTTACCTGGCTCTGTAGTACCCGTATTTTGGTGGTGTTTGATGATGCAGTGGACGGTTGACTTGGGTAAGTTCAGTTGGCGCCCTATTTCCCGTTCACTGAGTCCATCCCGTTGCAACTCCACCACTCTTCTCCTCACGGTGTTGTCAATAGGTTTGCCCCTGGCCATGGTGATGATGCACTGCGGTTCCTCGGTGCACAGCACGCGCTTATATACGGCGGACTCCCTTATCGTGTCCGTGACGTCATGCTTCCGTCGAATGCGCCACTATCTGGAATTTGCCGTATGGGTCTGGTGCCTGGTCGAAGTTCAATGTCACGCATATAGTTCCTCGTTTTCATTCTTTACGTGACCTTGGGTGCAACATGCTGGGATCACGATTCTTGCCTGCTCACACGCCTCCTCTTACACACATGCGTCACTTCTGCGGGTCACCCATTCCACCGCCTATGCCTCTGTGCATTTAATCACGTATTCCTTTCTGGTCGAACTTCATTCTCACCAAGGTTGTAAGAAGAGCAAATTAGCATCATCAGCAGTAAACTCCTGCATAAATAGGCTCTAGAATTTACTAAGCCTCAATAATATTGGGTACCTAAAATAAAAAGCAGATGGAGAGTGGTGCTGATCGCATCATCTCCAAAATATGTAGAGCCCTACCTGATATATTTAGAAAACTTTACCTAGTATAACAGTAACAAAATACTCAGCAAACTCTAAAATAAACAAAGTTTCTTACGTAGCAGGCATAACCTGACCTACCTGAACAGCTTGAATTGTGTTATTTGAGTAAAAATAGGTATAAACTTGTAAAATAATAAGTTAAAAATTTGTAAATGTATATATGATAAAAAAAAATTAATACAAACCCTGCAAAAAAATCAGTAAAAAAGCTGAAAACATCTCTTTGTGCATCCAAAATATAATAAAAAATCCTTCCTGACTGGATTAAATTGTGTTATTTGAGTAATAATAAGCCTAAACTTGTAAAATAAACAGACAAAACTCGACCAAACATACTTTGTGTGTCGAAAATGTAACTAAAACTCTTTCCTGAAGAGATTGAATTGTGTTATTTGAGTAAAAATAAGCCTAAACTTGTAAAATAGAAGGGTAGAACTTGACAAAACATACTTTTGCATTCAAAATATAATTGAAAACTCTTTCTTGAATAGACTAAGACGTCTTACTTACTTTGGAAAAATAAGCATAAAATTGAAAAATAAAAGTGTAAAACTTGACGAAACTCACTTCGTGTGTACAAAATTTAATTCAAAACACATTTAAATCGTGTTATTTGAGTAAACTTGAAGAATAATCCTGTAAACTTGGAAAAAAATATCTGCGTGTGAATGTGTGTGTGTGTGTGCGTGTGTGTGTGTGTGTGTCCAAAATGTAATAAAAAACACGTTCAAATCGTGTTATTTGAGTAAATATTAGAATAAACTTGTGAAATAAACAGATAAGAGTTGAGAACACTCACTTTGTGTGTCGAAAAAATAACTAAAAGTCTTTCCTGAATAGTATAAATAGTGTTATTTTGGTAAAAATAGGTATAAAGTTGTAAAATAATAAGTTAAAAAGTTGTAAAAATATCTTTGTGAGTCCAAAAACTGTTGCCTGAATAGTATAAATAGTGTTATTTTGGTAAAATAAAAATTTAAAGGTGGACAAAATACACTTTGTGTGTCCAAAACTCGAAAAGTAAACAGTTTAAAGTTGAAAAAATGTTTTTGTGAGTCCAATATTTAATAAAAAATGTTGCCTGAATAGTATAAATAGTGTTATTTTTGTAAAAAAATTAACATGAAGTTGTAAAATAATGAGTTAAAAGTTGAAAAAATGTCTTTGTGAGTCCGAAATTTAATAAAAAATGTTGCCTGAATAGTATAAATAGTGTTATTTTGGTAAAAATAGCATAAACTTGTAAAATAATAAATTGAAAGTTGAAATTCTTTGTAAGTCTAAAATATAAGAAAAAATGTTTCCTGAATAGATGAAATTGTGTTAGTTTGGTAAAATAATAATTTAAAGGTGGACAAAATACATTTTGTGTGTCCAAAACGTGAAAAGTAAACAATTAAAAATTGAAGATCATAGTTTGTGTGTGGATAATATAATAAAAACTCTTGCTAGAATCGTTTAAATTGTGTTATTTGAGTAAAAATAAGAATAAGCTGGGAAAATGTTTGACATAAAGTCAAAGTTTGGTAAAAAATAAACTCAATATTATATTAAATAGCACACAGTAACATAAATTTACTTCCTAAATCAATAATCAAAGGGTCCTAGGTTCGATACCTCGTGATAAAAGCAAATAGTGAAAACTGTAGGCCAAGTTCTCCCTTCTTCCTAGTACAGATATAAAACCCTTACGCTTCGTTCTCCTTGTTTAGGGTAAAATTCTCACTCCAATCTAATTGGGTATCCCAAAATCCTTTTTTCTTGTGTTCTCGGTAACCTTGACCTACTTAGACAGAAACTGTTCTTACATGCAAGCGCTCTAGCCTAAAACCCGCGCTAAAGCGTCCTATGCCTTGGAGGCAACCCTGAGCGGAATATCAATTGGCGGTGGAAACCGGTTCTACAAGCGACGCATAGCTTCAGAGATTTGACCTAGATCGCGCATTCCCAGACATCCTTTGTTGTCTGGTTCAATCCCTCCCCTGCCCTACGGCGTTGCATACCTTTCCCCTGTTCTTGCGTTCTGATTAACCTTCTTGGGAAAACCGGTTCTGATTGGTCAATCGGGTTCTTTCTTTGTTCTGGCGTTCTGACGTCATTTGACCTAGATCGCACATCCCCCAAATTCCTTTCTCGTCTACCCTCAGCGCGGAGTTCACTATCTCCTGTCTAGCGTGTCGTACCATCGTCTTTCATAACATAATCACATTATTACATACATAGTACACTATAGGCCTAACCATTTATTTCCCTTGCATATCGCGGGTTCGACTACCGGGACCGTCTTCTTTCGTACCATTAACACCCTTCATAGCGATTCATAAACCATAAAAACTTATTTTCAATATTATAAACATTAATATTATCGATTCATACATTACATACTTTGCAGTAATGAATATAAAATCATATGCATAGCGTTTAGTACCTCTAATTACCTTCTATATACATGTTTTTCATAAAATAAATAATTATATATTCATAAAAGTTATAAACATGCAAATACATATATGTAAATTATTCTTATGATATGCAAATGTATTCTAAATTATGCAAATGAATTCTAAATACGTGCAAATAAATTGTGAATATTAAATAGCAACATCTGTTATCGTAGATATAAGCTACGAAGACAATACTGACTTTGGTAACTTTTCATATAAAACAAAATAGTTTTATGATGCGAGAGTCATGCATAGGTGAGCCAATTTATTATAATTATTTCGTTTAACACACTAGTGGTAGCTGCAAATCTGTGTAGTATAGTGGCATGCATTCAAGATCATTTTAAATAAATATTGGGGGAGGGGGCCTAAGATTGGCATAAAGTTAAGGTATAATACAGTTCTCATTGCACCTTGCCATTTTGAAAGCATATAAAGGGGATGTAGACACACAGATTTATGATCTAGGCCATTTCATGGAGGTGATGTGATCAGTATCACCCTCCATCCACTTTTACCTCCTCAGGTATGTAGTTATTAGACGCTAGGTGAACCCCAGAGCATGCCACTTTTAAAATACAGTGAAACCTCGTTAATCCGGACCCTGATAAGCCAGACTTCACTTAATCCGGACAGGCAAAAGGCAAAAAAAAGCAGAATGCAAGGTTTTAAATGTGGCTAGAAGTCAACAAGAGAAAGGCAGTCAGTCAACCACTGATGAAATTGTGTTCCGGTTGACTTTATACTGTACTGTATAGTGTATTGAGGCCTATGCCCTTTAAATACACTATAATAAACGTGTTTTGTTGCTATAAACTGAGTTTTAATGCACTTTCTACTGTTCTTTCAGGTTATTTAAGTTAATCCGGACTTTCGTTAAACCGGTCAACTTATCCCCCCATTAGTCCGGATTAACGACGTTTTACTGTATACATAAATCTCGCTTCTTTAATTTTCCACAACGTTCGCATAACAAAATTGTCTGCACGTAAGCACTTAATCGTGCTGTTCACAGGGTCCCGAGTTCGCATTCCGGCCTGGGCATGGTTATAAACTAAATCCATCAATCAATCAATCATGCTGTTTGCAACACTGAGATCTTAGCCCTGGTACCCACATTTAAGGGAATATTTTCGTTCCACATAAAGTGTCTTCTTAGTGGATGGTTCAAGTTCTTATGTTACAGCTTAATTCTGTTGAGTCAATACAGTGGAAAAATGGAAAAAATAAAAGTTAATGAAAGGCTTTATCAACTGTAATGTTGTAGGCGAGCAGCGCAGTCTATGCTACTTGAATCGACGTGCATGTTTTCTTCTTACCTTACAAAAATACTCTAGCAATAAATAATTAAGGTAAAGCATACATTGTTTACAAACGTTAATAGTTTATTTTCCCTTGACATGTACAGTAGCACCTGCGATTGAACGAGGCGGCCTTCGTATTCATTGATGTTCTCTTCTTGCAGGATCTTTCTCTCATGACTCTGAAAGAAAAACTTTAAATTATTTTTAACGCATGTTTTACTGAAAAATGTAAGCTCAATGAAATACACTCAAATCGCATATTTAAGCTTCTAATTTCAAGATATCTATGATCTTGTCTTTGTAATTTCTAGCCAAATTACATCACGCTGAGTGTTCCTTATATAGAATCGTATACTACGTGATGGTTACGAATTTTCAAAACCTAAAATTTGTTGACAAATACTACAAGATGGAATTTAATTTTGTTGATTCAAATCATGCAAAATATAGTTGTAAACTAAGAACTAATGTTACTCTAAAATATCACTAACGTACATGTTTTCGAATTCTTAATCAACATTCAATGGGACTACTTTTGTTTCTACGTGCAAACTGTTTAACTTCTCAAGCGGTACATATTTTACACGTGTTACATTACATTACATTGTACCACACAAAGTACGTACTACAAAACTTACCTGTGAATGCTGCACTCCTTGTTTCTGGATAGCTGCTTAATTTGGCGCAGATCTCTGCCCTGATCCTTTTCTTTCTTTCTTTTTTTTCTTTTTTTTTCTTCTTTCTTTTCATGCTCCCGCGGAACTGGAGTTCTACTCTCTGATGGGTTTCGATGTTCCCTCCCTGGCTCGTTGAGCCTCCCTTCACAAGACGTAAGTGCCTCCTGGGCCCTTTAATGCCCAATTTAGCTCTTTAGTCCCCTGGGTCCTTTCAGGGTTCCCCTAGGCCCCTTCGAGGGCCCCTGAGACCCCTTTGAACCCCCAATCTCCCCTAGGGGGAAAACCAGCATGCAGAGAAGATCCTGGACAATGGGGCAGCCCAGGTCGGAGGGGACGTGGGGTACCTCCATGCCTTCCGCCCTCCTTCCCTCCTAAACCCCCCCTCCACGTGGGAATGAGTCCCCCCGAGTTCCCGGGTGACGTGCAAGAGAGGCGCCCGGTACCCAATACGCCGTAGTGAACGCCGAAAGGGACAAGAGAGGCCCACTCACACTGACATACACACACACAAATACGCACACACACACTCGCACGCACACACACCAAAAAAGAAAATATAAACTATGAGCTACCATGAAGTAAGAGGGGACTTGGAGGGTACTATGGGCTTTTCCACTGAACAGCAGCCGAGAACA
Source organism: Lepisma saccharinum (assembly GCF_977018435.1). Lineage (NCBI taxonomy): Eukaryota > Metazoa > Arthropoda > Insecta > Zygentoma > Lepismatidae > Lepisma > Lepisma saccharinum. The sequence goes on along the minus strand of NC_139236.1, from coordinate 19,360,994 downwards.
ACAATTACTTTATACCATACAGGGTCTCCAGCCGCCTCTAGGCAGCCGGAGACCCCCTTACTTACTAATGGGATGTCCAGCCGCCTCTAGGCAGCCGGAGACCACTCTTACATACTATGGGGTCCCCAGCCACCTCTAGGCAGCCGGAGACCCCCTTACTTACTAAAGTAAGCATAAGAACCCATATTCTATCTCAGAAATAGCGGTAGCACACAAACTCTCTGGTGTGTGGAGATAGTTTTAGTGTAACAGCATGTTTAGACCCAGCCTCTTCGCCATTCCCACTTGTCTCTCGATGCCAGTGCTATTCCTAACCAATATTAGATGCTGGAAACTATCAACACTGGAGGCCATGGATGCCTGCAGGAGGCACACTTTGGACTGATATAATTATCTCGAAAGTGAAAAGCCCTGATTTGAACAGATGAAGGGTATGGACGTTCAAGTCATTTTTCAATCATCCGTCCATTAATATCATCTGCGTTCACATTAGGGTTGTAATATAATTTGCAAAGCATATAGGATATTAAAGCCTGTGCTTATCACACAATGCTGATATATAGGGGTCCTGGGTTTGAATCGTGGCCTGAGCATGGGTGTTCTTTTTTAGTATTTATTCATCAATTTCATCACATCATCACTCATCGTGATCTTCACGATTAGTCAAGACTTACAGAAGAGGAAGTAACAATAAACCAAATGAATCAATCAGCCTGTCAGTTTATGCTTGCGATTTTGTTTCCAGTGAAATGCAGAGATTTCATGGTCAGTGTTGCATACAATTTGTTATACCAAATCCTGATTAGCCTTTATGCATTTCATGACCTTCGAACTGAGATAAATTCCCGGGTTCGATATCAGATGGAGGCACATAGTGGTTCGGATTCCACTTTAAATTGTAGGTCCAGTCCCGATTAGTCTTACAGTGCATAAAGTGGACTTAAAAAATCAAACTGACATTAGAACTACACCATACCCGTTTTATCAAGTATACGCTAAGGCTCAATGCCCTAACATTGTAATTTTACTCCCAACGCCGACTTCCGTAGCGGAGTGGTTATCACAGTGGGCTACGATGCCAGGGATCAGGAGTCCCGCATTAGAATCCCGACCTGGGTGTTCTCTGTGAGTGTCGCTTCATCAATCTCATCACTCATCATCATCTTCGCGATTAGCCAAAAAGTTGCTAAAAAAAGTATAGTAAAGTAAGCGAAATAAAATAAACCAAAACCAAATTCAAAATTCTATTACAATTAAGAATATCCTTTTTTATCTATTTATTGTCCTTGGTATATCCTACACTGTCCTCTCATTCGTTTTACTTGTCGCGTGTAACCAAAGAGTTGAAAGCCCTGCAGGCACCCACGCCTGAGCCTCACGATGACAAGGAACAAGGCAAAATGCAAGAAATCGAAATTGGAAATCTTGCAGTGATGATAGTTAGCGAGTACGATGGCTACAGATTGGATGCCATGGAGACAATTACTTAACTATACCGCAAACTAATTTATTCTCTACAAGACTTACACATAACCTAACCTGCAACCTATCTAAATCTAACCTAACTATCATATCTTCTGAACCCCTAACACAAATCTTAACGCAGCAGTAATTTATGTATTTCGTTTTTATAAAGTGGCCAGGAATGGTCATGTATCCAAAATTGTAACAATCTTATTATTTCTACTATACCTTCATGTACTCAAGTAACCGCTTTCTCATGCTGATTTTATTCTGTAAATTTCCTTATGAATTTTCCCTACCTTTACTGTCCTTCCAGACCTAACTGAGACTTATGTCTCTCTCTTCTTTCCAAATTATTTATCCTATTCACTTAATCCTATCTGTTGCACAGCTCCTAATTTTAGTGCCACCAGCACACTCTATTATCCCTAACTTTCAATTCCTAACCCTAACTGAGGCATTTGTTTCTCTTTTTTCCAAATTATTTATCCTATTCACTTAATCCTATCTGTTGCACGGCTCCTAATTTTAGAGTGCGACCAGCACACCCTATTATACTAACTTGCAATTTCTAAACTTAACTAAGACTTATGTTTCTCTCTAATTTTTTTATCCTATTCACTTAATCCTATCTGTTGCACAGCTCCTAATTTTCAAGTGCAAGCAGCACACCCTATTATCCCTAACTTTCAATTGCTAAACCTAACTGAGTTTTATGTCTCCTTCTTTCTTTCCAAATTATTTATCCTATTCACTTAACCCTATCTGTTGCACAGCTCCTAATATTAGAGTGCGACCAGCACACCCTATTATCCCTAACTTGCAATTCCTAAACCTAACTGAGAATTATGTCTCCCTCTATCTTTCTATTTTTTTTTATCCTATTCACTTAACCCTATCTGTTGCACAGCTCCTAATATTAGAGTGCGACCAGCACACCCTATTATCCCTAACTTGCAATTCCTAAACCTAACTGAGAATTATGTCTCCCTCTATCTTTCTAAATGTTTTATCCTATTCACTTAACCCTATCTGTTGCATATCTTCTAATTTTAGAGTGCGACCAGCACACCCTATTATCCCTAACTTTCAATTCCTATATCTAACTGAGTTTTATGTCTCCCTCTTTCTTTCCAAATTATTTATCCTATTCACTTAACCCTATCTGTTGCACAGCTCTTAATATTAGAGTGCGACCAGCACACCCTATTATCCCTAACTTTCAATTCCTAAACCTAACTGAGAATTATGTCTCCCTCTATCTTTCTAAATGTTTTATCCTATTCACTTAACCCTATCTGTTGCATATCTTCTAATTTTAGAGTGCGACCAGCACACCCTATTATCCCTAACTTTCAATTCCTATATCTAACTGAGTTTTATGTCTCCCTCTTTCTTTCCAAATTATTTATCCTATTCACTTAACCCTATCTGTTGCACAGCTCTTAATATTAGAGTGCGACCAGCACACCCTATTATCCCTAACTTTCAATTCCTAAACCTAACTGAGACTTATTTCTCTCCCTTTCTCTCTAAATTTTTTATCCTATTCACCTAACCCTATCTCTTGCACAGTTCCTAATTTTAGAGTGCGACCAGCACACCCTGTTATCCCCAACTTCCATAAGTAAGGTTTATGTCTATTTCTTTCTTTGCATACCTATAACTAGATATATTTTAATTATCAATCTATCTACACATTGACATTCTATCTATGCCAGTTTTCGTCCAGCTAGCAACTTATCCACTTATACCTATTACATACACAGTAATCCTTAGTTTACTAGTAATATTGTTTTACTCTGACGTAGAAGTATTTGAATTGGGGTTCAACTAATTGCTAATCTTATAACAAATAGTTTAATTGTTGAATAATGGCGGAAATTGATTGCGGAAGATGTGAGTGACGCCATAATGAAGAATGCTTTCGTTATGAACTCAAGAAGTATGGCGTTCGAAACATGGACAGTTCACAAAGAGAGTAATCTAGTGGAAGATCGAAAGCATGGCGACAAGAGGCAAGGAAGGAACACAGAGGCAGCCCTTTTCCAATAATTGTTAAGAGAAGGGAATGCCACCTGTTGTGGCACAGTGGTTACATTGCATGCCAAGAAGGCAGGGGTTCTACGTTCGAAATCTGGGCAAGGCATCGATATTTCATTGAACTGATCATCCATCCTCTTCGTCGCGATGAATCTGGAAATGTAGAACAAGTTTTAACCACAGAAAGGTGACATACAGGTCGCAGGTTCCCATCCTGCATAGAATATGGAAGATTCATCAGTTCCCCATTCATTGTCACGATTAATATAACGAGATAGAAAAGAGACGTAAAATAACGAAATTCCAGCCAAAGAAGGAAATTTAGGGACGAGGGAAGTGACATGAAGAAACTTTGGGGAAAGAGAACAGCGATAAATGAGAGTAAGGCCCGAAAGGAAAACAGATGTAAGAAATGACTTCCCATGGACAAATTAACAAATAAAATAAATTTACTTATATTTAAGTGACATCGAGGCACACTCAAGAAAATCTTCGATCTCTAAATCTGTTTGCAATAGGTCTGTTCGACGAAGCGGTTAGCATCTATCTCAAGAAGAAAGGGGTTCTAGTATCGAATCCTGGGTAAGCATAGATGTTCCATTATATGTACGTATATCCTATTAATGTTATGTTCCTCACTCCGTTTTATCGTCGCGGTTAGCATGAAGAGGTACGACGGCAACGAAAGTTAAATAACAAGAAATGAAAGCATTAGAATGATAATAAGGCCCTTTTAGACGGAAGCATTTTCTTTAACATTTCTTGATAACATAAATACTTCCAAAAAACTCATATCATTTTTATAGCATGCAGTACCTAACACGGAAGCATTTCGCGTAAAATTGCGGTTAGGATTTGCGATTGCAATGCGAAGCGCGCAGGAAACTTAAGACAATATATACAGCACGAAAGGTATACCGTGTTACTCGCTTTTCATTTAACAACTAATACGATGCAATTTGAGAGAGGAAATGTTTATTTAGTTTCTGAGATTTCGTGTAAACAAACTGAAGCTCTACACGTGTTTCTTGTAATATCAAGTAGCCACGAACCTCGCCTATTTTGATATTTCCTTCCATGAGCCAGTGCCCGTCGTTTACAATTGAAACAAATACCGTGTTATTTCAAACGTGTATTGATTGTGCTATAAAGTATGCATTTAAGCAACGCTATTGATGCGCACCAAAAAGCTTATCGTCGAAAATGAATTTTCTTCTCGGTGTAATACTTATTGTCTTTAAAATGTTGTACATCGTCAACATCGCACTAAGTCGCCCGCTTGTGACGTAAAACTCGCTTCTAATTCATCTTGCAATGGGAGATAATCTGTGAATTTTATCTGTGAAATATGCTAAGGTATAGAGAGACCACAAGGAATAGAATCTTTGGGCAAAAGTCTCCGCGCAACTTTCCCTCCACCGGTTCAACTCCGCCTATAAGGAAGCATGCTTCACTCTGCCCCTCTTTCAAGAGGGAGCATGATGAACAGGAGTCGCGGGTCTGCGCAGGATCTTTCTTGCCCTTGGTTCTAACATATGCTACAAGATTTCTTCACTTGCAGAAAATGGTTCGTCTCAAACGGGCTAACAAACACACATACAGAACTAACTAAAGAGAGAAACTGTATTAAATCACATAGTCAAGCAGATGGACAAAACAGGAAAGAGAAGGTGTGTGGTCCAGTGGCTCGTGGTGTGTCACATTCAGTAGCCAGTTGCTTTTGGATATCTACGTCCTGGGTTCGTATCCTACATAAGGCATGAACATCGAGTTCGTTCCAAAACCGTTTAATAATTTTCCCACTAATCCTCATCGTAGTGATTAACATGTAGAGGTAAGCCATAGGGGTGCGCACGGGGGGTGCCAGGACATTTCCTAACGCGTTTCATTTTGAAAGTTCAAAATGTGTAAAGATATACTGTCCGACAATTAAATAATGAGCGCGATTTTATGTTGTCCCACGTATGCATTCTATCTATGAAGTAACGTGTAGTGTGGTACATAATCCACAACCTGGCAACATCTCATGAACTTGCGATAGGCATGCTGGGAATTATGGCGCCATGTTCTGAGCGAGGTGTAAGGGTGTCGTTCCGTAATCACTACGGAGCAGCGAGTGAACAAGTTTCGTCAAAGACATTATGAAGACTGCTTGCGGGAATGAACATTTCTTGAATTCTGTTGTAGTGGAGGACGAATGAGAGCATTTCCACTACGGTTCTACGAAACAACAAATCGCAGAATGGAAGTCTCTAAATTTACCAAGAGGTAAGAAAATGCAGCTTCAAAAACCAAAGGTGAAGACAACGTTGTAATATTTTACGACAGTAAAGGCATTATTCATCATGTATTTGTTCCAGAGGTTGAAACTGTCGTTGGTTGTTACTGTCGTAGTACACTGAATGATTATGGAAGAGAACTGACAGTGTCCGAGCTCAGTATCCTGAACCGGACAGTTGGTTTCTGCTCCACGATAATGCTCAGTGTCAGCGACCAGTGCTTGTCTAGGAATTCCTAGTTCAAAAACAAGTGAGTGTGTTGAATCATCCTCTCTACTCCCAAGATTTATCCCCTGTGATTTTTTCCCGTTTGCGAAAGTGAAGCTGCTGCTGAAATTACGTAAATTCAATACAGGAACATCCAACAGATTTTGTCGTCCATGCGGCCATGGATCTCCGTAATACTTAAACACCATTGCACCTGTATTGTAACAAGTTAAATATATCTGTTTTCAGTGCACGATACCCCAACACTTTGAATGGGTACTAACGATCTGGCCATCAGCATTCTAGTACGGACTTAGTACTTTAGAAATGTTTATGTGTTTCTTAATCAATTTGATTTAATTATCCGTTGCTTCATTTCAATCAGGCACTCTCGGGTTCGATACCCGTTGAATACACATAACTGTAGGTCCAGTCCCGATTAGCCTATGTGTGCATAAAGTGAACTTAGAAATTAAAGGAAAGCTCGTTAATTTCACATAATCATCATCCATCCTCATTGTCGCAATTAACATAGAGAGATGAAGAAACTAAAAAAAATTGACATTTGTCTATCGCAAGTACTCCTAGAAGAGATTTCCAAACTATCTCTAGGTGTCACTGTATATGATGTTATGCCTTTAACATAAATTGACCGTAAGCATCTGTGTCTATATTATTGAAAATTAGTGATAATATTATTATTGGCAACAGCTTGAAATCTATTCAGAAGCTTTGGAAAAAAAAAAATTGTGCAAAGAAGCATTTAGAATGTTACCTGCGCCTTATTTGGGAAGTCATTACAATGAGTAATTGGAAAATATACTTCAGAAGTACTGTCCTTGGGGGGAAAATGTACATAGATATAGTTTCAGTGAAACCTTTCTGTTGTTAGGTAATGATTATTAGAGTATAATATTTTCGTTATCTAAGACTAATAGATGGGAATAAAATGTCCATAACTAGGAGAGAAAATTGGACTGTCGAAAGAGTTTGAGGTCTAAGAGAGGAATATTGTTCATATAGAGGGAATATTAATAGACGCTGAGCCTGTTTGTGGTATCTAAAAGGCATTGATTACTAAAGTAAGTTTGGAAGACGTGGAATGTGTAAATGTAGCTTTATATGTTCATATGTAGACTGTTCTTCCGAAGTGTACGCAGGCTTTTTGTGTCAGTGATTGAAGCAACTACAACCAAACTCCTCGGTGCAACTGTCCTTTGAAAGCCAAGGTTTTTGCAGCTGGGGCTTTGCATCGAGTCCCATCGTCGCTGTTTTTCTGGATTTCGACACCGGAGCCCGCTATTTCTTCTATTCAAGTAGGTCTCCTATTGTTCCCACGATGTCTGGTCAACACCGAGATATTTTGAGCTCCCACCGGGAATCGAACCTTGAGTCACTCCCAACATTTTCATATCCCACACACATAAAAACAAGTGTTAATCTTACCCCGAAAACCTCCTTTCAGCCTATGTTATAAGATGATGAATAAATTAATTCTTTCAATGTTCCTCGTTCCCGTGACTGCAATGGCGGAATGGTTAACTTAACGCGATGCGAAGTCAGGTGATTTACATTCCAGACTTGAGCAAGTAGGGCCTGAATGCCTTGTCTCAGCATTCGCTTTCTCATTCGTGCTTGTTGTAACGTAGACAGGTAGAACAGAGACGTTAAATAGCCTAAAATAGAGTGTATCCTATTTTCAACTGGCTTTTCTGATTGTGGACCACGAGTCACTGGGGGAATCGCTGGAACCGCTGGAGAAATGGAAAGGAGATCGAACTGCTTCCAGGCGACAGAGGACCGAGCAGTGTGAAGTGTAGACGAGAGAGTAGTGCGACTTTCCATGCAACCACTACATCCCCTGCAACCCTTCCCTTACAGCTTATTTCCTAAGGCAACTTAGAAGGGAGAAGGGGTGGCCTCCCCCGCCTCTCACGAACGCCAACAGAGGAGAACTGTTTACCACCTCAGTGACATCCAGGAGCTCCGTGGGAGCCATTTGCACCTGGCTCGTCAAAGGGTGGAAGTATGGAGTTTTCACCAACGACTGCTTTTTCAGCAACCCGCTGGTGCCTACGTCCCTCCCGACCTGTGTTACATCCCCCACTGACCAGTCACCCCTCCGCAGTGCTGTTTCTCCCCCCCTCTGTAACCCCCGCCCAACCCCTTTCCCTTACAGTTGAAGCAACCCTTAGAGAATGGACCCCAATTTTTCTCCTGGCCCAAAACAGCCGTTAAATCGAAGGGGGAATTGTTTGATCTAAGAGCAGAGATCTGTTTCCGCAAATTAAGTTTTTTTTTTAAATCCGGAATCTGAAAGAAAAAACGTCGACTTGTTGTTCGAGATGATCTACTCGTGCTGTACAAGAAACTAACTTACCTCAGATGGAGGAAGGGTGGTTACTACACATGATTTTATCACTAAAATTCAGGAAACAATTTTGTCATTGTATTATTCTTTGTTGTTTACATAGGTGCAGTTACATTATAATTACAAAAATTATCATCATTAATAAAAAAAAAGTAAGAACCAATTGTAGAATGAGCGTTACACACATATTTTGTCATTCACTAAACCTAAAATAAAACATTTTATTGTTTCATCAATGCTTTTATTGGTTATTTACTTGCAGTTTCATGTAGTAATTATAATATAATCACAAAAATTACCATCATCATCCTCATCTTCGCAATTAGCCAAAAGTGGCAAAAAACAGGAAGTAAAGTAGATCATTCATTCATGCCGGAACACACTCCAAAGGAGGCCCACAACGATAATATGTACGACGTTACCTTTAAAATTTTATCAACAAAAGTAATAAAGAAATATTGGGAAACCCTAAGAAACAATGTAATTTATTTTCAATTTTTATAAATATATTCAGAGTTGAATAATCAAAAAGAAAGAAGTGGTGGGCCTGAAAGCCCCCGTCCCTTTCGATGAAGTTAAGGCTAATTCATTGTAAAGTCAAAGCCGAAACTTGACATGTCCTTCCCGGACGTATGAACAGTTTGCTGAAGTACATCATGCCGCCTGATAGATATGAATCTTGGGATAGAAGTTACGAGATTAATGGAAGTGGATATTTCCAGAATAGATGGTGGTATCGTTTGGATTCTGTGTGAATAGCGTGTTGAATTGTTTGTTTTTCTAGTTTGAGATCTAATTAATTGAAGTTTGATTTGAGAATAATAGTTCTAGAGTTACAAGATTAAATCTCTCTATACATTTTACATTTGATATGTGAAAGAGAAAAGCGAAATAAAAACGCTTGTGATTTCCCAAGATGGCTCAGGATGTGAAGATTAATGAGGAAAATTTAATGCAAGCAATCCAGAGTGATATGAATGTGATTGTACCTGAACAGTTAGCGGAAATGGAAGTTAGTGATAAGACTTCTTTCAAAAGAGGTCGATCTAATGAAGAATGCACGGAACCTGAAGTGGAGAAAAACCCAAAAAATCCTAAAGTAAGTGCAAGTACAAAGGTTGGTGTTGCTAAATATAGAAATGAGGCATATGATATGTCTTTATATTATGAGGGACATCAAGGCCCATATATCGTGTTGGTGGACAGTACATTACCTGGATCACAGAGCTTGAATACGGTAAAATTAGGTTATAATTTGTGTAAGGAGAAGGTTGATGTTGAATTCGTTAAACAAAGTGGTTTGAAGCAGGCAAAATTGACATTTCGCACAGCATATGATGCAAATAAATTTGCTAAAAATGAATTCATCAAGGAAAAATACCATTTAGAAGCCAGAATTCCTAAAGGTCTTTTAGTGAGAGAAGGATTAATATATGGTGTACCTACCGACATCCCAGTAGACGAGATAATCGAAGACATTAGAGCTGAAGTTCCAATAATAGATGTAATAAGGATGAAGAAAACTTTTTTCAATGAAGAGGGGGAAGTAAGGCAAGAACCTACTAAACTGATTAGTGTAACATTTCAATCTCAACAGTTACCAAAAGAAGTGAAGTTGTGGAGACAAATATTTGAAGTGAAGCCAAAAGTAAGATCTGTGATTTTATGCAAGAAATGTTTCCGTTTCTCACACACACAAACACAGTGTAAATCCTCTCCCGTGTGTTATAGATGCGGTCAAGCGGAACATGGAATCTGCAATGCCAGTCCTAAATGTATTAATTGCAAAGGAAACCACTTATCTACCGATAAGTCATGTGTAAGATGGGAGCAAGAGAGAGAAATACAAAGGCTGATTGCTTATAACAACATCTCCTATCAAGATGCAAGGAAACAAGTACTTTTTGGAATTGATCCACGAAATGAACAGCGAACATATGCGACCTCTGCTAAAGACTTTCCTAAATTGCTAGAGATAAGAAAGGAATCAATAAACAAGGAAAGCCCTTGCACATCAGAAAGTCCTACTACGATCAGATTAAATTCTGTTACAGATTGGGAAAATAGAAGAAATGGCACATATCTGAGTAACCTCTGTTGGAAGAAAGTGCCACCAGAATCTGACCGGTCTTATGAAAGTTTTAAAAAACAACACGGGGAAAATTTTAGACTGCATTCTGCTTCACAATTGAGGAAAACAATTAAACCTGTTTTGATAAAGGACAAAAATAAACACAAGGATCCACAAATTGCGTCAACATCATCAGCAGTGGCTAATACAAGTGAACCTGTGAGCACAACGTGTTCCTCTAAGGAACAGGATAGAAAATCAGATTCGATTGGATGCCGGACAAGAGCGGAGAGTCCTTCTCAGAAAGAATCGCTAGTAAATCTGCTACATCTAATAGCTGAACTTACCACAACAATTTCAGTGAGTGATGATTTATTATATATTAGGAAAATAATCTTAAAATGTAATGAAATTTCTGCACAAATTTTAAAACTAATTCAAGACTTACAAGATTTCGGGGACACCCCTTAATTTAAAACAACAATGTGTTACCAGCAAAGAAAATACTTGCCATTAATAATACAATGGAATTTAAGATCCTTCTCTGCAAGGAAACTTCAATTAATTAAATTAATAGATGAGTGTCACCCGTTAATTATTTGCGTTAGTGAGGTATGGGGTTTAAAATCAGAAAATATTCATATTGCTCACTATCATAGTATATTAAATGATTATAATGTGCGAAATAAGGGTGTGGGAATTTTTGTTCATGAAAGTGTACCATTTCAACAAATTCAGTTTAATTCAACACATGATTTATTTTCCAAATATAATGTAGAAGTGGTCGGTATAAAAATTCAGTTAAACAACTTACTTTATAATATTATTAGCTTGTATATTCCATCTCATTATACTTCGCAACAAATACAGAGCTCTCATCTAAATTCTCTTATATCTGGCTTTCAACATCCCTTTATCATAACAGGAGATTTTAATTGTCATAATACATTGTGGGGTGATCATAGAATTGATACTTTGGGAAAGACAGTTGAAGATTGGATGAATTATAATAACTTGACAGTTATAAATGATGGATCTCCAACACGTTCCACCAAATGGAAATAATATGTCCTCTATTGATCTTACTTTAATATCTGATAATCAGTGTTTTGATTTTGTGTGGGAAATAGACTTTGATTTACGAACTAGTGATCATTTTCCATGTTTCATCACGCTAACATTATCTCAAAAATTTCCAAAATTAATAAAACAAAAAACAATTCGTAAGTGGAGCGTAAAGAGGGCAGATTGGATGAAATATAATTCAGTTTTAGACTTAAAATTTTCAGCTAAAGAATATCAAAACCAATATACTGTACAATATGAAAAATTTGTGGATATAATAACTCAAGTTATGGATTATGCCTGTCCCCGACTAAAACCGCAATATGATCGAAATTTTCCTAAAATAGATTGGTGGAATGAAGAATGTTTTCAAGCAAAAAGGAAGCGAATACAAGCATTGAAACAATTTGTAAGTGCTCCTTCACCTGCAACTTTGATAAATTTAAAACGAACTACTGCAAAATCTAGAAAAGTATATATAAAGGCTAAGAGATTTTCATGGCAAAAATATTGCGAAGAAATAAACCCTAACACAAAATTAGACGTCATATGGCGCAAGTTCAGATCACTTAGAAAAGCACATGTAAGTCGGTCTTTACCTTTGTCCACTGAATGGAAAACCGATTTTATTAATAAAGTCATTCCTACACCCTTTACATCAGCCTGTGAACCTCCTAATATATTCTACACGTTCTCATCTACATCAAAATACTCAAAGGGGTTTACATCCTCTATCACTGTAAATGAAATTCATGAAATTCTTCAAGGGTCTAAAGATTCTGCTCCTGGCATTGATGGAATTACGTATTCTATGGTACGAAATCTTCCACAGAATGCACTAAGCATGTTATGTAAAATTTTCAATCAAATATTCCTATCGGGTAAAATTCCCGTTGCATGGACCTCTCAAATTATTATACCAATTCTAAAATCAGGGAAAAATCCTTCGTTGGGTCAGTCATATCGCCCAATAGCTCTCCGTACTGGCAAAAATTTTCGAGAAGCTTTTATTAAAAAGATTAGAGTGGTTTATGGAAGGTCAAAAGGTATTTTCGCCCAGACAAATGGGATTTCGTAAAGGTTATGGAACCCAGGATGCATTAGTAACATTATCTTCTCATATTTATAGCGTTATTAAAAGAAACCAATCAGTACTTTCAGCCTTTATTGATATTCAAAGTGCATATGACAACGTAGGGTTTACTGTTCTATTGAGACAACTACAATTACTAAAAGTGCCACATTGTATACTCATAATGACATGGAAATTGTTATCTAAAAGACAACTTTATTTTCATTTTGGGTCAGAAATGGTAGGTCCAATATATATTGGACAAGGACTACCACAGGGAAGTCCTCTTAGCCCATTATTATTTAATGTTTATTTATCAGATATTAAAACAATAATAGATTCCCCATTTCAGTTTCTACAATATGCTGATGATGTATGTATATATTTAGACTCAAACAATCACTTAAAAGATTTTTCAATGTTTGAATATAAATTAATAGAATTTAACGAATGGTTAAAGCAGAAAAAATTATCAATATCTTTAGAAAAGTCCAAAATAGTAGTATTTAAGCATAAGGGTCTTCAAAATATTTTCAACATTATTCCTAGGAGATTACAAATTCCAATTGTTTCACAAGTAAAATATCTAGGTGTATACTTTGATGCTTCATTATCATGGCAGTATCAAATAAATATGATGAAAAATAGATCCGATAAAATATTTCATTTATTTAAAGCTATGGCGAATACCAAATGGGGAGCACATCCTACCAGCATGCTTATGTTTTATAAGAATTATTATCGAGCAGTATTAGATTATGGATTAATGGTCTTGTGTAATCTTCCAGTAACAAAACTTTCTTCACTAGAAGTCCAGCAACGAAAAATTCTAAAAAGATGTTTGGGATTAATGAACAGTACTCCTAATGTAGTGGTATATATGGAGTCAGTAGAATGTTCGGTTTCTGTGAGGATAAAGTTAATTGCTATAAAAATGTTATTTAAAATTCAACATTCACCATGGCATCCTTTCAATGGTGTTTTATTAAATCTTTTAGAGCTGCATGATTCAGGAATAACCAATGATAAATCAGCTACGCTTTGGGTACAACTATTTAGTAAATATCATCATGAATGTAGTCAAGTACTCATAGCAAGAACATTGCCGGTGTACTCGTTAGAATTTCCCACACAACCAATTCAAAATATATATTTCCCGAAATATAATCATTCAGCTGAGTTTAGAGAATCTTGGGAAGACTTTTATCATATATATACAGATGCGTCTAAAACTGAAAGTGGAGTAGGAGCAGCTCTTTATGATACTGAAAGAAATATATCAAAAATGTTTAGGTTACCAGTGGAGGCATCCATATTTACAGCAGAAATATATGCGGTATATCAAGCTTTGATTTATATTGGTACAGTTCCTGAACAGAAATTTCTAATACTGGTTGATTCGCAAAGTGTTTTACAAGCAATACAATCTAATTATAAAAATTTATTTAAAATATCACCATATGTCATCAATTGTATTCGTGCAACTAATAGCTTAATTAGCAATGGAAAGGTAGTTCATTATGTGTGGGTAAAATCACACATTAATATTTACGGAAATGAACAAGCAGACAGATATGCAAAACAAGCTGCTCAGATGAATGAAACAATCCAGTTACCATTGCATTACACAGATCTTCTGCCGAGGGTTAAGAAGAAAATTTTTGAAGAATGGAACTTATGGTGTAATAATGCATTAGAAAGCGTTGGTGAAAGTTATCGTCCTTATGTTGATTACACTAGGAAAAAACCTTTGTTTTATAATTGTAAAGGTTCAAGAAATGCAATTGTTTTAATAAATAGACTAAGAAGTGGTCACGCGAGAACATATCATCATTTATTTAAAATACACATTTTAAAATCTCCGAATTGTGACTGTGGTGATTTAAGGGGTGATGCTCATCATATTATTTTGGAATGTCCAATTCACTCAGAGAGAAGAAAGACTTTATACAAAACATTGTCAAAAATTAATGTTCCTTTCCCTATTAATATGACTTCAATGTTGTATGCTCCAGATATTAGAATTGGATATGTTATACTTGCTTTTTTGAGAAAAGCTGATATAAAATTATAATATATTTTTGTTACTGAATGAGTTAATGTAGTTATATAAAATTGTGTTTAAGAGCGTTTATGAATTTTGTGTGTAAAATTTATATTAAAAATGTATCTTATGTACTTATAATGTATGCTGGGCATAAACAGCCACCTGTAAGCTGTAAGTCCAATAAAGATTAGTTGAGTTGAGTTGATTAATGGAAGTTCAGGTGATAATTTTTGTGCTGCTGTGACTATGATTTTTAGTGCATTTCGTTATGATGTAAAATGTTGTTCTTAATTGCATAATCAAGATAAATATATTCTGAACCTAGATGTTAACACGTAAGTCCTGAGTTTGTTAATTTACTGCAAATCTTAATGTTTTCCCGTGCCCTGGGAGGTATCACGTGTATACCGATATACAGTCTCATGTTACTCATGCTCAATTTGTATTGAGATAAATTTATTCTTATGGATATTAATATGCTATAGTTGAACCTGGCACGACCGTGTCAATAATTTGGCGCACAGAACGTGGGGCCGCGAACACATTGTGCATTAGTTACGTTAATCTTTGGTAACGTGTTTTAGATTTGCAGTTGACTCAGAACTTTTGATGCGCAACAATGGAAAAGAAAATATTAAGAAGTGGAAGCAAAGCGTTAAATGTTGACGAAAGCACAGTTCATGTGTTTTGCTGTGAGACTACATCGAGGCTTGATGATACGTTTGTTTGCACTGAGTGTCACAATACTTTTCATTTAAATTGTGCAAAGCTAAAGTCACCAAAGGAATGTAATTCTCCTTGTGAATTAACATGTCTCGCATGCAAAGAAAAACTTGCAGTTCCTGTTGTTCCTGTTACTACTGATTTGCTCGCGTCATTGCAGCGAATGCTGGAGGCAAATTCCAGCAATCTGGAAGCTAAAATGGCTGAAAATACTAGTAATCTAGAATCTAGAATGCGGGAACATTCTGATAGCTTGGAGGCTAAGTTACATGAGAACTCTAGGAGGTTAGAGGATAAACTTCAGGAAAATATGAATATCTTGGAGCACAGTTTACAACTAAGACTAGAAGAAAGTAGTAGAACTCTTGAGTGCCGGCTAGAAGCAAGGATGGAGGAGAAACTGGCCCATAGTTGTTCACAACTCGCTGCGTCCAATTCAGAGATGGGACGGAGGATCGAACAACTGACTCTGCAAATGTCTGAGGGACAGCAGAAATTGAAGGAAAGCCTTGAAATTGAGATGATGAGCTTACGTCAAGCATGTCAGTCAAATTCTCAGCAGCTGGAATCTAAACTCGATGAAACAGTTGTTCTGTTGAGGGAAGAAGCTGAGCAGACCAAGGAGGAGTTCCGAAAGGAAATCAGTGAAACGCAGAGCTGTTTCAGAGAAGAAATGTCCAGAGAGTTGGACAACCAGGTGACCAATATGGTATATCAGCTGAGAGAAAACCTGAATTTGCGAGTTGAAGAGACTGTGGCGGAAAAACTTAAAGGCACAGAGGGTCCTAGAGAGAATGCTGAAGAGTGGAAAAATGATATGGAATCCAAACAAGGGAAGCTTTCTTCAGACATGCGTAATCTTTGTGACGAAGTGGCTCAAATTTCAACCACTTTAAGCAAGTTGCCACTCTCCGGTGAACCAGAGTTACCGCGGGTGGACCAGCTGGGCGCGCCTTTTCGAAGGTTACTGTCTCCTAGTCGTTCTGAGGTCTCTTCGGGGCAACGAAACCGTACACATTTTTTAAAAAAAAGACGCCACAGAGAGATCGTTTCCAGTTCTTCAGGCAGCGAGTCGACTTTATCGGAAAAGAGAAAAGAAAGAAAATCTCGAACCAATGCTACGCGTGGTGGGATGACTCCCCGGATGGCTGACCTGAATTCCATGCGGAAATTCGACGGAAATATTATAGCCACTTCGGCTGAGATTTATCTCAAAGAATTAGATACCAACCTTGAGATCCTTCAGATCCCGCATAGATACAGGCTAGAGATTATTCCTCGTTTGCTAACGGGCATGGCTTATCATTGGTTCTACTCTCATAAGAATGATTTCAACACATATTCAGATTTCCGTAGGGCGTTTAAGAGGCGTTTTGCGTCTTCAGAGGCAAAAGAAAGGGAGTTGGCATCTGTTAGGGCCAAACGGTACAATAAAAACAATGACAATAGTTTGGAAGAATATGTTTGGTCTGTATACTCTGCTTACAGAAACCTGAGTAGCCACTACACAGAGCAGGAGGTGGTAAACCTCATAATCGGCCAATTGCCTTATAGAGTGAAGCAATTGTGTATGGCCCACGCTCCCGTAACTGTTGATTTGCTTGCAGATTTTGTTAAGAGATACGAGCAAGCGGAAGAGCAGGATGCTTGGCGAACTGCGTGGAGGAAGGAGAATCCTACTCACCAGAACAACAGAGATATTCCAGGCAACTCGGCAAACCGAAACCCGAGGGTTCGTATGGTCCAGAGGCAGAATAATTACCGTGAAAATCGCCCTGCAGGCCCATATAGAAACGGCAATCGTTATCGTCAACAAAGCCAAAATAGGCAGAGACGTGAGTATGCTGCTCCCAGATACGAATCTTGTGAGAGACCACGAAATGAGAACCGTGTATCTTCACCGGAGCACAGTGAACCTTTGAGGGAAGGTCGTAGCTCTCCACGATTCCAAGCGGCGAGCAGTGGCTTACAAACAGATGCTGCAGTGTCGTACCCTAGTAACGAGCAGCAACACAGCGTTGAGCTGACCAGAAATTTTTGCTGGGAGAATGGAGCAAATCTCGACCAGGTGCGGGATTTTACCCCACGCCTGGCATAGAAACGTCCCCTTTTGATGTCGGGCGGACTCGGATAGAACTGGGGCCTGCAGAAAATAATTCCCAGTCTGTAAGTAATGATCTGAAGCTGGTGTTTGTTATTAATCATGAAGAGAGTGAGTTTCTTTACAATTTGTGTCAGGCTAGTCAGTCTAAAAACTTTGGAAGAGCGCCTGAGTTCAAGGCACGTGTAGCAAATGTTGATATCACTTGTATAGTGGACACTGCAGCTGAAATATCTGTTCTGAGTCTCGAGATTTGGAAGAAAATAAAGCAAAATTTGCCAGGGGCCATGTTACAAGCTACTCCGGAGGTACGACTTATTGATTTCGCTGGAAAAAGTCGAACTCGAGTTGTGGGAAAGCGCAGAATCGTGCTGGAAATTGCTGAGAGCACCATACCTTTAGAAATTTTTGTTGTGAAGGATTTGCCTTCAGACTTATTATTGGGTTATTCGTTCCTGCAGAAATATGAAGCAGAGATCAATCTAAAGCATAAGAAGTTGTATCTAATGGTGGATGGATAGCCAATTGAGCAAAAGCTAGATGAAGATGATTCCGTTGATAAGCAAATGAGCGTCCGGAGGATTGAAGCTAGCTACGATAAATGGGCTACACCGCTAGAGGATATAAGGGAGAAGATTGACTCCAGTGAATTATTGGCTAAGGAACAAAGAGCCGAATTGTTCGAGATATTTATTGCACATAGTAAGGTGTTTTCAGAGAGGTCTGGCACGGAAAAGGGCTTAGTTTGTGACATTCATCTGTTCAGTGACGTTCCAGTGATTCAAAGATTTTATCCAGTTGAGTTGCAGAAATTCTTACGTTTTCTTCACGTGTATTGCCAGTGTGTCTACCTGATATTGTTCAAAATGCTCTTCAACATTGCCTCATTGGTTGATAACAATTACAAATTGTTTTTGTACGGAAGTTCTATTAAAGATTGTACTAAATTTCCAGCCGAATCCGAAGATGGTGAGAAAGACTGGCAGAGTAAGGTTGTTCAAGTGCAGTTAAGGGAACGATATTCTGTTCAGAGGCGGAAACTGAAGCAGAAGTGCCATGCTTTGCAGTTGAAGGAGGATAACCTGGTACTGCTAAGAAGTCATCGTCCAAGTTCAGCTGATAACCGAACCATTTCCAAGTTGTCTTATTTGTGGACAGGACCGTTCATAGCTACCCAAGTGAAATTCAACACGGCAGTGTTATTGGACACAAAAACTCGTAAGGAAGTGTGCAAGGTAAATTTCGACAATCTGAAGATTTTTAATTGTTCTCCAGACATGAGGAAAATACTTTTAGAAGGTTGAATCCAAAATCTAGACTGTGAGTGCTTCCACGAGTCGTCGTCGATTTTGTTTCTCAATGGAGGGGGCGATTGACATGTCCTTCCCGGACGTATGAACAGTCTGCTGAAGTACATCATCCCGCCTGATAGATATGAATCTTGGGATAGAAGTTACGAGATTAATGGAAGTTCAGGTGATAATTTTTGTGCTGCTGTGACTATGATTTTTAGTGCATTTCGTTATGATGTAAAATGTTGTTCTTAATTGCATAATCAAGATAAATATATTCTGAACCTAGATGTTAACACGTAAGTCCTGAGTTTGTTAATTTACTGCAAATCTTAATGTTTTCCCGTGCCCTGGGAGGTATCACGTGTATACCGATATACAGTCTCATGTTACTCATGCTCAATTTGTATTGAGATAAATTTATTCTTATGGATATTAATATGCTATAGTTGAACCTGGCACGACCGTGTCAAACTTAACAGGAGATGAATTGCATTTTCATTGTTACATATACTGCATTGAAACCATTTCCCGTTTCATAACATTTCCCTTACATCTTACACACTACTGCCAAAATTATAGGAGCAAGGAGAGTTTAATTTCTCTTGCAGACAAGGCTGTGGCCATACTAGGTAGGTGAAAGCTGGCAAAAAGTGGAAGGCAACTGATCTTACATGTAATGTGAACATTTAATGTCGTGTATTTGTGCAATTATACCGTGCGTCCATTTCCTTGCGAGGCCGAGAGATCGGGAGAAGTGTGACGGGCGGCGCTAGGGGAGTGCCGACATTTTCGACCAGTAACGTGCAGCTTATTTATGGACGAAAGCGTTTTGCTTCGCTCAGAATCGTTTGGAGGTTATGAATGTGCAACACTGTATCAAGATTACGTTGCAGACAAAACCGTTAAAAGTCAATGGTTTTTGTAAGCATTGGTTGCAATCTGAAAGCTCCGAGTTTGATTTGTTCATTCCTTCGCGACTATAGGTGCCCTGGACAGAGCTCGGAATGGAGTGAGAAGCAGACTTTGAACCAAGAGCGTCTTAATTTCGTACTGTGTGAAAAGTGTATTTTTGGTTACTTGCAGTGCTACTTCTTTGTGTAATTGAAGTGTGTGTGTTGTGTGTAAATGAACTAAACTAACTAACTCTCTAGCCTTCTTAAACCCGAAGGTCCATGGCTGCAGCAACACAGGCCTTCCATCTGTCCCTATCTTGAGCAAGATCTATATACTCTTTTCCATCCCTACCGATTTCCTTTAGAACCATCTCAATGTTGTCCCTCCATCTTCGTCTTTGCCTTCCTTCAGGTCTCTTACCATCAGGTTTCCCAACAAGAATACTGTGAACTCCTCTTTCCTCTCCCATTCGTGCCACATGGCCTGCCCACCTAAGTCTTCTTGATTTAATTATTCTAATAATATCTGGACGTGAATACAAATTATGTAGTTCTAAATTATGTAACCTTCTTCAATCATCTGTCTCCTCATCCCTTTTAGGTCCAAATATTTTCCTAAGGATCTTATTTTCAAATACTCTCAATTTATGTTACTCTTTCAATGTAAGGGACCAAGTTTCACACCCATACAATACTACAGGCAAAATTACTGTTTTGTATATTTTAACTTTTAGTTTCTTAGATATTAAACGAGAAGACAAAAGTTTATGAATAGAGAAGTAACATGCATTTCCTGAATTAAGCCTACTTTTTATTTCCTCATTAATATAATTTTCATTTGTTAATATTACTCCTAAGTATTTGAATTTGGAAACTGGTTCAAACGAGTTGTTATCAATAATAGATATTGATTATTACCTAACACTTGGTTTTGGCCTGTAAGCATATATTTAGTTTTCTCTTTGTTAACTTCCAAACCTATCTCTTTAGCAGTTTTGAAAAATATTTTAGCATTCTTCTTAATTGTATTTATATCATCCCCTAATAAGTCTACATCATCTGCATATGCTAACGACTGAGTCATACCATTTAATTTTAGTCCTTCTTTAGTTTCTTTTACCTTCCTAACAGCATATTCTAAGGCAAAATTAAAGAGCAATGGAGGTAATGTATCTCCTTGTTTTTACCCATCATGAATTGTAAATTTGCCAGACACATAATACCCACACGAATTTTACTTTCTGTTTCACTGGTGCATACTTTTATCATACTAACAAGCTTCTTAGGTATTCCAAACTCTACTAATATATTATATAATTGATCTCTTTTGACCGAATCATATGCTTTTTTGAAATCAATGAATAGCTGATGGACATTTTGATTATATTCCCACTTTTTTCAAGTGTCTGTCTGATGTGAAAAATTTGATCTGTAGTTGATCTGTTACTTTTAAATCCACATTGATAATCACCTATAATTTCATTAGCATATGGGATTAGTCTTGTTAAAAGAATGTTAGATAATAATTTATATGTTGTTGAGAGTAGAGAAATTCCACGGTAATTATTGAAGTTCATTTTATCACCTTTTTTAAACACAGAAACAATTATGGATTCTTTCCACTGTTGATGGATTTCTTCTTTATTCCATATTAAACAAATTAATTTATGAATTTGACATATTAACGAATTTCCACCATATTTAATTAACTCGGCTGGTATTAAATCAATGTCAGGTGCTTTGTTATTCTTTAGCCTTTTAATAGCATCTTTAACTTCAGTAAAGTTAGGTTCTGGAACTAAAGGTTCTGCTGTGTGGACTTCATTTACTTCTGATTTATCTCCTACATGAACATTTAAAAGGTCATTAAAGTAGTTCTTCCATCTATTTAGAATGTCGCTTGGGTCAGCTAGAAAATCACCGTGTTTATCTTTTATCAAGTTTACTTTAGGTTGCCAACCCTTTCTAGTAATAAATCATAAGCAACAAAATCTAAAAGTTATAAAATTTAATACAGGAAAATTTGCTGATGAAAGAATTAAGAATGATTACCAAATTAAACTGTCAAATAGATTTGATGGTTTGCAGGATTTAAATGATGATGAAAATGTAAATGAAACAAACGTAAATAAGAATTGGGAGCACATACGTAATGCAATAGAATCAGCAGCTAAAGAAAATATAGGATACCATAAACCAAGAAAAAGTAAGCCATGGTTTGATAATGAATGTCATAATCTAATAATAAAAAACAATCAGGCTAGACTTAGGTGGTTAAATAACTCTGATGATACAAATCTAAGCAATTATAATAGAATAAAGCGAGAAGTTAACCGCACGTTTAGAAGTAAAATAAGAGATTACTTGAAACGCAAAATTAACGAAATTGAAACAAACAGCAAAAACAAAAATATCAGAGATTTATATAAAGGTGTGTGTAAGTGAGGCGATTGAAATGCCAGCCGCAAAGTTCACGTTAGAACAAAGAATTTTTATGTATGACACTTACATGAAAACAGACTTGTGTCGAGACGTGTGTAGGCAATTTGCACGGAAATTCCCTGGCGTTTTACCTCCAGCTAGAGAGGCGGTTACACGTCTTGTCCTTACATAACGAGAAGCTGGATTGTTAAATTTTAGAACTGAAGAAGAACTTATGCGTGTGAATCAAAAACAATGCCAGGAATGTGTGAATTTAGGTGGACATCACTTTCAACAACTCTTATAACACAGGTTAGTGCTCGTTTTGCAATATTAATATAAATATCTGCATGCTAAAGATATGTCCATAAAAATAAGCGGAATGTTACTGGTCGAAAATGTCGGCATGTCCGCTAGCGCCGCCCGCCACAATTCTCCCGATCTCTCGGCCTCGCAACGAAATGGACGCACTGTACATAACGTATCTGTACAGTCACGGACACTTCTGGGCAGTGGTCAGAAGTAGCGAGCTACTTGTAGCGTCGCTACTGTAGCTAGCTATAAAATTTGTAGCTGTAGCTGTAGCGACGCTACATTTAGAAAATTGTAGTTGTAGCGGTAGCGAAGCTACAAAATTCATGTAGTTGTAGCGAAAATTTCGCTACAGCTACATTTTTTCTCAGCGTTTTGAGGTGAATTTTGAATGTGGCAACAGCGTCAGAAAAAATCGACAATAACCCTTAATTTTGCAGGAGGTTCATAAAGACAGTCTATTACATGGAGATACAGATTATCTAGATTGTAGATTATATATATATCTGCGTAATTTATTTAATTAGTATCTGAATAATTCAGATATCCAGATAACTGACTGACATACATGAATATATTCCTGCTAGCAGCCCGAAAAAAGTGCCTCGTTTGCGTCACCCCCGGAACAAATCCTGTGGATATTCATGGTGTAAGAGACACCAAAATGTCATTAATTGCTGTGTAAGACAGAACTTGCAGTGCAAAAACGAGCGATGGATTTTCCACTGACAAGGGAATAGTGCCAGCAATAAATGGCTCAGTACGTTAACAGCATTGATCATCGTCAGTATATAGGATCTCACCAGCAAGAAATTATTGTTACAAGAATGATAGAGTTTCTGGAATTATAATTATTTTCGCGATAGTATTTGTTCACAAATTTTAAAATTACAATATGTTTAGAACACTCAGGTTTACACGATAGTTTCCTCAATAATTTTATCATATTGCAAATAGTATGTACGAGTCATTGACTTTCCTGCAGAAACGACAATTTCCTTTAGTTAATGTACATAGTTTTTAAATTTATGTATTTCTCCTACTTTTGCGTCACTTTTCTGTAACTTTTGCTAATCATGACATCATCATCCTTCGCTGTTTCCTGCCTCTGGCTGGGTCGGCATAAAAGTAAAGCCTCTCCATTTTTTCCTGGTCTTTCACCACTCCTCTCTTTTCAAGGTGTTCCAATCTTGTCCTCTTCTCCTAACACTCTCCACTATCTGCTCTTTCCACCGACATCTTGGTCTCCCCCTTGGCTTTATTCCCACTCCTTGTGCATTGTAAGCTCTTACTGGTAGTCTTTCTGCATCCATCCTCTTCATGTGTCCGAACCATCTCATCTGTGCCTGATCTATCTGTCCTGAAGCTTCACTACACCCACAGTCTGTCGGATCTCCTCATTTCTTATTCTATCCCTTCTAGTCTTCCTCAAAAGACTCCTTAAAAATTTAATCTCCACTGCCTGCATCTTTACTTTGTCTCTCTCTGTTATTGTCCAAGACTCTGCTCCATACGTAATTATTGGCACATAGTATGTGTTGTATACTACCTTCTTGAATTTCATAGGTACATCAATGTTCCATATTAATCTTCGAATGCTTTGATATAGTCCACCAACCATTTGTCCTCTTCTGCATACCTCCTCATCTAATCTTCCACTTCTCTCAATCATGACAATGAGGATGAATGGTTTACTTAATTATTCTCTTATCTATAGTAGCTTTCTGCCACTTTCGGCTAATTGTGAGAACGAGGAAGAATGATGAATGATGAGCAGTGTGGGGAATGGATGAGCAGGAGGATCTCATCCCCCCAGCTTGGCGTCTTTCCTAGTTTTTGTATTTGAGTCCATTTTATGCATAGATAAGCTGATCGAGACAAGATCCTAACCACTATGTACCTCCGCTGGGTATCGAACCTGGGGCCCTTTTGTAGTCGAAGGACTCCAGGTACTTTTCATTCAAAATGCTGACTTTCTATCAGTCTATAAATTTGAAATATTTATTCTCAAGGAAAATATGTTGATGTGAATATAAATACGTAATCCTACCAAATTGTATTTGTGTATAGTTGTAATAATTAATTTGGGTAACACCCTAATTGCAATATCCATATATCAAATTTGAATTGATATGCCACTTGCATAGGTATGGTATTCTCAAAAACTATAGTAAAAATAAGTAACAGAAGTAACACTGCTATCAACATTATCGAATGACTGGAATCATGATAATAAATAACAGAATCTATTTACCAGTAGTAGGGGATTTTTTTAATACCCATATGGTTGTTTTCTTTTTTTTATGCAGAAGTAGCGCAAGAAGTAGCGAAGTAGCGAGTAGCGAACAGGAGTAGCGTAGCGAGCTACTTCTTGGAAAATGTAGCTGTAGCTGTAGCGAAGCTACATTTTGGAAGAGTAGCTGTAGCTGTAGCGAAGCTACTTTTAAAATGTAGCGTTCTGATCACTGCTTCTGGGTTATAACACTCCCATTAAAATTCAATGGATTCATTACAACCCAGCTGTGTCTGTGACTGTACATTTCATCTGATACATTACATAGAAACAGTCAGTAAGCGTCACAGACATTTTGGAGACTTTATGTACCTTTTTTGTTAGTAGACAAGGGAATATTTCACTATTTCATATCTTACGTCAGTTTGTGAAACGTGAATACAAGGAAGGCTATAAAACGCCCACCAAGGGTCCTCTGCACGCCACTATTGAAGCCAATCGTAAAATGTAAAATTGTGACGTCAATCATGTGTTCAGTGAAAAGGAGAAAAGTATATAAAATAGTGAATTAAGCTTTTCTAGTGATTATACCGGGTGGCCATGAATTAAGGGGGCACCTTTTGTCACTAACTTTTGTATTCATTGAGCTAGTATTTTCCCTTTTCATCTTTCTTTACACGTAGGCCTATGAAAAATGTAACTGACATAGCGGAAGGAGCGGAAGTTGTTTAGAATGGCAGCAAGTAGTTAAGTATTGAGCAGCGCGTGTCAAATGTATCTGAAGTTCACCGTCAAATGCTGCAGGAACTTAGCACTTAAAAATGGCACTATCTCAAGAATAAACAAGTTATTTGATGCAACAGGAAGTGTTTCAGACTTGAAAAATTTGGAAAGCCACGAACAGATAGAAGGAAACCAGTTATGTCTCAAAGCTTGCATTGATTTAAATGGAGCTCAAATTGATAATTATCAGGAAAACAGATAAAATTGTCATTGTGATGTCTAAGCTACTAGCTTCAGATAATAAAAAGTTGCAAATATTATAAATATGTTCACATTGTTAAACTTAATTGATAGGTGCATGCATATTTCGTTTTTGACGAAAAAACGAAATTTGAAAGAACACATTCTAGTGTTAATTTTTCATGTTTTTGAAAGGTGAGAGATGCATTTTGTGACCATGTTTTGTCACGAAATAATGCGAAATGAACTGCAAAAAGCGAAATTAACTCTTAAACACGAAATTTAGGGTTTATGCACCGACGCGGCACCTTCTGAGGTCTGAATTATCCTGAGAGTAATGCAATTCCCGGGAAATTGATTAATTCTGCTGTTAATATTGGAGAAACAAAAATTGACTCCTTTACACAGAAATAAACTTAATACTCGGATAACTACATAAATGGGCTATTAGAAGTGAAATGTTAATTCTGTGGAATAAGTGTAGTTTTTAAATCAAATTTAGGATTATATTCACAATTTTAAAACCAAAATGTATTTTTATATACCACTTTTGATCCAATTTTTCACCGCTATAACACCGATATTTTATTTTATTTACCGCTTTTGAACCCGAAATTGACTCAGTTTTTATACCGAAATTTTGCTTTTTTATTTACCAAAAATAAGTGCCTCTAGTAATTGATGATCAAAAGGTGCATCCTTAATTCATGGCACACCCTGTAGATTAAAACGCCGTTATTTGAAAAAAATAACATTAAATGTAGATAAGCTATTGACCTGAAAATAAAACCACCACAACAAAGAAATATTTTTTATGCTGAAGTTCTCAAATCACCTTTAAATCTGTTGCACTTTACCAGGCAATTATAATTTTGATACTAATTAAGTTTAGCCGTTGTAAGTTTTACTGCAAAAACAACAAGTAGAAGTAGGTAGTCAAAAATCGATATCCAAATTCATTAAGGGTATATTTAATTTTGAGCGGGAACTACGGGCTGAAGTTTCAGCGATTACAGAGAAATTTAAGAAATGGTACTCACCAATCGTCTATGACTGTTCCTTTTCGGACGTGCAGCGTTTTTCTTCTGTCCCTGGATCACTGCATTGCCTCTGAAAGGTGTACACTACTCCTCTTGCCAGGTGCTGTTTCGTGCAGTTACATCTGTGCGATGTTAATCAGGACCATATACACCACACTTCTTCCATTTCATTGGCTTCTTAGGAGACGCCGTGATGTCCAGTCTAGTATTCTCTGTGTTTCCTCAGGCAGCCTTGTCGAAGCCTCGAAGAGTGCTGAGGCTTCTCTCCAGAGGAAAAACCTCTTGTTTTGGAATACTCGTATTCAGGCCATGCAACAAATCTTTCTGTAAAAAAAATGTATAATCTTACTTTTTGCCGCATCTACAGGACATATGTAAATGTTTAACAAGTTTAAAAGGAAAATAAAGCGGTTTTTAATTTTACAACATGATCGCACAGTTCTTAAACAGAGCTATCTACACTTACAACAAAAAAACCAACAAAAAAACAGCTGTGAACACTTTCTGAATAGCATATCAGAATTGGAATGTAGAATCACATTAACGGATCTCATAATAATCTCATCTATCTTGCCATTGATTTGTTTGTGTGGAAGGAAATGGGGGTATCTAACACTGGAATACTTTTCAGATTTATGACTCGTAGCTTATAAAAATATTAAAAAATGTCGTTTAAAATTTGTTAATTTTCACGAGTTTACATTAGGTGTATTTAAACAGACAAAATATCAGTTCCGATCTTCGTTTTATGCTAAATAACTCTTGTTATTCACCCTGCAAAGTAAATCTATTAATTTAATTCCCTCAATAACATCACATTCTAGAAGTTTAGTGAATATGAATGTTAGTTGTTCAAGCTGCTTCAATCAACGAGAATTTGAATTCCACCTTAGATGTATTAAAATGTACAAATATCTATGCATATGATCTACTAATTTGCATGAACCTCAAGACGTTAACGTCAAAATGAACGAAAAGATAATATTTTTTAAACTACATAATTAACAGAAGGATAAATATCATATCTTCGTTTACAATTCCATGATCTCAAAAATATAAGACAAACCACCGCCATGTAGCCTATCAATCATTTTACCCTGTGCATTTTGGCTGGCTAACTGGAAGCCTTCTTTAATATATCAAAATGCTCAAGTAGATCCGAAATCTGCATGGTCTACATTTTGAAAATAATTCATAAAACTGCAAAGTTTCCTTATTTTTTCATTTGGCACTCAAACTAATTCTGAGTTGAGTTTTGAAAGTATTTATTTATTTATTTATTTAATTTATGACATTTCCAATACAGGAAAGAAATAATAATAGACTAGTATTAATATATATATATATATATATATATATATATATATATATATGTATATATATATATATATATATGTATATATATAGACTCTTATACATATAAACAGTACCAAGATTAAACTGAGCTCAGTTTCAGAATATAATTACTTACCTAAATTTGTTTTGTAAGTTAGTGATAAAAATGAACAAGATCTGATTATAGCTTAGCATTATATTGTACACAGGTTGATAAGGCATGAAGAATTTGGGAGAGATCCGAAGTGTGCAATGTTTATATAAGGGGATGTGAATTTCGTAAGTCTATCTTTCAGAATTTTTTCGCAGGTAACAAAAAGTGTGGATTGAAGAGAATTCTGAGTATAACACGCAGTGTTGTTTGCATGAACAAATTTTAAAATGTGAATTGGAATCCATTACAACATAAGAGCTATTTTATCTGCATTTGTTATATTTAAGCAGCATTAGGTTTCAATACGAAAGAACTTTAACAAATTTCTGGATATTTAATAAATCCAGCGTTCAACATGGATAAGAACATTTGTGCAAAGCTTCTCCCAGCTAAGATAGATTGCCTACAGGTCTCGTTAGCTAGGAATTTACATTTCCAGCATTGACATTAATAACAACTCAACCTTTTGGATGCGTGAAGAATATACATATACATATGGTATATGCAGCCTTAAAAGAGGAAAAGGTTTTGCGAGTGTAACACATGAAGCTTACTTACTTTGATTAAGCTGTAGTTTGAAAAGCCATTCTGTCACTTTGAGTCAAGGGTTATCTTATTTTAATTTCTTTTGAAGAAATGCTCCATGGTAACGGTTAACATGCAAGCATTGTTGGACTACCAACAATGCATATTGCTAAATTGTTTAAAATCAGGGATTAGAAATTTCATGATATAATTTTTGCTGTCGGTTTATTGTGAGATGGATGATTTGGTTGTGTAATGTATTTAAATAATATATGCTGTATATAATATTCATTAAAGAAACTTTGAATACGTACACAATTTAGTGTCCATGGTTTGAGCATGGATGTTTGCGAGTAACCATTCATCATTTTCATCATGCCATCACTCATCCCCATCTTCGCAAATTAGCCAAAAATGGCACAAGAAGCGAAGTAAAATAAACCAAATCAATAATAATAATAATAATGTTATAATAACATTATTAGTAACATTATTATTATTATTATTATTATTATTATTATTATTATTATTATTATTATTATTATTATTATTATTGGTACGTTTATCCTGGTACTTGCCCCCCGGCACAAATTCATGGTTGCGCCTGTGGTATACGCACTGTTTCGTCTGAACCTCAGGTTGTAACAGGGGCTCTCGGAAATGATTTTAAAATAAAGTAATAAACCTGTAGCCTACTTGAAAAGCTGGGTCAGGATGAAAATGACAACATATCGTTGCATTCTTCCTCTAACACAGGATAATAATAATAGAATTCACAATTTCATCGAGGCTATCTTCACTGAAAAAGGACGTACTGAATAAAAGAACAACATTAATATGTCGATTTTCTTTTTCTGGTTACCTTTATGATTACAGATATTAATTAATTCTCAAACTATTTTCATCTTTCGCACTTATCGACTTGCACCTCTTCCAAATTCCATACATTATATATTGTTTATCTGGATGCATTGGGCAAGACCCTTCATGACTTTTCGAAAAAAAAAGTTTTATTCATAAAGTACAATTAGAACTTTACTTTCATGGTAATAGAATCGTCTTTCGGAAAATAAAGTGAACAGACTCGCGCATTCTTCGCAATTTCCTTGATAACATTTCAATGTTATCCTCCATGCCAATCTTCTGTCAATCAATTCTTTCTACCCTGATTTATTTACAAATTTCATTTTGTTCATTTCATGGGGTGGAAACACATGTAAACTTTTCACTTGTCCTGACCCTCAAAACGATTGCAAAAGAACTGAACAGTAAACGACTAAACGTTACTCTTTCAAACATTTCCCATGCTTTGAACGCTTCAACACAACATAGTATCCTACATAGAGGATCCCAAATCCCACCAGATGTCATATCAGATAATTTTAATCGCGAATTGCTTCGGCGAGAATCACTTAAGCCAGTCTTACACGGTAGTTAAGTAGGTCCTCACTTCCCGACCCACCTCCGACTCGGAAACTACCATAAGATTTTTTTACCTCTTCAGTTAGCGAAGGCAGCAAAAGTGGTCTCACACGATCCTTAAAATAGCATTTTAAAGAATGGCGACTGCACAAACACGGTATACCACTTACCAAGTTTAGATGCTAATAATAACTGATGAAGATAAGGGAAAATAATGTTTTGTATTAAAAGAATAAGAGAATAACATTGGCACTGTTGAAAAATGCAGCACATGTAGCTCGTGGCAGTGAATGTGAGTATATAACATATCTTATTTTAAGTTGATATACCACTTTACGGACACACTACCATAAAGTTGCATTACCCGTATATTACGATAGAAGTTACATATTCTAATGAAACCCTTCTCGCACGGTTTTGAAATATATCCCCCAATACGAACTAGTCAAATAAATTATACATAAATCATTATATAATAAATTCACAACATTCAAAGTGCGAAAATTGTGGTGTTTATATTAAGTCACCATATTATAGTTATATTTCATTGACACTTCTTTGCTCCTAAAATACTTATAGCGAAATTTTCTTTGAAGTCCATGAAGAACTAATTACAATTCATAATTTATATATCATTACAACATTAGAATATTTATTTACTGCGGTGCTACACGCAGCACAGCCTATTTGTTACAGCGAACAAACCAGAGAGTACATACATACGTATGTGGCTGTTCAGTGCTTACTGTTTATTTCAAAATAGTATTCGCGTCGGTTGTGAAAGTAAAATAACAGTATCACAGTAGGAAATTTAGACATACGAACTACAAGTATTTATTTAAAACAATAATAATTAGTAGACTATTCACTTCACTCAACAAATAAAATATTCGCCCCAATCATTTATATACGTAGTTGAATTGTTCGAATCTTTTTCTTCTTTAAGTTGTGTTGAATAAACAGTCGAACATCTATTGTCTCTCTTCTTCTTCTGCTTCCTACTTCAGCTCGCCAGTGTGTGATTGGTAGCTCTATGGTATTAACGATGGATTTAGAGACAATTTCTAATTCTGGGGGGAACTGAATTAGAGAAAGCTCTCACACGATCGTTAAGTAAGGAAAAGAGAAGTCGATCGCGAAGTAAGGACGTACACTTCGCAAAATCTTATTTGACCGCCCCGAAAGAATTCTAAGTCCCGAATTCGTAAACTTAGCAACATTGCACTTCGGCTCCAAGTGAGAGTAGCCAACTTTGATTTGGTCCTTCCACTAGACGAAAAAAGCTGCGGTGAGAGGTTTTCAATTTCGCACTTTCCATGAACTTAGAAACTATAAACCGCTATTATAATACACAATCAAACAGAAACAATAATTTGGAAAAAGAACCTTGAGGAATTTTTACGATTCTGCTTGCTCGACTTGAAATTAGAGGGGTTTGAAACACTGAATACAGTCTATCTCCACCTGGAGGATATCGCCATCAAGTGTGTGCAGAAAGAAGCAAATTTGTTAGGAGTTTATGCGATATTTTATTTACAATAGCTTGTATAATATCGAATAGTTCTCAAAAAATTATATTTTTCACGACTTGTCGAGAAAATGTGCTTGGAACACAGGAAGGTGGGAGTCTTCATAAACGTCAACATGTTTTTAAGGGTATTATGTCATGAAGTTAACATAGAGCAGTTGGTTACATCCTGTTTTCCTTATTTTTCGTCAAGCGTGAAAGGTCGCGGGTTCAAATCCCACCCTCTCCTTATATATATTTTTTTGCTGAACAGAGACCGTTGATATTAGAATATGAAGGGTACAGGGGTAAAAAGATGAATGTCACAAAATCACAAAAATTGATATTTTGCCTCCTTGATATTAAAGGCAGTCCACACTAACGGTTAAAATGTCAAAACAGGCTAAAAGTGCTGAGAGACACATATTTAATGAAGGTTTAAAAAAACGTGTGCAGGGGAAAAACGATAGATGTCCTAGGTTTACAGGGCAAAAATGATGATTGTCCATCCATTGTGTAGGAATAGATCGTTCCGTACGATACGGACTCATTGCGCAACAGCCTTTACTTCACAGACGCATTGTCGTCTCAGTTCTGACATTGTCAGTTTGAATGCAGGTTTTGTTGGTTTCATAGTGTTCGTCATGAGTGACCCAGAAGTTGATAACTTTGGAAGAACAAAGAAGAGGCCCCATCTTGGAAGGGTGAGTGATGTTAGAAAGAAAATGCTGTGTAGTACTCATGAAACAGGGACAGACTGCAAGTGCTCTCGTTTGAAATGCTTTGTGGTGATACCTCCTACAGAAAGAAATAACATAATCGTGCAATTTAATAGAATGGACAATTATAATGCACAAAACTCTTATCTAAGGGGTTTAATTACTGTTAACGATGTTTCACGAAGAAGGCCAAGACAAAATCAGGAAGACGCCAATTTACATACACATTCATACAGTTACAAAGTCCGTGTACTTAGAGGTGGTGTAATGGCTAAGTTACCTGTTTGTTACAAGGCATTTTTGGCTTTACATGGTATCAGTGCAAGGCGTGTACAGACAATTCAGTCTAAACTAGCACTGACAGGTTCTGTTGGTAAAGATGAGCGTGGGAAGCATAAAACTAGACGAAACAAATTAAAGCGGGAAACTCTGAATGCCATATACTCTCACATAAAATCCCTTAGAAGCAGGAGATCTCATTATAGCCTTCATGACAGTGAACGTGTTTATCTACCAGAAGAATTGAACATAAAAAAGCTCCATGCCATGTATAAGGAAAAAAAACCCACGAACCCTGTATCATATGAAACGTATCGTCATCTTTTCAACACAAAATTCAACATCGCATTTGGTTATCCACGGACAGATACGTGCAGCACATGCGATGAATTCAAAGTCAATAAACAAACTCTTGAGAACAAACTGTCTAATTCATCAGTTCATGAAGAGAAACTTCAATTACACGCACAGTTGCAAGACCTCAACACTCAACAAGAGCTCCATTTACGAAGGGCAGATTCTTTCTTTACAAGGAAACGCCAAGCACGTCTCTCAAGTCAGAAGATGACTTCACGTGAGACAGTATGTTTTGACTTTCAAAAGAATTTGAAGTTACCAAATATTAGTACCAATGATGTATATTATAAGAGACAGTTGTCATTTTTTCTATTTAATGTTCATGTTCTTTCCACTAACAGTTCAGTGTTTTACACTTACGATGAGACTATTGGGAAGAAAGGGGCAGACGATGTCGAATCTATGCTTTCTGATTTTGTATTTCATATCCTTGGAGATGATGTTCAACATTTAACATTGTTCTGTGACTCGTGCTGTGGGCAGAATAAAAACTATACAGTAATCAGGTTCTTGTATTATCTTGTCCACATCAGAAAGCGTTTAAAAACTGTTACAGTGACCTACCCGATCAGGGGCCATTCCTACATGGAGTGTGATCGAAACATGGCTCTAATAAATCAGAGAATTAGAGCTGAAGTTCCTGCAGATTGGAGTGACAACATTAGAGCTGCAAGACAGAAACCAAGTCCTTTCATTGTGGAAGATTGTGACCAAAGTTTATTTAGAAGTTGGAGCGATTTCTTTCATGGTACCTTCAAACCAAAGTGCCCGTTCCTTACAAGACCAATCCGTGAGCTTCAGATTGTACACACTCAACCTCAACTTGTATTACACAGGAACACATATAACGGCGCTTGGTCTTCAAGTGTGATAACACTTGAAAAACGCAAGAGAAACATCCAGCCTTATTTAGAAGAAGGTGAATTTGTGTATCCATCAAGAAAATATGATATGGCACTTCCAATTTCTCTTGAAAAATATAAAGACTTGCAAGACTTGAAGAAATTCTATGGACAATATGCAAGAAGGTTCTATGAAGAACTTCCTCATAGTGACAAATGAGTGACTTTATGCATTTGCATTTTGTTCGTGTATTTCACAAAGCATTCATATTCTTTATTAAGGTATTTTACAATTCAAGTGGACATTCATCTTTCTTTGCTTTTTTTTTCTGTGCGAATAATGGACATTCATCATTTTTCACCTGCAAAATGTGCATTAAGAACTAATTTTGCCACAAATGTGTTCTTCGTCTTACATTATTAGACACACTGTTATATCATTAGTTAAACAATATAATGCTTCAGATTATGTAAAACGTTCATACAGTGCTAAGCCATATTGTAGATGTAAGAGCGTTTCAAACATTAAAATTCATTTAACTCCATTCCAGTTTCTTGTGACATTCATCTTTTTTCCCCTGTACCCTTCATATTTGAAAAATGAATCCGATGCACACTTGAGGGACGTCGGTTCTGCGCATATTCCCCCTTAGAAGTTGGAGATTTCTAGGATTTAAAGTTAAACTTTTCTTTTTAGTTATTGTTCATATGTTGTGTTAAGATACACATCATGATTAATTCACAAATCACATATATGTATTCAGGATGCAAAATGTAATGTTATTTAAGTTATGTATTGTTTGTTCTTCACTGACCCCTAAAATATTGATTATTTCATTTCGATATACTAAAAAAAGATACACAGTTATATTAAGTAGTGAGGTAGTGCAGTACTGTAACGCAGGAGAGCGTTTAATGAGTTCAAATTGCTAAGATTGGTAATTTTATGTCCGTTCCTTCGTAATGACTGTTGTCAATCCCCTCACCACCATCTTACCATGCGTCTAAAAATAATAGTAAATTGCCAATTAACATAAATAAATGGTTATTGCGACGGAGGCCGATTCAATAAGAATCTACTAATAAGTATTTATATAGTGATTGACAAACAACAAATTCAAAACCTCATAACGATCGTTAATTCCTCACTGCCTTTGTATCAAAAATGTTTGTCTTCTTTGTACAGAAAGTACGAGTATCAGATATAACAAACTTTTCCCACTAACTTTGCAATATTCGATACCACCATTATAGACTTAGCTCTACGTAACTTGATTCTGTGCATTCCACGTTGCATGTGACTTCCTCCTATCATCGAAACAACTTTCTCTTACTATTTCCTTTCACCTCGTGAAATACAGAGACCAATGTTAACTTCTTAGCATGGTGGGTAAACTTTACATCCAACGATAAATTCCTGATAAAAAACCTGCCTAGGTGGAGAATCGAACCTACGACTTCCCTCGTGAGAATCAAGCACGCTACCTTTCCTCCAGGTAGGTCATGTTATGATTATATACCAGTTTGAAGAAACCAATTCACACATAATGTCATGTCTATAATTTCCTCATGGCAACTTTCATGAGGAAAGGAATTCAGAAAAAATCGAGAAACGTTGAAAGGGAAAGATGATGAACATGTCTATTGGTGTTTTGTCATATTTTGTAAATTGTGTAAAAATTCCGTGTTTTGAACAAGCAATTGTTTAGTTACAAAGTCTTTTGTTATTTGTTTAAAGTAGGAACAAGAGAGCAAAAAGAGTCATTTGAATCAGAACCTGGTTGCCAAGAAACTTCAGCTTTTTTCCAAAGACTGTATGAAAAGAGACAGGAAAGGGATATTCAACGTATGAAATATAAAATATGTGTGAAAATAAAACAATGGAAACCATGCAAGATAATACTAATGAACTTCAAACTATGAAAACATATTTTCGTGGTGGAAAACTGCAAGTCATTTTCGAAACATGAACTTGATTTTTTTCTGTATTAGAAAGTGGAGATCCCTCAGCAAGAAAAATTTAAGTAAGCCGACTCCTTCCCTCCAACTTTTTCAATGGTCATAATTAGTAATTAGGGACCGGAAGTTGAGGAAAAATCACCTTTTTTTCTGACCCTTAAAAACAATGCCAAACCTGATATCATGTCTGTTTTCCTTCAGTTAGAGCCTGAAAACACTTTCTATTTTACATTTTTTTTGTATTTTTCAGCCTTTTTTGGCTTTTAGTTTATTTGTCAGTATTCTTAACAGTTTTTGTTGCATTTTTTACTTATTTTTGAGGTTAATTTTTCTCCTCCCCTGTTGTTTCGTGCATTTTAAATGCATTTACTAGTAAAACTTACATATTTAGATTTCTTAGCATGGTTCTTTTAGCAAATTCACTATGAATCGAAAATACGGTCAATGGAAAAGCATAATATCATTCTTAACTGAAATGTTTGGCAATGGAAATTTGTGTGAAGACTACTTTGAGGTTCTTTTTCTGGACACTATTATCGCTTTAATCTGTGGTTTTAAAGTAAAATTAGTCACAATATTAAATGAAATTATACTCTGGTGTACGAGAAGCAGAACTGTATTTTCGGATGCTGGCCGACTACAGTTTTGTAGAAGGCCCACTCTGAAAGGAGATGTATTAGTTGATTTGGTGTTTTAAGTCAACTTTATGCACAGTAAAGCTAATCGGGACTGGACCTACAGTTTAAAGTGGGATCCGAACCACTGTGCAATGAGCCTCCACCTGATATTAAAACGGGGACATCTTGATTACAACATGCTGTTTAAGAACATGCATTTATGATATATTAATTCTTAATGTGTGTTAACATAGCTTTTGACAGCTGAATGAAAAGAAAGGTCTTGCCAAAAATCCTGCCAATCACTGAAAAATCAAAAAGATGAGTAGAAACATTTCCGAGGTATGCATCGCATAAGTATTTACAGTGATTTAATGTAATCTTATATTACATTATTACAACACTTCGTACTACGTAAATAACAATAATAATAAAAAGAATCAGGAGTGGGTGAGATTTGAACCTACGATGTTTCGTTCTTGACGAAAAAGCAAAACGAGACGACAGATTAACGAACTGCTCCAGGGGATTGCTAACGTAAAAGCCTGTAAAACAAGTTGATCTACGTTGAAATAATATTTTGCCGGAGTTCCGAACCATCTTTCGCCACAGATCAGGGAAAAGACGCACTTTGTAGAATCGTCCGATATTGTGCAATTTATCTTTACTGCATTTTTGCCTAAAATCGAGAGAAATTTGCTTCATTGCATTGATATGTGATTTCAATTCTCTCCAGGTGGTGGAGAACGAGTTCAATGTTTCCAACTGCACATAAATTCCCCTATTTTCTATTTCAGAACGAATAGTCTTAAAAAAAAATCAACATTTCTATTTCCAATCTACGATTTTTGTTTAATTGCATATTATATTACTGCTTTAGGGTTTCTAACTTCATGAAATGTGAAAGAATGAAAGAAATTCACAAGAGCGTTTTCGTTTAGAAAGAAAAACTGTTGCTAAGTTGGATACTATTTGTGGACTCTGAAGCACTACGTTGCCAAATTTACGAATTCAGGACTGAATTTTTTCAGGGCGGTCAATTAAGATGTTGCGAAGAGTACCTAACTGCCGTGTAAGACTGGCTTTAGCAAAGACACGATCTCTGCCAGTTCGAGTGGCAAGTTTGTTCCTTCCTTCTCACGTGCATAGCGTAAGGAGGATTTCGTGCTGGCGAAGACGAATGTTGAAGGGGAGGAAACACTGGTGCACACACACACACACACCATCACCCCCCCCACACACACACACACACAAACACACTGAAGACGGCGACGAGACATTGACTGATTCTCGTCGCCTCAAGGCCTCATCTCCAGGAAGCTATCAACTCGCGGCAAGCCTCGGCACCTAGCGACCTGTTGGGTGAGATAAGTCAAGGCAAAATGGAAAATAAACTTTTCTTTCTCCCACAAAAATAGGCAATAGTTAGGCTGGAGAGTTCAATGAACTAACCGATCTCTAACTACGCACTGGTAATGATCAGGCTGGAAAGTTCATACGAACTAACCGATCCTACCAACTACTTCTCTTCCAAGTACAAATGAAACAAGGTACAAAACAGGACGATATATATACACAAAAATTACTCCCCTCCAGACACAAGACTATTAGAAAGTTGTTTTCCTGGAACATTCCAGCAGGTGGCCTTCCCTTGTCAACTGTATTTTCTAATAGTCTTGTGTCTGGAGGGGAGTAAATTTTGTGTATATATATCGTCCTGTTTTGTACCTTGTTTCTTTTGTAGTTGGTGCAGAGTCTAAAGAAGACCTTGCTAGAAGGTTGAAACGTTTCGGCAGTTCAGTTGGTATGTTGATCTCCGTGGCAGATTGGTTAGCACAGAAAGCTCCGACGCTAGGGTCCCGGGTTCGAAACCCGATTAAGACATGAATGTTTGTCCTTGAGAATTGAGTAAAACTGATATATATGAAAACAGTGAAAGAGAATGGTGGGAAAACTACCGCTTAGGGTAGTGCAATGCATCGTATGCCAGAGACCAGAGTCCTACATTTTTCGCTGAAATTTCTATATTCTAATGTACTGATTAGCAAATGTTGATGAGCACTTTTCTCACAGTTACCAGTCAGTTCTGTAGCGGCCTTCCCCACAATGCTTATACGTGCGTGAGTGATGAGTGAAGCCGAGGTTAGACTAAGTGTCCCCGAAACCAGTGGCGTATCCAGAAATAACATTTGTGGAGGAGGGGATTCCAGCAGGTGTATATAATTTCTTCTGCCATTCTTCCAATCACATAAGAAAATCATTGTTAACTGAAAATACATTCTATAACAACAAAATCACTTTTCAAAAACCAGTGTCAACTGACCAAACATTCCACATAGAACAAAGACATCTTTCAATACTTAAGATAGAACAAAGTATTGTGTACTGAAATATTTTATTCTATTATCAAGTATCAAGCATTGTGGACTGAAAAAGAAGGGCCATGCTGTTAAGTCTATAGTTTTAACTCTCTTCAATATTAAAAACGATTTTCCACGTTTACTGTTAACACTGGTAATGCAGCTAGTAATGAGGAGTGTTTGAAGAAATAATGTCAGAAATACACATTTTTTTATATAGTAATATTATATGATCATGATGTTGACATGTTGCGATCCATGACCTATCAATCATGACTAACTAACTTACTCTCTAGCCTTCTTAAATTCGAAGGTTCATGGCTGCAGCAACACAGGCCTTCAATCTGTCCCTATCTTGAGCAAGATCTATATACTCCTTTCCATCCCTACCGATTTCCTTTAGGTATATATCAACGTTGTCTCTTCATCTTCGTATTGGCCTTCCCACAGGTATCTTACCATTAGGTTTCCCAACAAGAATCCTGTAAACTCCTTTTTCCTCTCCTATTCGTCCCACATGGCCTGCCCACCTAAGTCTTCTTGATTTAATTATTCTAATAATATCTGGACATGAATACAAATTATGTACTTCTAAATTATGTAACCTTCTCCACTCACCTGTCTCCTCATCACTTTTAGGTCCAAATATTTTCCAAATGATCTTATTTACAAATACTCTCAATTTATGTTCCTCTTTCAATGTAAGGGACCAAGTTTCACACCCATATAATATTACAGGCAAAATTACTGTTTTGTATATTTTAACTTTTAGTTTCTTAGATATTAAACGAGAAGACAAAAGTTTATGAAGAGAGAAGTAACATGCATTTCCTGAATTAAGCTTACTTTTTATTTCCTCTATAATATAATTTTCGCTTGATAATATTACTCCTAATTATTTGAATTTGGAAACTGATTCAAACGAGTTGTTATCAATAATTAGATTTTGATTATTACCTAACACTTGGTTTCGGCCTGTAAGCATATATTTAGTTTTCTCTTTGTTAACTTCCAAACCTACCTGTTTAGCAGTTTTGAAAAATATTTTAGCATTATTCTTAATTGTATTTTTATCATCCCCTAATAAGTCTACATCATCTGCATATGCTAACAACTGAGTTACACCATTTAATTTTAGTCCTTCTTTAGTTTCTTTTACCTTCCTAACAGCATATTCTAAGGCAAAATTAAAGAGCAATGGAGACAATGTATCTCCTTGTTTTAACCCATCATGACTTGTAAATTTGTCAGACACATTAATACCCACACGAATTTTACTTTCTGTTTCACTGGTGCATACTTTTATCATACTAACAAGCTTCTTAGGCATTCCAAACTCTACTAATATATTATATAATTTATCTCTTTTGACCGAATCATATGCTTTTTTAAAATCAATGAATAGCTGATGGACATTTTGATTATATTCCCACTTTTATCAAGTGTCTGTCTAATGTGAAAAATTTGATCTGTAGTTGATCTGTTACGTTTAAATCCACATTGATAATCACCTATAATTTCATTAGCATATGGAGTTCGTCTTGTTAAAAGAATGTTAGATAATAATTTATATGTTGTTGAGAGTAGAGAAATTCCACGGTAATTACGGTATTTCAGTTCATTTTATCACCTTTTCTAAACACAGGAACAATTATGGATTCTTTCCACTGTTGAGGGATTTCTTCTTTATTCCATATTAAACAAATTAATTTATGAATTTGACATATTAACGAATTTCCAACATATTTAATTATCTCAGCTGGTATTAAATCAATGCCAGGTGCTTTGTTACTCTTTAGATTTTTAATAGCATCAATCATGACGTTGCATGCAAACATTGCCTCAATAACAAGTTTTTAGATGTCTCTCGCCTTCTGGAAATATTTTAATATTTAAATTTTGAAAGAGAAGTTTAGAAGTCTTTTTTGGAGCATTAAAGGAATCTTCATGTGGAATGCATTCAATTTTGATATTTTATATTTATGTCGGCGTTTTCTAATCCAAATATTTAGACAACAGCAAATGCAATTAGAATAGATAAGCTGACTGACTGCTCTAGAAGATTCTTACAGATACAATTGAGCATGTGAGGCATTTTTCTTAGAAGCTGGAGACAATTTCAAAAAGTTTTGCTGATATAATTTAAATACTCAGAAGCAAGAACTACATATCTTTATTCTACCTTACATTTCTATTTACACACTAATTCAGATCATCGCTTTGACGAACATCTGTCACTTCGTCAGCAAATTTCAGTTAATACCGTATGCAAGTTCATAATTTCAGTCACAATTGTTCTGATACTCTGCACTATCTTTATCCGCACTATGGGCATTCTTTTAGTAGCTTCTCGATAGCTACAAGTTCGATCAACACTATCACATACTTGACTCGGCCACTGTACACTTCTAGTTCATCGTGTATCAGTGCCTATCACTTGAGCTAAGTCACTGTGAGAGCGTGTGGGAGAGAGTCTTACGCGAAGCACTAGAGTTCACGTAGCTCCTAAGTCCAAGAACGATACATCCACCATCCTGTAACAGCGACGGAACCAGCAAATGCGACTTTTTGCAGTAATCTCCACTTCGTCTTGTTCCTCTTGACCAGAACCAAGGGCTTCCGCGTTTCGAAAACTGCGTGGTGGCTGCGACGGTAGAACGACGCGTTTCTCTTGACCTCGTAGCCCATGCACGGAGTCCACCTTGAAGCCGTGAAGTAGAGAGCGGAGTAGAAGCAGGAGAACAACGCCAGGTGCATCGCCAGCGACATCTTCCTTGTAGCCACTGCCAGACCGACGGACGCCACTCCGCAGATTATGGAAGTCGCTTGGGAGATGTTGCCCGCCGATATGAGGATCTCCGTCTCCTTGTTGAGGCCCGGGATGTCGACTATGATCACTTCGTAGCCGGCGTCTGCAGCGCGAGCAAGAACAGACTTGTAGCTCGACGGATTCTCGAAGACCGAGGATCGCTGCACGAGGACCGTTAGCTTCTCATCCACCTCCGAATCGCTGGAGAATTCGGAAAACATGTTCGAGCTATCAGCTTCGACAATCTGAAGCGCTATTTCTGACCTATCTGATACGTCCGTATTCGTATCCATTTTAGCTTTTTCTGAAGAAAAATTGCTTTTTCATTCCCATAGAAATATCTGCGTTTGTTGTGTCAACTTACTTTTCTTTTTGCCTAGACACGTGTGGATTGTTGCCTTCAACAATAAAACAACTGTTGCAAAAACGTTGCTCATCTTACAATGAAGAAATTTCCGTAAGGATTGTTTTGTAAACACTGTCTGAAAACTTGATGTGTTTTGTCCGAGTCCTTACTCCTGCCTAACATAACACTAGAATTTCTGGAGATCTACTCTTGCGTAGAATGTTCCAAGGGACCAATTTGACTCCTCACTCAATATAATTGTTTTTTATTATATTGATTTAACTTGGCGGATTTCATATAATGTATAACGAACATCTTTTTTGTGACAAATTTCTCCATTAAAAAAATAATACAGGATGTACATGAAGTCTGGTAACACTTTCAAAAATTTATTGTAAAGAAACTATTAGCATTACTAAGTTACCCAGTACACTTCACAACATCTTATTTGACCGCCCCGAAAGAATTCCAAGTCCCGAATTCGTAAATTTAGCAACATTGAACTTCAGCTCCAGGTGAGAGTAGCCAACTTTGAGTAGGGCCTTCCACAAGACGAAAAACGCTGCGGTGAGAGCAGACCCGTAGCCAAGCAGGGGCCAGGGGGGACTCAGCCCCCCTGGCAAGGCCGCCACCCCCCCCCCCTTAGCACTGCCGCCAGCCCCCTTGACATTAGGCAAAACTACTTTGTACTCTAATTTGTTTGAGGTGAAGAGTGAAAATGTAGATAGCATATATTATTTTGTTCACAAGTTTGCGAGGGATAAATTCACAGAACATGAACAGCAGCTATTATATTTGTTCATCTTATTTGTGAGCAGAAATCTAAGTACCGGCAAGTGTTTAGAAGATTCTCTAGACTTTAGAAAGTTCGTTCATAGGGGAGCTTCTTAATCTGTAACTTCCCTGCCCCTGTTGCAGCCTCTCGTTTGACAAATATCTGGGACTTTAACATCATCATCCACATTCCTTCCACAGCTGCGTCAAATGAGAACAGATCCAAAGTTTTGGGAACGAAGAGGAGTTTTATTGCTTCGGCGGGCCATGGTAGGCACTATGATTGAAGTGAATATTGTACATTTCTACTTGTATCATTTAAATACCTGTATCATCAAAAATAGTGGGCCTCCCTGATGGCGCAGTAGTAAAGGGCTCCCAAGTTCGATACCCGGTGGAGACAAATGGCACAGTGGTTCGGATCCCACTCTAAACTGTAGGTACAGTCCCGATTAGCCTTACTGTGCATAAAGTGGACTTAAAACACCAAATCAATCAATCATCAAAAACAATAGTGTGTGCATTAAGGGATGGTGTGAGTAGCAGTCAATTAAGACTTCAATAGATGTTTTAGAAGATATAGAAAAAACTGTAGCATTTGCATGATATTTCTAAATTTTATGTTTTATAATAACATAATGCCCCCCACCCAATTTGCCTTGATTTTATACTGTTAAACATTTGAAAACTGGACTTGGTTTACAAAGCCTCCCTGATAACCCGTGAGCTCCCCCTGGAAATCAATTGTGGCTACGGGCCTGGGTGGATCGTGTTTTGAGTGCCCCACTGGCCTCGCAACTTTAGATGTCTCATTTTTTACCTAAAATTGAACGGACAGAAACACGAAAATGCAAAGGGTAATTTTTCTATGGTGTAATTTTTAAGATTGGTGTACATAAACTTTTAGCGGAACTGTCAGTTATAGAAAAATTATTTTATCTTAATTATGGATGTCAGTCATAATTATGTAGATAATCACAAAATCTGGTTATCCATCATGTTCACAACAATTAGCATCCTCGAAAGAGTCAGTAAGATATATTTTTCGTTCAACATACTGCCTTCATATTGGTCTATTAAAAAATGAAATATTTATTCTCAAAAGAAAAATATGTTGATGTGTAAACATAAATAATCCTACCAAATTTTATTTTTTATTTGTATATAGTTATAATCATTAATTTTGGTAACCACCTAATATATCAAATTTGAATTGATATTCCACTCACATAGGTACGTTATTCTCAAACACTCAGTAAAAATAAGTAACTGAGGTAACACTGTTATCAAAATTATCGAAGGACGGAAATCATGAAAATAAATCACAGAATCTATTTTCCAGTAAGTACAACTACCGTATTATACTAGGGGCTTCTCTTGAATATCCATGTTGTTGTTTTAATTTCTTATGCAGAAGTAGTGAAGTAGCGAGTAGCGAACAGGAGTAGCGTAGTGAGCTACCTTTAGGTAGATGTAGCTGTAGCTGTAGCAAAGCTACATTTTGGAAAAGTAGCTGCAGTTGTAGCGAAGCTACTTGTAAAATGTAGAGTTCTGATCACTGTGTTTAACCTATATGCAGTCTCATAAAACACACACTTGCATAGTGCATAGTGATTGTATATAAAGATGTTTGTTAAGTTTAAGAACAGTTATGAGTAGGGCTAGGATTTTGATGAAATTGCATCTTTTTTTCTGGTGAATAAGAAACCCAAATCTTTTAATATTTATATGTTTCATGTTGTGCTGAAACTTTTAAGCACTATTTGTTGGGGCATTTTTTTGCATTTTTTGGGTTGTATAAGTCAGTTTTTGGCATTTTAAGTCATTTTTTGGTCATTTTTTTTTTATTTTCTTAGTTTTCCAGAGCACTTGTACGCTGCGAGTGCATGGGCAGCATTAACGTGAAAGGATTAAGATGAATAAATATCCTATTTTTTCATATCTTACCTAGACAATTTAAAATATATGAAACCGCAGCTACCTTCCATCCGTCTCTGAAGAAAATAAACAACACGAATATAACGATTTCCTTACAATGAAATTCAATTGTTAGAAGTTCAAAACAGCTCGCAATTTTGCCCCACGAGAAGAAAGTCGTTGCCCTGCCTAATCTTATCTTCTAATCTGCTCAGACCAATTGTTGTGTTCCATGAAA
Source organism: Lepisma saccharinum (assembly GCF_977018435.1). Taxonomy (NCBI): domain Eukaryota; kingdom Metazoa; phylum Arthropoda; class Insecta; order Zygentoma; family Lepismatidae; genus Lepisma; species Lepisma saccharinum. The sequence goes on along the minus strand of NC_139236.1, from coordinate 19,316,234 downwards.
GTGAATGGATGGAACGTGTGATCTGGCCATTGTCGAAGTTCCTGTTTATTGCGAGAATTTACTTTGGTGCAAGTGTTCAGTAGAGCAGGTTTTCGAAGCATTGGACAAGATGCCAAAAACCAAGCAAAGTACACAGTACAAATTAAAACAGTTTGTGTGCCAGTATGGTGAAAATACGTTCAGTACGGACGGATCAGTATTATTCTGTCAGCTTTGTGGTGTAAGAGTTGCTGCGGAAAAGAAATTCACGGTGGAGCAACATGTCAACCGCGAGAAACACAAGGCAGCTCTGAAGCAAATTCAAGATCAGAAGAGGAAGGTGCAATTGTTAATGGGTGAGTGTTCCTCCAAATCCTCTGTTATTTCTGAAGAACTGTGCGATGCTTATATTTCTGCTGACATTCCTCTAAGTAAACTAAATAATCCTAAACTTCGAGTATTTTTGGAAAAACATACTGGGAAATCGATACCAGATTCTTCCACGCTAAGGAAAAATTATGTCAAGAAATGCTACAACCAAACAATGGATCAAATTCGGCAGAAAATTCATGGTAAAAAAATATGGGTGTCAATTGACGAAAGTACCGACTCACTCGGACGGTACATTGCAAATGTAGTGATTGGTACGATGCAGGAATCCGAGTCTACTCAAGTGTTTCTAATAAATTGTGAATGTCTAGAAAAAGTGAATTATTCAACGATCAGCAAAGTTTTCAATAACGCGATGCAGTTATTGTGGCCCAACGGTATTCAATATGACAAGGTGTTGCTTTTCGTAACAGATGCGGCACCGTACATGGTTAAAGCAGGGAATTCTCTGAAAGGACTGTACTCGAAAATGGTACATGTAACATGTCTTGCACATGCGTGTCACCGTATTGCTGAAGAACTGCGAAGTCACTTTCCTGATGCAGACCAACTGATTGCAAACATTAAGAAGATTTTCCTCAAGTCCCCATCACGAGTGTTAGCTTTTAGGTCTCATGCACCTGATGTGCCTTTGCCACCAGCTCCTATTCTTACTAGATGGGGTACATGGTTAGAGGCTTGTGGTTACTATTGTGAAAATTATAAAGTTGTGAAAGAAGTTGTAACCTCGTTCGACAGCAGTGAAGCATTGTGTATAAGACAAGCACAGGAACTCTTGGCTGATCACGAAATGGAGGGAAAATTATGCTATATAAAGTCCAACTTCGGCTTCCTACCTTCTGCCATAACTTCACTCGAGACATCTGGAGCTACATTGGTTGATCAAGTTAATGTCCTTAACAAAGTTCAGGATAATTTGGAAGCAGATCCAGGTACTGTTGGAATACAAGTGAGAGAAAAGATGCAGAAAGTGCTAGGGAAAAATGCAGGATACACAATAATATGTTCTATTCGTGACGTATTGTGTGGGAAAACGTTTTCATTGCCAGACTCTGAAACCGAATTAGAACCAAGTGACATTGTATGTTTTAAATATGCCCCTATTACCTCTGTTGATGTTGAAAGGATCTTTTCTATGTATAAAAGTGTGCTAGCTGACAATCGTCATTCATTTCTTTTTGAAAATTTACAGAAAATATTCGTTACACACTGCAACTCAAAACTGAACAGTAACCTCTCATAATTTGTCAAAAGTTGCATACTAGAGTTGCTGTAATTTGAAGTGCAAATAAAATTTTACTTTGGAATTTTTAACGATTTTTAGGTCATTTTTAAAGTCATTTTTTGGCAATTTTAGGTCATAAATGCATCTTTTTAAGGGCATTTTTTACGAATTTTTAGGTCATCAAAATCCTAGCCCTAGTTATGAGTGTTGAAGGGGAGGATCAAACCGGTATTGGCATTGTTATATTAAGCTAAAAAATAGCAGAAATGTTGTCATTTTTATTGTTAAATAGATAATTATAGTTCGGTTAGTTATTCAAACAGAATAACCAAAGAAATACAATACAGAAACCAGGTTATGTATTTTTCATAATGAAAAGACAATGAAGAACAATTGTGCAACATATTCATTCATCTGCTAGTAGAAAAGTCGACTCAAGGATATAATAACAGCAATAATAATAATAATAAATGGAATAAAAATAGTTTATTTTATGAGATTTTAATTACTACTTTACACTAGCATTCATTACTATTTTTATTGTTCAAATTTTATCCCTCCTAAAAATATCTGGCAACCCTCCTCTCCCAACGACATTTTCTTCTTCTTCATGTTTCCTGGCCCTTGCTTCATCCCCTTACTGAAAAGCAAAAGATATATATTTTTGCCGATTTTTTTGACATTCTGGATCACTGTGCACTGAGTTAAAGTATCTCTATTTAATATTTGCAGGTAAAACCAAACATACGAAGTTGCCGTTGTCTTGCTACATGTCATAACACTTTATAAAAACTGCTAGAATTAAGTACAAAATCTCACATATAAATTTGTAAATGATTTTGGCTTGGAACTATTTATTCTAAAATATTTTTCTTTTTTCAAAAATTACACCACTAAAAATTTACACGTTTTAATACTGTATTCTGCACATGGGTCATATCCATCTCCTACAAGTGGAACAGAAAAATATACTTCAAAAAAATTGTAAAAAAGTTTAAAAAACAATCTACTTCCACTGAATAGATTAATTGTCCACAAAATTTGTGAACTTACTGTGTCCTTCTCTAATTCTATAACAAAGGCACTTGTCACTACTTATCATACACCACTTGTACATCACAAATACCAGTTCAGTCTTTTCAAACTGCTCACTTGTGTTGAGCCAGTAAGGCAGTGAATAGCTGTCCACAAAACATTGATTCTTTGTTAATCAAACTTCTGTAAAATCACTAGCAGAGTCAAAATGTCTGGAAGTCACATGGCTGTTTCCATAAGGTGCCATGACAGTAACAGTACTATTTAAAACAGAAGGAACTTTTGCATTTTTCTGTCTTTTGCACATGATAATTGTTGCTACACTAATGACTAGGATGGAAGCACAAATGCTTACTACTACTGGTAACCATGAGAAAACAACATATTCTTCATTTTCAGTTACATTATTAACATCGTCGTCATCGTTGCTTGCTTTATTCCTTTTGAACTTCAGGGATATACGGTGCAGATTTGTTCCACGGCCATCTTCTCCAACGCCATCTACATCAGTTAGAGCACGTTTCCTCCGAGTCACCAGCGAGGAATTGGATTCCATCCAGTTCACAAAATGAGTTATGTGACGAGAACTGATGCTCCTTTTTCCAATGCCTCTTGCAGCATTTTCTTCAGATCTAACTGTGTATATGCAATGAATAAACCACTGTCTCCCCTGAGAAACCTATAATGAAGAACAACAGTGGGAAGACAGTAATAGAGAAACAATAACACATAATTAATGACAGTATATTACACTATTAACTTTTTTTATCACTCTCTTAGCAAAAATTGTAATTTCCTTTGAAAGAGGATCTTATAAAATAAGTGACATGCAATTGCATTCTAACTTGGGGGAATTTTGGTGGGACTGACTGTAAGAAGATATACTCTGTCTCAGATATCTCTGGAGTAAGTCAACGAAAACAATTCTCTGGGCAAGTAGTGATGCAAGACGGCTCCACGAATGTATACGTGAGAGGGAATGGAATTGCATGGAGGGGAAGGAAAGCAACTGCAGTTACCAGCCTTCACAGCAGCGCGTACTGCTTTGCTCTGCCCACTTGATCCCCCCCCCCCCCCTTTCTCTGCCACTTTGCATGGCCTTGCTCCATAGATAAACCAGGACAGAATATGTAAGCCAATTACATAAAAATCATGTGTGAATTTAAGCAACAAGAAAGATAAGATAAGATAAGATTTATTTCATCCATGAATCACTTACATACAGTGATATCGGACATGTCAGTTTGTTTACAATATCATAAACAATGCAGTATAATAAAACAATTAAATACAATTTATGGTAACAGTGAAATATAGTAAATGTATAATACAATAATACGATGGCAATACAATACATGGTAACTGTGGAATATAATAAAATATCATTGAGTACAACATAATGCAATGATACACTGCAATGTAAATGTTACCTTATACCAGTAACCACACCATGTTTGGAGCATCTGCTAAACATTGAGATGCCTTCATATCATTATAGTATAATGTGGTTTATGTTTTACGATACATATTTTATTTTTAAAGATTGACTGATTTATTTCGTCCATGAATCACATTGTTTTCATTTACATGCAGTGATATCGATCATGCCAATTGTATTTACAGTATCTTAAACCTTGCAATATAATAGTACAATGAAATACAGAATATGTACACATGAAATATAGTAAAATACAGTGATATATAGGCTGTTATGAAATACTGTAATGGAAAAGTTACCAGTTTCCGTTTAAAGCAAGGATCTCATCTTGTTATATCAATTGTGAATGGTAAAGAAAAAGACTATGTAACTGGCGTGAAATATTTAAAATTATTTTGTATGTAGACAAACATTACTTTTTCAGAGCTATCTTATGAAGAAACTGGCATGGCAATTATATTTGCATCAATAAACAGGTCTACATCTCGTGTAAGTGATTGGCACTGGTGTACACAGAGAGCCCCCTTTGAAATTTGGACAAATTCAATATTTTCAAATAAAAGCAGTGAAGAACTAGTTTAAACCAGAATAGTAAATGCAAAACTCCCTTAAAATGGCCCCAATTGCCATTTTTGAGAGTAGAAATTTCTAAATATATGAAATATCTTATTGTCTATACTGTCCCCCTAGAAAGCAGCTATGTATTATTCACCTTTACAATTCCAGCCCTTCCAGAAAAAAAATTCTTGCATACGCCAGTGGTGATTGGCATTAAATAATTAATTACATTTAATGTTTTTTAACAAAATTTGTAGCAGTGTCTACAGCCTACGGCTGAACCTCGCCCGCTAAATAAAGGAATTATTATTATTATTATTATTATTATTATGTTAGTGTATTTCCTTGAAGTAAATAAACACATGGCTATTTTAAGCACTTATTATTGTAGTTAATTATTCTACCACATTCCCAAACACAGATGAAGAAAATATCTAATGAAAGAAATAACATTAGGTAAGAAAATAATATTTTATGTTATTATTAGTGTCGTGAAGCCAATCTTTCTACAAAAGTAAACACTGCACAAATGTTGGTCTTCCATAAACACTGCACAGATCTTGGTCTTCCATGTTTGGAGTTAAGTGAGAGACCAACTTATAGCTGTTGTAAAAGAGGCGAGTTACAAAAACTTACAGCTATTCAAAAATGGAATAAGACTGGATGGATAAGAATGTGTAAAGGCATAGAATTTAGGCAAATATGGTGAATTTACTGGTGAATATGGCTGCCAAACTTGACAAATGCATGAAAAAGGAGCACATGATATGTTTTTTGTGAGCAGAAGGAGTACCAGAAGCACAGATCCATGAACACATGTAAGTTCAGTATGAGGACAATACTCTCTCTTACAGAATTATATATGAGTGGATTGAGATTTTTAGCTATTGCTATAGAAGTGTGAGTAATGGAGAATGCTTAGGTTACAATCCACTCTACAAGAAGTGGAATAATGCTGGAAGACGTCCTGTTGTTCTACAAAAATTCTGATCTTCATACCCCTCTGCATGTTGAATACCCTCGAGAAACTGAGTGGGATGTCTTGAAATTTTAGTTCCACAGTCTGTATTGACCATATTTGGAACAATTTGGACCACTAAATGCAAGACCATATATACACGGGTGTCCAGAATAAATGTATCAAAAAATGAAAACAAGTATCCCAGCAGCTATGTCTTATTAAACTATTTGTTTGATTATTATACAAGGTAACTCATCAGTTTTGATGGAAGTCAATGAAGTTCAATGTGGGCACTTTTTGTAGCTTGACAGATGTCAAAACAAAAACAAAGCTCTCTCCAAGTGTTTTTTAACATCTGAGGCATACCAAGATCAACTGGTTGTTTTTTTTTTTCCCGAATGATCTAAATCATGAACTTTACTCTGATACATGCAGATATCAATGAAATCCCTTGTAAAACATAGTCCAATTGTGTTAAATCCAGATATCTAGACAACCAGGAAGTTTGGATCCTCTTTCAGTCCAATCACCAGGAAAATTGTATTTCAGAAACATGGTAAATCTCCATGAAAGTGTGGTGAAGCACAATGTAAAACCTGGAAAAAATCTGTGTAAGAGCAAAAATTCTAAAGCACATCAAGATCAACAAGTCCCAACACTGGAAATTGGGTGAAAAATGAATGATGGACCATGATGCTGTTTTTGTACATTCCTAACCAGACATTAACATTTGATGTGTGGCCTTTCATGTTCAATCACTTGGTGTGGCTTATCAGAACCACAAATGCTGTAAATGCATTTAAAGACACAAATGCTGTAAATGCTTTTGTGTCTTTAAATTACCCACACATGAAAGTTTGCTGCATCACAAAACACCAGATTAAGAAATCAATACACTTGAACATCATAACAGTTAAGTCAGCTCTGAAGCCAAGATCAGCTGTTATAATGTGGTGACGAAGTTGAACCTGGTTCAAAATGCAAATAAAGATGTTTGTGTACAATGCCGTGAGCTGTTGAATGAGGAATCCGCAGTTCATTACTAAAAGGTAAAGGTAAAGTGTTCCCCTGTGCTTAGCACTACGCCATGAAGGCGTGAGTGGGGGTGATGTGATCAGCATCACGCCCCTGACCGCCTTTAACCCCCAGGGTTTCCCCCAGGTACCCATGTCATTCGACGCTGGGTGGGCGCCGGAGCCGCTTCCAACGTTAGAAAAGTTCCCGGATTTGAACTGGCCGGGGATCGAGCATGGTAGTCAGACGCGTTACCGACTGAGCCACCGCAGTTCATTACTAGCTTCAAGTAATTTCACATAACCACAGCCTGCAATTATTGAATAAAACACAAGTCACTACTTATGTGTGGTTTAACAGGTTCTTTCCAAAAACCGATGTTTTGGACCCTTGTCTTAAATTTCCTCAGGGTAGTCTAAAGAAAGCACATTAAAAGGTTAACCATGTAATAATATTATTTTTATGTGATTTATTTCGACTACCCTGAGGAAGGATCTGGCAACAGGTCCAAAACATCGGTTTTTGGAAAGAACTTGCTAACCACACACAAGTTTACTTGAATTTTATTTAATCATTACTAGCATGTCTAATTGACTTACAAGGATTTCTAGAAAATGGCACCTACACACAAAGTCCCATCACACACATGCTGTTTTGTGTGTTTCTTAGTTGGAGAAACCAAATGTTCTGTCTCTCTTAGAGTCTTGACTCGCTGCCCTACTGAAGATTCTGTCTACTGTTTTCAGTAGATCAATGGGTGTTTTGAAACATCTACAGTGTTAGAGTAGATGAACTGTAATGCTACTGTCTTCTACTTTTTTTTTTAGTAGACTACTGTTTTCAGTAGCTGAACTGTATTGCTAATGTTTTCTACTATTTTTAGTGGCGGTGGTGGCTCAGACAGTCTCCCGCGAACCGCGGAAGGAGGAAGTTGGATCGGTGCTCTCTCCCGTAGCATGTAGTTGAGACAGCGCGTGTGTTTTACGTAATCGTCCAGTCGAACAAAACTGAAGTCTTGAAAATGGCCATCAAGTGAGTGAACACTTTGAAATTGAACTTTAGAGAAGTGAGAAATAAGCCCACGTCAAATGAACTACATTGCTGGATAAGTACGAAATTGAAACTGAAACCAGAACAGGTAGAAGTAGACTATTATAGAAAATGTGTTTTTGTGAAATTATTGTCTAAAGTAACGGGTGAACAGTTATTACGCGAGTCGAAAGGAGTGTATATGTATAATGACGATGACGGCGAACATGAAGTGATAATGACGTGGGCAGATGTAAATCATGTGATAGTGCAGCTGCACGTCGTGCCGACTGAAATGTCAGATGAAGCAATATATTCTGTACTAACTAACTACGGACAGGTGATCTTCCTTGATGACGAAACATACTCAAAAGACCACATATACCCAGTGAGAACCGGAAGAAAATTGCTAAAGATGAACTTGTCCCGTGCGATACCTTCATACATTATGATCAGTGGCAGCCGTTATTGGGTCACGTACAATGGTCTAGAGCGTACGTGTTCCTACTGTGATGTGGTCGATCATTTCTTTAACCAATGCCCTAGTCGCCAAAGGCCAACAGCACACCACACACAAGTGATAACTCGTATGCAGGGAGAGTGCGACCCGCCGCATTCAACCTCAACAGCACTGAAGAAGTGATACACAATGATCAGACAGTACTTCCAGTTACAATAACCAAGACGCAAACTGAATCAACTGTAGACGCCAGTTCCGATATAATACAGGATGTCCCTTCAACGCCGACCGAAGAAAACAGCACCCTGCCTAGTGTTATAAATTCTGTCGATCCCATGGAGGTTCCAGTATCTCCTAATGATGAGACTACAATCATGCCGCTAAGTATCCATACTACGCAAATGACTTTTGTGGAAACCATCGAGAACTCACCACTAGTAGATGCAGTTTCTTTGCAGACGACAAACATGGACCTGACTCTAGAACCCCCATCATTGCTGACCCCATCTTCACCCACACTGGGAAAGAAGAAGAGGAAGAAGCCACGTAGCACAGACTAGAATCACACCCACCCGGCGAAGAAAACGAACGAACAACGTTCACCATCGCCAGTGAAGTCTGACCCCAAGTGTGCCCAACCCTTTGGAAACCCCACGATGACGAACACTCTAAATAATGATTCTTTAGAAAACCTGTAAGTACATGCAATGTTTTGGTTGTTTATATCATTAGTGTGCTATATGACGGCTCCCGTGTATCATTATGCCACACTAAATCTGAACAAACTATCCTCTACAGTCAAACACCATGCCTTAACTGATTATATAAAGCAAAGTGCTCTCGATCTTCTTTTCCTTCAAGAGGTCGGTACAGACGATTTTACATGTGGCCACGACTACACTATATATAATAATTTTACATAGAACGCCACAGGTACTGCCATTTTGGTACGACAAGGTATACCTGTTAACAAAACTTTCCTGCATCCCTCTGGGAGAATTATGTGCGTCGAAATAGGTAAATTCTGGTTTTGTAATATCTATGCGCCTTCAGGATCAGTGGCCCACAAGGCACAAAACACTTTCTATGCAACAGAAGTGGCGACAGCTTTAGGGTGCAACCACCAACATATTGTCATTGCTGGGGATTTTAACTGTGTGTTACGACGACAATATCAATATCCAGGGTTCAACTCATCCCTTAGTCTCTCTACTCCTTTCACCTAAAAGATGTTTGGGAAACCAAGCACCAACAACTGGAAGGATTCGCCTTCATACGTCCAGACTCGGCCAGCCGATTAGACCGTTTCTATGTAAGTGCGAACTTATTACCCAAAGTGTCATCCATAAAGATTTTTCCCACTTGCTTCACCGACCACCTCAGTGTGCAACTAGCCATAGCAATCGACACCAAAACTGCAGTTCGAGGACGGGGATACTGGAAACTTAATAGTCGGATTCTTCAAGATGAACAATTTCAAACAAACTTCAAACAAAAGTGGAAGGAATGGGAATATATGAGCAGGCGCCAAACTGACATCATTACATGGTGGGACACGTTCCTGAAGCTGTCAATCAAGCATTTTTGTATAGCATACACATGTATGATGCACACGGATTTCTATAAGAAATACAATTTCTATTATCGCGTACTCCACGTGTTGACGACACAACTGCAGGAACTGAAACGCATACAATCGGTGCTACTGAGGATGCACCACGAGGGAATGACAGGTTTCATGGTGAGAAGTCGTCTCCCAACAATTGACCCCCAAGAACAAGCTAGTATTGCCCATGTAAGCGCAGAACAGCGAAGTGGGAGGAGGAAACTCATAACGAGATTGCAACAAGGGAACGAATACCTCACACAACCCTCAGACATTCGTGCATACCTATATGAACACTTTGCAACACAATTTAAGGCATTCCAAGCGGAAGAAGAACACGTGTCATACCCTGATATTCCTATGCTATCAGGGGAAGATGAAGCCATGTTAAACCAACCGTTCTCTAAAGAAGCGGCCATCCAACAAGCTCAAAAAGGAAAAACCCCGGGCATAGACGGACTACCGATTGAATTATTTCAAACATTTTGGCCTACCATGGCAGACTTGCTTATGCGGTGGCTCAATGCCTGTTTTGCGCAGAAGAAGCTAGGTCATACAAGCTCGACAGGTGTCATGGTCTTAATCCCGAAAGTGATACATCCCTTAACACCTGAACATTACCGCCCCATCACTTTGTTATGTGCCGATTATAAAATATTGGCACGAGTATTAACGCGCCGACTACAACACCATGCAGCTACCCTACTAGGCCCCCATCAATTTGAGGACGGAACTAATGGTAATATAACTACCGTCCTCACCAGCATACGAGACATCGTTACTGTAATGAATGAAGCCCCTGATTCGGAAGCAACTCTAGTGGCCCTGGACTTCAAAGGAGCATTTCACTCATTGTATCATCATTATCTATTTCGGCATTTAACTCATGTTGGATGCGGAGAATCCTTCGTAAAAGCGATAAAGAGCCTATACACCCAGGCTCGGGTACATTTGTGTGTAAATGGAACATTATCCTCGCCGTTTGTTCTTCAATGCTCTGGTAGGCAAGGTTGCCCCTTTTCACTCCTAGCCTTCTGTACAGCTCTTAGCCCCTTCCTACACCAAATAAATCAATGACTACGAGGAATACAAGCATATGGCATGACCTATTGAGTTTTTGCATACGCCGACGATGTCACAGTGGTGGTGCGTGATCACCAGGATTATGTAAACCTAATGGAAATCTTGGAACAATTACGAGTAAATACAGGCTTGTGTCTCAACCTGAAAAAATCAAAAATTCTACCCTTGGGGACAATGGCATTGAACTGGACAGAATCTGCCACAATGACCGTGACGGACGTATTGAAAGTACTTGGGATCTACTTCTCGAGAAACCTGGTCGAGACTTCCAACCACACATTTCAAACCATAGTGCCCAAAATACAAACAGTATTACACTTCAACTGACTCCGCCAACTGTCACTAAGTGCTAGAATCAAATATGTCAACATTTATGCACTCTCGAAACTATGGTATGTGGCGCAAATACTACCTGTGCCTACCCAAATGGCTGCGAGAATCCGGATAATGATAACATGCTTTCTCTGGCACGGTCACCTGTTCCATGTAGCTCATAACACACTATGCCTATCAACTCACCTTGGAGGACTAAACCTGCTGAGTATCGACCGACAAGGGCAAGCCTTATTTTTGCACTGCCATATCACCATGATAGTCCAACATCAAGATAGCATTACAGCTCGTGTGCTACGCTCCATGCTGAATGAAGTGGAACTATATGCCCCAATTTACCCAGGTGTTATACCCACTAAATTTCTCTATTTACGAACAACCATAGTGGACATTTGTTACATATTGATGCTCCTTCCAAATGTGGATCCTTCTGATATAACAGTCAAATCTCTATCAAAAATGCTGCAAACCCGGATGAAACATATTCCGCGTATTGTCCCATTATTCCCCAATGTGCGCTGGAGCATCGTGTGGAGAAACATAGCGGCAAACCACCTCCCCAATCGAGTGTGCTCCATATGGTACTTAACTTACACGATGCTATCGTCACTAGAGTACGATTGCAGAGATACCTTATGGCCGACAACTCCCATTGTACCAAATGAGCACAGGACGACACCTTAGTGCATCGACTGACGACATGTGTGACAGTCGTGGACCATTGGAAACACCTTAAGAAGTTACTTGGAATCATATGCTGCCGCTCCCCGAATGACTTCACGGTGAACCATATATTAGCTCCAGAGTTTCAGTATTTTCCTCTCACAAGAACACGTGCAGTGCAATTTCTCATAGGACATTTTGTCTATTATGTGCTTGGCAACCAACCTCATGTACAAAAACTGTCATTCAAATTCTATGCCAATGAACAATATTATCACAATGATCAGATAACCTGTAAAGCCTTGTATGCAAATTTCTTACATGGGATCCTTTGAAATTCACGTCCAACTGTAAAATCTGTGTAAGTAATAGCTTCTTTCAATAAAGAAAAAAAAAAAAAAGAGTCAGTAACGTGTCTGACTACCATGCTAAAGGTACCGGGTTCGATCCACGGCCGGTTCAAATCCGGGAACTTTTCTAACGTCAGAAGCGGCCCCGGCGCCCACCCAGTGTCAAATGACATGGGAACCTGGGGGAAACCCTGGGGGGTAAGGGCGGTCAGGGGCGTGATGCTGATCACATCACCCCCACTCACGACTGGATCAAGAAAGTATGGGACGTTACCCCCACACCCCCTATATGCCTTCATGGCATGGTGCTAAGCACAGGGGAGCACTTTACTTTTACTTTTTTACTATTTTTAGTAGCCCAACTGTTTCTACTGTTTTCAGTACATTAACTCTATTGCTAATGTTTCCTACTGTTTTGGGTAGTCCAACTGTTTCCTCTATCTTAAGTAGTTGAACTGAACTCTTAACTTTTTCAGTAATATACAGTAGAGCGTCGATTATCCGAAGTAATTGGGGGACATGGGTGTTCGGAAAACTGGTTTGTTCGGATAATCGAACTGTACATGTTTATTTGCCAAAAAGAAGTACTGTACAGTAAATTTATTCATAAAAACAGGCATCTCTTTAAGTATGTATTACAAAGTAACGTACAAAGGCAACTTTAGTAGGAATATATAGTATGTGGTACAGTTTATTAAACAAAAATATGTACATATTACATACGCATTTTGCATGAACAATACACACAGTACACAAAATTAATGTTTAAAAAAATCCTTTATTTTGGTCTGTCTAAGCAAGCCTACATGCTTACGAGCAGCTAAGTCACGTACTTTTTTCATTACAGATATATGAAAGTGAGCGAGTACACAGTTCGGTTAAGCGGTCGTTCGGTTGACCGACGTTCGGATAATCGACGCTCTACTGTAATTGTACAACTAACATATATTATTGTGTTCAGTATATTGCTGTCTGAAAACAGTGCTCCTGTCAGTAATGAAAATTTTAGTTTCTATACAACTGGAAATGAATGGAAAAATCATAAAAAACACTAAAATAATTGTATGGTAAAGCATGTGGAACTTGCTACTTAGGAATGTGTTCACACAACAAAGAAATTAAATAAAGTGAACACGTTTTTAAGTGTGTTGCTTCACTGTGGTTAATGCACTTGTAGAAAATTGAAAAACATTCTCCCTATATTCACACGAAAACTGCAAAAAATTAGTTTAAATGAAGACCTGAACAAAAAATGGATCCTTTCTGCAATTGCATTACACAGATATAATAATAACCGTGGAAATTCCATGCTGAATAACAAATCAACTGATGATCATGTATTCAAACTGCTAGCTGCTTTAAGGTTGAGATATTTCTTAAGAAAGAATTGTAGTAACTTATTCATTAATATATATCTGACTTCAGTAGTATTCATTAGAAAAGCAGTAGAAATTCAGTTCATGTACTACTGCTTTTCCAATTCACTTCAAAATCACTGAAAATATAGTGTTAAGAATTAATTTGTCTATTCTTGGAGTCAATAAATGATTTTATAATATATTGTAGCAAGTATTATGCATTATTAACGCCTCCCCGATGGCGCAGTGGTAGCGTCGTCGCCTTGTAATCAAGGGGTCCCGGGTTCGATACCCGGTGGAGGCACAAGTGGTTCGGATCCCACTTTAAACTGTAGGTCCAGTCCCAATTAGCCTTACCGTGCATAAAGTGGACTTAAAACACCAAATCAATCCAATCCAAGTATTATGCATTATTATTCACATTGTTTTTTCAGTACAGTAGCCCTACTGCATAGTACAGTAGTCCTACTGTAGAGTACAGTAGCTGTACAGTAGATCTACAATAGGATTTCAGTACATTCCACAGAACACAGTAGAAGACATTTGAAAACAGTAGAATTTGTCTACTGAAAACAGTAGAAATTTCCAGCAGGGTGAAGGATGGGATCCACATTCCACTCCCTTTATCCGCACTGCTGAACACAGGTTACTGATTTCAATTCTACTAACCAGAGAATGTGCTATACCTTGAACCTTGGCTATCACATCTCAACTGAGGCAAAGGCAATAGGTGTTCGTATATCGTTTTTAAACTATTTATACAAGTGTGACTACTGCACCAGTGACCTCAGAAGTGTGGTACAACAAATCTTGGCATTGTGATTATATCGTGAATGGTTCTTTCAATATGATTAGTTATTTTTTGATACCTTTAGCCTGGACACACTGGATTATGGACCCAGGGTTAACAACATCAAGGCCTCCAATATACACAAATTGCATTTGTAGCTTTCAAGTAAGGTTGTCAGGTGGTTAGTCATATTTTTTAATATTTTCGCCATATTTCCATATTCAAATTTATTTAATTTTCTGGCCCTTTTCAAACTAAATTTTCCACATGGAGGCTCTGGGCTGAAGCCTGACCCTAAATCTGGGACTGCCTAAATAGAACTAGGTGTGAGAAGATTTTTATGCGACAATTGTGGAAGGAAGGAACCTGTTTATTAGTGATTACATTCAAATTAATAACTTTAACTTTAACTTTGATGGTATTAAAAAGCTGGTAGGATGCACAATAGAGCAGAGGAATTATGTAGGAAAATCATGGAAATTATTTGTGCAGCCATAAGAAAACAGTAATGTAAATGCAGAAAATTTTGAAGATTCCTAGTATATCTAAGTCTTACCTGAAATAGTGGATTAGAGTCAAATGAAAACCCATCTGAGCCTGGTTGATCCATCAAACTTTTGGCATCATCCTCCAGATCTTCAACTGCCAATTTGGCATTGAAGGGGATGCTTCGGAACTCCAGGGCAACAGTACTAGGTGCACCTTTATCCTGTTGATGAAAAAGAACCATGTTCATAGTTGAATTCTTTCTGACTTTTTTAGAATAAATGACATGGGCACCAATACATGAAAAAATATGGAAAATATGTCAAAAGCTGCTCTTTGTGACACAAATTAACACTGACATCACAAGTATGAATCCCCGTAAGTGGCATACAATGTTTGTTCACATTTGTCAGTACAGCATCATGCATGGTTAAGTGCTTTGTTCAGAATGGACAAAATTTAGAATTTGCTAATCATTCTTATAGATATGTGAAGAAGCTTGAAGTTTAATTTGTGTAAAGAGTTCTTACCATTGTGAGCAGAAATATAGGAAATACAGTCAGAATAAATGCATAGGCATTTGTATTGTTGTTCATAACTCATATTGGGGAGTATCATGTATTGATTCAAAGAAATTATTTAATGAAACACTTGGTTCAAACATTTTTATATTAACTCCATAACCCATGTATAAAAAATCAACAACCAGTAACTATAACAACAATAATATATATGGCTGTTTCAGCCCATGGCTTCATAACTTAAACTAATATATAACAATATTCCCCTTGGTTACAAAATGAAACATAATAATAACAATAATCTTAAGATTTCTAATCTGGTTCATATCTGCAAGGTGGTTTATGAATTTGTTCATCATTATCCTCCTCCTTCTTCTGACTTCCAAAATGATACCTATCTTTCTTGTCTTGCATCCATTTTAACTGATCTTCATGCACGATCCGGTTTCTACCTTCAACATACAATGTAAAAGTAAATTTGCAGAAGTCTGAATTTTTTGTTCATGAAGTAAATTTCCTTCCTAGAAAATTTACTTCATGAACAAAAAATTCAGACTTCTGCAAATTTACTTTTACATTGTACTTCATCAATCTTCCCAAAACTAATACAGTTAGTTTGTAACAGTCATACAATGTATCTGCTCCTAAAAGAATGTCATCACTAAATGATACCACTCTATCAATACCACCAAGTATTGTGTCCATGGCTCTTTGAAATACTTGAGAACTTATTTTAGTTCCAAACGGTAAACGTTTATGTACATACAAATGACCTTCATTTACAATGGTAAGAACATGTTGAGACTTTTCTTCGACTAACAATTGATGAAAAGCTGAACGTAGATCAATCTTCGTATACCACTTATGTGAACCTAACTTATGATAAAGTTTGTCAAAAGTTGGAAGTGGATATTGTAAAGTATCTACATTTGGATTTACAGTTTTGCTATAGTCAGCACATACACGAATACTTCCATCTGCTTTTCGCACAGGAACTACAGGACTACTCCAATCAGAACTTTCTTATCATGTATTGATTCAAAGAACTTATTTAATGAAACGCTTTGGTTCGAACATTTTTATATTAACTCCATAACCCATGTATAAAAAATCAACAACCAGTAACTATAACAACAATAATATATATGGCTGTTTCAGCCCATGGCTTCATAACTTAAACTAATATACAGGGTGTCATTTTAATGGCGCCCACGGACCACGGAAACGTATAGAGCACATCAAAACAAACAACTTTTCTCAGTAACATTTTTCTCGTTGGTGCGTCGATTCGTCGCTACAGCCGTTCAAAAAAGCCCGTTTTGCCGCCTGGATGCTGGCAACCCAACACAGCATTTGATAGTATCATTGACCTCATTTCCTGCGGCGAAACAGTGCACGGCAGGATTGCAAGGAACACACAAATTTTGTGAAAAATGGCAAACTACCAATCACATTATTAACTGTAAATCGAAGCGAGAATCGTGTCCAGCAGACCGAACATCATATCCTACCAGCCAGAAGATCAGCAGTCATCTCAGGGGAAGGGGGAAGTGAACCAACGATATGAGAAATGGTAAAAAAACGTATTCAGAATGAAGTGTCAATATCGGATTTTGTCTCAGCCTACATATCAAATATCAACAACAATAAATTTTATTGGACTTGCAGCTTACATGTGGCTGTTTACGCCCAGCTACGGTACATGTCAAATATTTTCAAATCTCGTTGCAAGGTTGATATCTTCAGGTTTGTATCCAGATACCTTGTGGTACTTTTGTGCTGATAACGGAAGTGTCCGAGGTTCACGTTGTTACATTACGGCTAAAACACGTACAACCACAGTAACAACCTAATGATGAATCAGGAGCGAATATACTGCCCTGTTCACAGTTGCAAACTATTACATGTGTATCCGATGCATAGATGAACACAGTCGTCGGAGAGCTTGTATTGCTACTACATAGTATATCCCTGTATTTTCAATCATTATATTATGTGTTGCTTACCTTTGGAATTTTGAGTTCTTTCATTTCTATTTTGTCATCTGTTCAGTGTGTCACAGACAACTAGTTTCAGAAGGACGAAGTGTATAGACGAAATTGTAGATGCCAACTTGGTAACTAGATTTGCAAATATTTGACATGCAAGCTGAGACAAAATTCGATATGGCCACTTCCACTTGAATTCTATTTTCTTTCTGCCATTTTTCGTATTGTTTGTTTACTTCCTGTGAGGTTACAGAACTGTTTTCTCGTTTTGTTTTATGGTACATAATGTGGCTGATTGTAGCTATGTCATTTTTCACAGAATATGTGTGTTCCTGGCAACCCTGTAACGCATCGCCTCACGACGGGATATGACGTCACAAATACTATCAAATGTTGTGTTGGGTTGCCAGCATTCAGGCGGCAAAACGGGCTTTTTTGAACGACTGTAGCGTCGAAACGATGCACCAACGAGAAAAATGTTACTGAGAAAAGTTGTTTGTTTTGATTCCTCTATACGTTTCCGTGGTCCGTGGGCGCCATTAAAATGACACCCTGTATAACAGGGAGGGGGTAATTGCTGAAATTTGAGATGACTTATGTATTAAACATGTTTACTTTAACATACAAAGCTCTAGCAGCTGAAACATGACGTCACAAGTGTGGTACAACAAATCTGGATGATATTTTGTAATCAACTGAAACATAATGATGTATGTTTCGGAGCTCCCCGATGGTGATAGTGTCATTTCCTTGTAATTAAGGAGTCCCGGGTTCTTACCCGGTGAAGGCACATAGTGGTTCGGATCCAACTTTAAACTGTAGTTTAGCCTTACTGTGCATAAAGTGGATTTTAAACAACAACTCAATCAATTATTATTAATGAATGCAGATGAATGGCGAGAAACATTTTCCTGCTAGCATATTGTAAGAATGTAGACTACATTGTGTAAATAGATACATTTTTCGACTTGGCAAGGGTGTATTTTGTGGATAAAATAAAACTTAAAACATAACACTTAATTCAATATGCTGGTAACAGACCTTTTTTTTTTTAAAAAAAAAAAATGAAGCACCTGAATCACAATTTTGACACCCAAACTAATATACTGCTTGAAGCAGGCCTACTGGCCCTAGTTCTGAAAGTAGTACTAAAAACACACCCAAATATCTTTCCACTAATACTACTTAATGAACTCTCTAGGCAGGGGTATTATTATGAGAAGTAGGGTTGTGACATTTCCCCTTATATTTGCTACTCCCCCAAAATGTTCATACACATTCATATTGTTTTCTTGTTAAAGGAAGAATTCTTAATTTATACCACCTTCCATGTTATACAAATTTAAGCACAAATATAATGATGTTACATTTCTTACCTGTTATCAAAGATGAGAATAAATGTAACAAATTAGGGATAGACTCATATTTTTCTTCTGTATACAGTATCAATATAAAATTTACTTGTAACGATTCTACCAAGATATAAAATTGAAAATGTTCCGTGAAAACACCAGCAGTTCATTGATCTCCTTAATTAATATTAGGACCGCCATTATCAAACACGAGGTCCTCTACAAATTATACATGCGAGGCCCTAATATTATGAAAATTAAAAATATATCCACTTTCAACTCCTTGTAAAGTTCTACACTAGAATCAATGTATTTATTATCTCTCTCTTTCTGCCTTCCAATGGCATAGTGGTAACGTTGTTGCCTTGTAATCAAGGGTTCTGGGAACGATACCAGTATTGGCTCGAATCCTATTTTAAACTTTACGTCCAGTCACAATTAGCCTATCTGTGCATAAAATGAACTTAAAACTCAACTCAAACTCCACCCCACCCCCTTTCAGCACATGAACTTCTCGTGAACCACCGACGAAACTTGGCAGCATGCAGAGGCATCACGACAAACAGCTTTTATTATCTTTTTTATAGTTCATGTCTAGTTTCATTAAACTAATTTTTTTCTTTTAGAAGTTAGTACTGAAGCGTGATCATGCTAGCAGAGTAGCCGCTACTCTTTTAATCCATTCGCTCAATTCATGCATTATTGCTTATCGTATTTTATACACTTGCATGAAAGACTCCCGAAGTTTTATTCGAAGATCTGATGGCGATTCTTTCATACTGTCTGTTGCGGTTCTTTCCGGCAAAAAGAAAATACTAGTGGGAACCGTGAATGTGATGCGTGGCTGCAAGCATACAGGATAAAAGTGCTGTTTCTTGAGGGTTTGTAGGGTTCAAATGAGACCTCAACAAACAAAATGTTATCCAGAAATATCAATGATGTCCTCTACATGCCGTAAAAGTTCGTCCATGGTTCACAGCGAGAGTACATGTATAGTACAATACATAAATGTTTGTGTGTGTGTGTGTGTTTTACTTAAGTGGGGAGATGGTATTAACCCCGCTTGGAGATTTTGTGCAAAGCGACCCCTCAGCTATCCCGAAACAATGCTCCTCTCCACTTTGAGCTCTAACTTTACAGATTAATATTCTGACAGTATGAACATTTGGTCTGGTTTGATTTGGTTTACTTTACTTTGCTTTTCTACCATTTTGGGCTAATAAGGACTATGAGGATGAGTGATGATACGATGCAAATTGATGAAGGGTCATTCATGTGAAGAACACCTATGCCCAGGCCAGGATTCTAAGCAGTGACCCCTGCTCGTCGAAAACAATGTTCTCTTGCCATACTTATGTGGCGTAAAAATTCGATTTGGTGATGGGATTGACAGCTTTGTTATGCAAATGGAGCAATATAAATAACATGAGAGGTAATCTAGATTGTTTTCTCTTCATTGTATTTGTGTTCTCTAAAGGTATTTCCTTCTACCATACCATACTATTTGAAATGTTCGTACTTTCGCGGAGTGGTTAGGTTTTAGGTTTCCATGCCCGGGTTACGCTACTCATACGTAGCTCTCTAATTTCCTCACGATTTTGGGTGGCCACCGGTTCCATAGACAAGCCGAAATATCAGGAGAAAAGTTGTAGTCATCCCCCACGAGACTTGAACCTGCCTGCGCCCCATAACAGGAGTCCAAAGCATGGCGCCTTAGACCGCACAGCCACGGTATATTTATATAAATTACATATATAGTTCTACTGGTTTTGGAGCACTGTTTCAATCCTTTCGATGAACGGTACCAGATGTCTCCTTATTCATTGAGACACACAACTTACTGGATACGGCGAACCTAGGACACCGAAGACAAAGTCTTCGTGAACCCTTACCCTCTTAATCATCATTATTGTTGGCATTTCCGGTATGTGCCAACAGAAGATGTCTGAGTGCAATCTACCCTGATTAGAAGGGAAAAATTAAAACCCATTTCCTTTCGAAATTTTATCCTTTGTTCATATCACTATACCTTAATTAAAAACCTCTATCTCAGAAAACATTAACCACGATTACAGGTTTTGTAGTTATGTGCTTGTGCGTATATGTGCGTGTGTGTCTGTGTTTCTGTACACACACACACACACACACACACACACACACACACACATACACTTCTTACTTTGCCTTTCATTTTGCACCATTATTCTCAATTTACCGAGTACATTACGGTGTTGCAATAATGTAAATGCTCCCTTTAAGGATGAAGCATGTGGCAACAAGGCAATGTCAGTTCTCATTGAGGCTCGTATCAGCATACAGAACAGCCTCAAGGGTGCATGCTACGTTGAAAATTCAAGCACATTATATTTAAAACCTCATATTTCCAACAACTTTCCCCTCTTTCCATTTTTCGCCATCTGCACTAATAACGCAGTTTGTTATTAGGTGTCAGACTTTTGAAACACCCTGTATATATACAGATTATAAAAAATTGAACTAATATTATTTCGTGGTCTTGTCTGACACTCCTTTTGATGCCATCGTTGAGTCATGGAAGCTTCAAAACATAAAGTTTGATCTGAAATATGATCGCATAGATGAAAGGGTTATTTTTAGACTTTTCGCGGCCATATTGGCCACCATATCTAATATTTTTTGATAAAGTGGGTGTTTTTAATTTCTTATCATAATACAGTTATAAACTGCAAATTAGGTGAAAATAAGATGTCATGAATGATAAGTAACTGCAATGAACAGGAATGAAATCTTGGTGTTGGCCACCATTTTGAAGACGCCATTACAGACAAACGAGGGCTTAAAAACTTGGGGTCTGGGGCGTTTTAGGTTCGGGAATTAATGTAGTATCCACCCCCCAAAAGGGCACGTTCTCCGCCGGAAGTGAAATATTTTCCGGTGTTAAGCTTTAAAAAAACGTTAGTTTCAGTAGAGACGCTATCGTAATTAAATACTTCATGTGGATTACCCCATGATTTGGGGGGGGGGGGTGCATGACGAGATTTGAGAGGAGGATTCTGCCATTAGCCTTGGGGGGGATGGACACCACTGCTCGAACATTAAAGTTTATGTAATAGCAGTACTTGTAATTTAACCTTACATGGCAAATATAACTCTGCAATAATGTATTAACATTTATTGCAGACATAATGGAAGTAGCCTACTATGTTTCATGTTTGGAGCTTAACAATGTTAAAATATTGAACAATACATGACAGTAGCTATGGAACCACGCTAAAATTCAGTGCTCACTGCGATGCTGAGGAAAATTAGTTCTATCAAAGTGAGGTAAGGTAACCATATTCTATTTCGTTTTCATCTCTCTCCAGGAAAATGTTTTGAAGCAAGGTAAACATAAACGTGGTGTGGCTAAAGCATGACAGACACAGAGTAATACGTAAGTTTTCTTTATTGCTCATGACATTGCATTTTGTGCTTATTATTTACTCCCTTCTGTCCCATAATTATTGTCCAGTACACTTTTGTTCGTTGTCCCAATTTTTTGTCCAATAGGCAAACTGTGACATTGGTGTATACAGAAGAAGAAAATTAAACACGGTAATGAGTCATACAACGTTATTACTCAAGGATCAGTACAAATTGGCCGATCAAGTATCCAAAAGAACATAAATAAAAAGTCACCATTTTGGCATACCGGACTATAATTATGGGACAGAGGGAGTATGTAATTCTGTATGCAAATGCCAGATAAGTAACAAATATAGGATTAATTTTTTGAACAGCCTTTGTACATCACTTCCAGTGCCATATTCTGAAAATTTGACCTGGTTTACTGCAACAATGCTTATTATGTACATATAATTAGATATAATAGTAATAAAACAAGAATGCAGACATGCAAGTAAAACAAAAACAGAAGTTCGACAACTTCAATTTACTGGTAATTTTTATATTTTTCTTTATAACCTAAAATTGTAACTGGATTTTCCCCCAAGGGAAAATTTTATTTCACCTAGCAACATTGCCTCTGCAAACCATGGCACAGAAATAGAAAGAACAAGTAGTTTTATTCTCCCAACTTGGTTTGTAGTGGTGATCTGACCATGCAGGCAAATCAGTCCTTACGTTTGCATAAATTCTGGTTTAAAAGCTTGTATAATTTGTAGTTAATAAGCAATTTCCTATACATTAAAGCTAAATATTTAAAAATATATAAGAAAAGTTGATTTGTTGGCGGTAATAGCGCTATCATGGAGAATACGCCAATGATCACATAAATACATTAAGCGCTAATTTGCCGCGTTTAATTTCGAAATTGAGGTCTACCATGGATATTCGGTTATGACCATGTAGACTGGAGTTCTGGAGCTTCATTCTTGCAAGAGAGGGAGGAATTCCCATGGTTCGGATACCAATTAAAGCTGTAGGGCCGTTTCCGAGAAGCATATGTGTGTAGAAATGGACAAATTAGGCTGCACTTTTAGGCTGCGTAACTTCCACTCCCTGAATCCACGAGCTCTCTAATTCCCAGTGCAAATGGGGAGAGGGAGAAGTGCTGGTCGAGTAACCTTCCCTTCCTGTTTACGCGAGGCCTTGGTCGAAGCTCCACCCTCCCCTCCTCCATTGGGCAAGGGTTTACGTGCAAACACATAAATAACCTAATGGGGGTGTGATAGTAGACCAAAGGTTGGGCGCAAGCTGTTCAGAATCAGTGAGCTCTTCAATACTACCATTCGCGAAAGTTATACTGTTTACTGAGTATTGTTCTTATTATACAGGGTCTATCTATATTTCCATTGGTTATTTACGTCTACTTTAAAGTTTCAACTGCCGTTGGCACGTGCTGCAATGATGCTGTATAATAAGAGTTCTTTTTTTCTTGTAAATCATTACTTGTTCCTCTTTATTGAAATTTGATTTTCTATCTCGTTTGTTTTTATGCACAAATTTGCTAATCGGAACCAGACCAACAATTTGAAGTAGGATCCGAACTATACATGCCTAGAAATAGAAAAACTGGACGTTTGATTACAATATTAATTCACTACGCCATTGTCGAGAAGAAAGTTCTACATAGCGCTCATTGCGAAAGAAATGACATAACTTAAAAATCGCTCTTTTCGAGTCATCTGAAGAAAACGAAATATGGGGAGAACGACAGATGCACTCCTGAAATTGAGGCTGGCCATTTGGATTTTTAATGTCCTTTCGGTGAGATTACGTTTGCTTTATAATCCTAAAGATAGGAAAAAATCTTGGGTAGACATCTGGCATACCAGGCCCAAGTTTTCTAGGGGCCCATAAATTCAAGATGGCCACCACTTCACACACCAACAAAATAAATTGATGATAAGTCCCTAACAGGATCAAAAGAGAAAACTCGTCCACCTCAATCTTTCTGCGGGACTTATGGCCAAGGACCGGATTATTAAGTAACTCTATCACATCTTGCTTTTAACTAGCCATGCAACAATTGTAAGTATGTACTCTTGCTCATAGTTTATCATTAATTATATCGCGTTCTGACTTGCAATTGTGTTCATGATAGTATCAATATTGCAAGCCGTGTAACTATTTTTAGGTGTGACGTTGCTGCGTTCATCTCTAAGGGATTATTTTCTCTTTATAACAGCTCTCTTCAGTTTTTGATATGTGACGTTATTCTTAAATAATTTGTTATTATATACTTAGGGTGATTATTAATATTCCTCTTTCTGACGTTATTGACAAATGTTTTATTGAGTTCTCAAGACTGGGTCGCAGTAACAAAATGTTAACCTACGGGTGATATATAAACTGATGATAAACCAGGGATTTGTAGTAGAATGTATTTATTTTCTGTTTCAGTGTTTGTAGTGGCTATATTTGTTCTGTGCTGTTACCTTCCGTACTGATCGAATAGCCGCACTGCTCTCTAAGATTGAAAAATGAAGAAACGACAGAGTAGCAAACCCAAAATGAAAATGGTACGTACTGCTGTATTTTCTATTATTATGGATCGTGTTTTGAGTAATTCGTATTCTAATTATTGATTAGTATATTGAATTTTTCCATAGTTTTTTTTATTCTATATACATTTAAAATATCCTACTAATACATGGTGTTCCGGAAGGAAGCAGCAATACTTTCTGAACTGGTAGTATGTGTGTGATTCTAAGCAAAAAGGTTCATATGAACATGGGTCCTATTTTGAACGATAACGGAGATATGAACAGAAATAAAAATGATGTAGGAAAATGTAAACAAAAACAGTAACAAGTAAAACATGCCAATGTAATGGTAATTGTGTAAGTAAATACGAGAAGGGACATGCTGATAGTAATCTTTATTGCATGAATTTGTGTTGTAGCAGTAAGTGAAGACTAAAATTGGTAAACACTATAAGTGCCACAATAATTCAATCACCGTTTTCCACGTTAAACTGTGAAATGTGCCATGCTTTATAATGTAGTAAATGTGAAATGTGGCTGGTAGCCCTCTAAGTAGTTCAAAGGGCATGTAAAGAGGCACTAGTGTGAACGTTCTTATGGGCTGATGTGCTAAATGATGCGATTTCCCAACACTTTCGCTTTTGGCATACACGATAATTAAGTATTGAAGCAAGCAATAAATGTAGAAAAATGCAATGTTAATACCTGCTGGTCAGTACTCACATGAACGAATGTAAGGAGGGAAAAGGTGGAATTGAGATGTTGAATGAGCAGGTGATCCATCATGCTGCAAGGAAAAGGAACATCGTCTAAATGGTCAATCAAATCATTTTATAACAGATGAAGGTACCGCTGTGCATTCATACGTTCAAGAAGAATGTCGCCAACCATGCCACACCACATGTTTATGGAAAATATGTCTTGGTACCCTGTGACAAGGGTTTCGTGAGGGATGTCCCGAGCCCAAGTGTGTCCATTACGGGTATTATTCACATCAGTATGAGTGAAGGTCGCCTCATCAGTGAATAAAATGTATGGCACTTGTACTGCATGCTGTAGTAACCAATGACAAAATCGACGGCGTGAAGCATAATCACCAGGACGTACGTCCTGCACTGGTTGGTGGTGAAATGGATACAAATGTTCCCCATGTAATGTCCGCCACACACGAATATGTGGAATACCCAGATGTGTTGCCATTCGTCTGGTACTAGTGGTAGGACTTTGTTGCACCATGGTAAGTATTTCCTACTGTTCATCAACAGATTGTCTGGTTTCACTTTCGGAAGTCACTTTAGCACTGGAAAGTGTTCCACGCTCTCTCAATGCACGAAACGTATTAGTAAACACTATCTTATTTGGTGTCCTTCGTAATGGAAAACGCTTCCTGTATTCTTAAACACCCACGTGCACACTTCCATTACAAAACTCTTACACAAACAATATGTCCGCATACTCCTCATTCGTGTATGTAGGTGCCATTTGACGGTAACTGTCTGTGAACACGCTACGGAAACAACCCAGATAACAGCATCTCACAAATGTGCAAGTGTTCCAAGTACACACTCTCACAGCACTGCAGGTAAGACGCTTCGATGAGTAACTGTGTCATGTGTGCTGCCACCTATTGGCAGTCTTGCGATATTGTCACAGAACGTTACGGTTTACTAAGGGGCCATGGTAGCTCGGTCAGTACGGCATTCCACTACCAATCCAAGGTTCGCAGATTCGACTCCAGGGAAACCTGGAATTGCTCTAATGGTGGAAGAGGCTCCGGTGTCTATCCAGCGTCGAATAACATGAGTATTTACTTACACAATTACCATTACATTGCCATGTTTTACTTGTTACTGTTTTTGTTTACGTTTTCCTACATCATTTTTATTTCTGTTCATATCTCTGTTATCGTTCAAAATCGGACCCATGTTCATATGAACTTTCTTGCTTAGAATCACCCATATTACCAGTTCCCAAAATATTGTCGCTTCCTACCAGAGCACCCTGTATGTTGCAAGTGTGAAATGAAAATGCAACAAACTGGTCTATGGGAGTGTAATTACTGTTCTATTATCTAAAACATTTGATCCAAAATTATGTTTTCAATCTATAACCTATGGCCCTTTCTCTTTTCAAGGTTCCACAAAGGTTGCAACATGTACCATGAGTTCCGACGTAGTCTTCAATGAACATTCACGTGGGTCAAAATGTCATAAATAAATTATGTCATAATATTCAACCTGAAATGGAAGGGAGTAAAAACATTCTCTGATCAAAGACAAGGCTAAATCTCGGTTATGAGGCCAGCCAGGAAAACACGAAACCTGCTATCATGTTCACGGATTATGCACAGAAGACATTTTACGGCTGGAAAAGCATGAATGACCAGATGAAGGTTAACTTGAGTATGAAATAAGAAATCGACATAGTTGTGTATTGATGGTCATAAAAGTTATGACAGTTGGGAAAGACTCTCCACGATCCCTGTTCTAGAAAACATCCTACTCTGAAACATAGTTCAAAGAAGGCGATTAGGAAGAAAAGGAAGACCACAGAAACATAGTCAAAGACAGAATATGATTCCAAACGTGGAATTCCTAAGAAAACGAAGGATGATTTGATTGATTTTCCCATATTATCCAAATACCAATTTTATAACACACTGTCAAGGAAAACATATCTTAACATTTTATTACTATGTGTTCATCTTTATCCACATAAAAATTCAATTCTAGACCCATTATGTTCATTTTCATTAAATATAAAAAAAGTAATAAGTGTCCTAGGCTTAATGGTGTCATTATAAGAAAAAGTTTTTTTTAATTGCATTTTGCAATTGGGTGCATGTAACAGTTTGTTATGAAATGTCTCAAAAGGATCGCCACAACTATGTTTGAACAATTCAATATTAATTAGTTTCTCGTATTCAGCTGCAGCTTGTGACTTTTCAAGTATGTGTGCTGTACATGGTGATGTTGAAGGGGGCTGGAATTGTAAAAGTAGGTATCACATATCTAATTTCTAGGTAAAAGCAGGATAAATTATAAAATATTTTGCAATTACCATATTTGAAGTTCTTTAAAGACAAAAATGGTATTCAGAAGTATGTATTTACCACTTTATTTTTTTTCACATACTTCGCGCAAAATACAACGAACCACGTGAAAATATTTGGGTCTGATGAATCCAGGTTAGAACAATTCACGTCTTTCCCCCCTTTTTTTGTTTGTTTGATTCACACACTTGTATACAAGTGTTCCAGAGTTTGAAATCCGCGGTGGGCAAGGGAAGAGGAAATTCCCATGGTTCGGCTTGCAAGTAAAACTGTAGGACTCTTTCCAAGAAGCATATGTGTAGAAATGGACAAATTTGGCTGTATTTTAGGCCCCATAGCTTCCACTCCCCGAATCCACGAGCTCTCTAATTCCCAGTCCAAATGGGGAGAGGGAGAAGTGCTGGTCGAGTAACCTTCCCTTCCTGTTTACGTGGGGCCTTGGTCGAAGCTCCACCCTCCCCTCCTCCGTTGGGCAAGGGTTTACGTGTAAACACATAAATAATCTAATGGGGGTGTGATAG
The DNA here is from genome assembly GCF_977018435.1 of Lepisma saccharinum. Classification (NCBI taxonomy): domain Eukaryota; kingdom Metazoa; phylum Arthropoda; class Insecta; order Zygentoma; family Lepismatidae; genus Lepisma; species Lepisma saccharinum. Next base: position 19,288,136 of record NC_139236.1, on the reverse strand, counting down.
TAGACCAAAGGTTGGGCGCAGGCTGTTCAGAATCAGTGAGCTCTTCAATACTACCATTCGCGAAAGTTATATTGTTTACTGAGTATTGTTCTTATTATACAGGGTCTATCTATATTTCCATTGGTTATTTACGTCTACTTTAAAGTTTCAACTGCCATTGCCACGTGCTGTGATGACTCTGTACAATAAGAGTTATTTCTTATTATTATTTATTTGTTTCGTGTCAGTGAAAGTTAATTTTTCTTACAAGTTTGTTTCTATGCACAAATATGCTATTGCGAACCAGTCCAACAGTTTGAAGTAAGATCCTAATCATTTATGCCCTCACCAGGAAGAGAATAACGGAGCACTTGATTACAAGGTGCATGCTTTACCCACAGTGTAATCGGGAGAGGTTTGATTCAATGTTTACAAATTACATATAATTGGTGTCGCGAGTAATCTAAACGTTGAGAACCAATTCGTATTTTTCTTTCTACATTTCTTGAGAATACAGGACCAAAGTCATGAGCAAAACATGCTGCGTGTCACTTGAGGGCTTCCCCAATCGAGAGCAGGGCTGTGAATCGCATTGGTGCTGATTGCATAGGTTCGGTTGCAAGTGCACGTGTCGTTGAAATCTCCATATGGAAGAACCCCTTTTCTACACATCCCTTATTCTCTTATTCCTTTGAAATCTACATGTGGTTGCCTTTATCACCAGTTTTTCGTAGATGTTAATATTTTCCTTATGTTTGTACTGCATAGGTTCCTATGATACTCTAATGCATGTGTTGGTTTGCGAGCACTTTAATCTGCGGCTAAACTTGGGATAAGTTCCACATGCACTTTTCCAGTTTGGAATCTCTTATCAGTTTTGAGCCATCCCCTAAAATACGTTTTTTGTGGCATGCCATGTCACTGCATTTTTACTAGCTATCTCTAAATCATCTAATTCTAAACCTTCTGTACTTCTTTAGTTGTAAGCGTGCAATATTTTATATCTGTCGAAGAACTCTCTGTAGGTTAAGTTAGGTTTTTACGTAGTATTGCTTGCTTCAATTTATATACTTTAAGTCTTCAGAATCAAACTGAAGTAAAAAAAAAGTGTAACACTAACAAGATCCTTCGTGCATATGAAAACGGGGATCTTGTTATACTCGGATGTAATTGACATTTATATCTGCAATCAAGATATTAAGTCAATTGCAGTTGGTTCTCCGATGCTAGGCTGTAAGGTACAAATGGTCTTGCGTCCCTCTTCCAACTGAAAAAAAGAGGCCCTCACAGATGGTAGAGACGTTGACGGTGTTGTGAGGCTTTAAACTAACAACTACCTGTACAAAGTAACTTTAATATCTGCGACCAAAACTATTTTCTGTCTTAAAAGCCTACCTCGATGGAACGTTCGCGTGTAAGGACAATAATTTGAATGGGATTGTTCATTCCAAAACTTTTCTGGTGGTGGCATCAGCCTCGTTGTGTCCCAAAAGAATTTTGTTTGTCATTTGCTTGCCTAAACTTTACATTGGAGCACAATGGAATGGCTATTCAAACGTTATTTTCACCGAAGGTAAGAGTTTTTCGTGTAAATCGATAATAAAAATGAGTTTAGTAAACTTTTAAGATAATGTAATAAGTCACAAATTTCCGAAAATTACAATCTCCTGAACCTGAGAATTACCATATTAAGCCTCGGCTGGACCTTTCTCTCAACAGCTGAAAACAACTTCTCTTTCTATTGAAAAAATCTTCCAACATATGCTTCAAATTTCTGTGATAGTCTGCAGGACTTTTCTAGAAGGATGCATGATGTGATGTAATTTATCAACACGGAATTTGGGGTTCTTGCTTGGCTTACAAAAAATAGTAAAAATAGCATTTAGGAGGTGTGAAAGCAGCTTTAAATGGAGCATTTGAAGAGTTTTAAAATATTATACCATTTAGGTTCAATATTGTGGATCTTAATGTCGTGAATTTATATTGATAGCTACAAGCGTTTACCCAATATTTTCAACAAAAATCACATAAATTTATGACAAAAATATTACAAGAATTAGATTTCGGCCTGTAGTCCAGGGGCATTTGTAATCCTGTGGGTTTTTGAATGAAGGGAATATATGACTACCGGTGATACGTTGCTAGTGTGGTACACAATAATTGCCAGCAATTGTGGCAGAAGGCCCATGTGATGTCATAAATCCAAGACGGCTACCGCTTCATGCACTAACTACGAAAATCCATCATAACTCCTTTAATAGTGGTATTGGAAATTTTTTATACCAGGTAACCAAGAAAGTTCATGCGGTTTTAGTACAAAGAAGAAAAGGTCCAAAACAAATGTGTTTACCTTATATTTATTCTGCAAAATATCCACCATCTGCTTCTACAGCCTTCTCCCATCTTTGTACAAGCCTGTAGATGCCATGTTTGAAAAAGTCTTTGTGTAGGGCTGCAAAAAACTGCACCACCGCGTTTACAACCTCCTCACGAGTTTGGAAATGTTGATTGCGCATATGGTTGTCCATAGACAAAAAAAGATGGTAGTCTGATGGAGCGATGTTGGGTGAATACGCTGGATGTGGCAGAAGTTCCCAGCCGAGAGAAGAAATCACCTCCAGGGTCATCTTTGCTGTATGTGGTTTAGCGTTGTCATGGTGGAAAAGAACACGCTTCCTATTCACTAATGCAGGTTGTTTTTTTGCAAGCTGTTCGGCCACTCTTTGCAATTGTGTGGAGTACACCTCTTTGTTGATGTTTTTACCACTTTCCAAGAACTCATAATGCACAATCCCAGCCGTAGTCCACCAGACACACAGCATCACCTTCCGCTGATGAAGGGCAGGTTTTGCAGTTAAAGGTATGGTGTCATTTGACGATAGCCAATGGTATGAGCGTTTCTTGTTATCGTACATTACCCACTTTTCATCACACGTCAAAATGCAGTCCAAAATTGGACAGTTGTTGTTCCTAGTGAGCAAGGAAGCGCAAATGTTCAGTCGTTGGAGACGGTTCGCAGCAGTCAGCTCGTGCAGGACCCACTTACTCAGTTTCCATGATTTGCCAAGCTCATGCAAGTGCACACGAATTGTTTCAGCACTTACCGCAAACCGTTGAGCGAGTTCTTGACACGTTTGATGTGAATCCTCTTCAATTGCGGCCTTCAGTTGGTCCACATCGAGAGATTTCGGTCTGCCCGATCGAGGTTTGTCTGCCAGTGTCTCATCACCACTCGAGAAGGTCTGAAACCACTTTTGCGCTGTCCGTTCACTAATTGTACCTTCTCCAAATGCTGCACATATTTTTCTTGCTGCTTCCGCTCCTTTTGTGCCCAACTTGTACTCATACAGTAAACACGCCATGATTACTGCATTCGACACAGCCATGGTTCACTGCGAATACTTGCTCCCGAACTATCGACTGCAACCTGTTATCTACGTTAGCCGACGTGCCAAGGAATGAGCTTTCCGCCAATCACACATACATGTACCCCTGGCGGCTGAACTGCGTACTACCCCACGAAAACTACGGGCAGTTGTAAAAACCGCATGAACTCTCTTGGTTACCTGGTAGATACATGTTTTGTTCAGAATTGAAAAGGGAACAAAATTGATTCTTACAGGGTTTTTTTCATATCTTGCACTGTTATGGAGATATACCTAGTGAAACTATTTTGTGCTCTTTTCTGCAAGGATTCTATGAATATTTTACACTTTACTTGACATTCTGGCATGTAAAAGGGGAAAATTACTGCCTGTGATATTTTGTTGATGCCTGCTATTGTGGCGCATTGCCTGTGTGACATCATACATCCAACGTGGCTGCCTCTGCAGACATTAACAAACAAAACCGACCATATCTCCTTAACTTCTTCTGGAGTAATTTTGACCATTTGTAAGTTTGTTGGGTTTTCACACGAAGGGAAGACATGTGTATAGAGGATGCTTTTTGGAGGCATGCAATCATGTATTACAATGTGTCAGAAACCATACATGACGTCCGAAATCCAAGATGGCCACCTTGGAAGTTCTGCACATGACATGCTGTCCATATCCTGATTTAGAGTTCGTTTATCAGATTTTTCCACAGGCATTTTCTGTTAATAAATAACAAGTGAAAAATATAAATTATTATTATTATCATTATCATTACTATTATTATAAATATTACAGTAAAGGAGTAATAACATCGCCTGTGAATTTTGCATTGTCTTTTGAAATGTAAGCAGCTCACCTGTCATCAAGACTGCGAGTGGTTGTACTCATTTGCGAAATATCATGCCATCAATACAGTCACTTTATTCAAATTCCTCGTCACTCTGATCTGAATCTCTATCCTGTAAGTCATTGTTTTCACACTTTTCTTCATATTCACTACAAAGACAGTTCAGTACGTTGCAGGGACTGATCCTGGCATATGCATGAACATTTCCTCTTTCCGCGACCACATGTCAACTGTAATCTTCTCTGAAGTTCTAGGTAGTGTGAATATGACAAGAATGATCTTTTTGTCATTCTCATTTTCTTCTTTCTCCATTCAACAACCTATTGGGCTGGGTAGATTTGGATGTTTCTTTTCTGCTTTTATTTCACTCCAATACTTGGAAGTAACTTCACCTGGTGAAAGGTGTGAGGGTTATTTTGGTGGCAGCATTCACACTATCTACTAATGGTATCCCAGTTTGTGTTTGTACTTGCAAATAAGGCAAAAAAGTGGTTGTTGAACGCATTTCATGGCGCAGAAGATGATGTGCTTGAATCTCTTGCAAATCTTGGTTCCCCTGGATTTGATGAACAAGTTGACAGAATGAAAGAATGAATTGATTTATTTTACTTCTCGTTTCTGCTACTTTTGGCTAATTTCAAAGATGCAAATGAATTATAAGATGAAATAGATGAAAGGACAATCATAAACACATATGGGCAGCACACGACTCAACGCCAGAGCATTGATTGATTGATTGAGTTGGTGTTTTACTTAAGTCTCACTTTATGCACAGTAAGGCTAATTGGCACTGGACCTACAATTTAAAGTGGGATCTGAACTGCTATATGTGCCTACACCGGGTAACGAACTCACGACCCCTTGATTACAAGGCGACAAATAGACCACTGTGCCATCGGGGAGGCCCTAGACGTCAGAGCAATGTTAATCTGCAAAATGCAGTCCAGGGTGTACTTCGTGGAAGTGAGGTTGATATTTGGGCATCACGTACACCTCAAATATGATGACAGGATTTTTAAGATGACAGGATCTTGCCTGACACCAAAATCAAATATTTCGGCAAATTACGATGGTATCTATACGCAAAAAGGGATATTCAAGGCTCATGTCTTGCCCAACCAAAGTTCCCCTCACACTTTTTAATCAGAAGGAGTTATTTCCAAGAATTGGGATCAAATAAAAGTAGAAAAGGATCATCCAAATCTACCAATCTCAATAGGCTGTTGATGGGAAAAGAGAAAATGAGGATGACAAGAAGATCATTCCTGTCATATTGACACTGCCTAGAGCTCCAGAGAATGTTGAATGAGGATGCCACAGGCGACGTCATTACTCCTTTACCATAATATGATAGTTTCCAAAAAGTAGAAAAATGGAAGGGGCAGACCTGCACGATTACCATAAATGATCATCAAGATGTGTAACTTCCTTTACGTGCACAGGCAACAATACTGCTAGTGACAAATAGACCCGTGATTGAAAGGTAAGCAAAACACAACCTGCCTCATTCTGTATCGTATGCTCATTGTGATTGGAGGACAATCTCTTGGTAAAGTGTTCAATGTACAGTAAGAACATGGCACAAATACATCATCGGACGTCTGGAAGCAGGTCAAACAAACTGAAGTCAGGCTTTGGCGATGGTATAACATCCAATATGCATAACATTGGACTTAATAGAAAAAATTAATGTAAGATTTTATGTAAAAATCGACAATTTTGACTGACATGTCGGCGTTAAATGAACCTGTCTTGCCTCTCTATTTTCACTGGAGGCACATGGCACAGTGGTTCAGATCCCACTTTAAACTGTAGGTCCAGTCCCGATTAGCCTTTCTATGCATAAAGTGGACTTAAAACCACAAATCAATCAATCAATCATTTTTTTCACTTTCATTCTCTATCCTTTGGTTTTAATTTTTGAATTATCCATTAAGGAGGAAATGTAATTAGGAATTGTACCATGATCCAGCCTCCCTTAGCCTTCCCCTGCCCCCAGGGGTGCCGATATGGCATATACATAGTTCACATAATCACATAAAGGGGGGGTTCAACATTTCATTAAGTGAAAATCCGGAACACCACTGACCGTAAGCTTGTTATGAGGGCTGTGTTGGAGGACCAGACACATTTGTGTGTTTGTACATACATATCCATTATCACATTATTTACACTTCTTTTTTTTTTTTAAAAAAAAAAAAACAACAACAGAAATCCACTTCGAAGTATAGGCATTAATCTTGCAATTCATTTTCAGTGCCATAATGAACTAAGCTGCTATCTCACAATGTCTAAACTTTATTTGAAAACTGTGGACTGAACAATGCAGGCATCCAAGCACTGACTGTTTACAGTAAACAGCTTACTATGCAATGGAAGAGATTTGCGCGTTCGTGAAGTCAAATAGAGGAAGTGGACCAAATGTGGGCCCCCATTTTGTTTTTGACGCATATCAAGGAAACCATGAAGCCAAAATAAAAGGTACTAGAGCATGAAATAGTACATTATGTACTTATTCAGTATGTCTCCTCCCGTAGAAAGAACAAAATGGCTGCATTGTGAAAATTCTATTTTTCGAAGAGATGCAATTTTGAAGATTGGGAAAAACGATCCTAAAATAGACCCCCTTATATTAATTATGCGAATCAGCAATGATTGTTACAATAAAGAATATGTCTAAATGCAAATTAACGAGAGAGAAAAACAAGATACTTTTGGTTCAAAAAATGTTGGGACATGCATGAAAAAGAAGTACTGTCCCAACTAAACTGGGATGTCTGCTGGTAGCTTTGCCTCAATGGTTATAAAACTAATATTACTCAATAATGCAGACTGCAAAGTTGCGTATCCTGCCTCTGTCCATAACACTCACATTCATTTATGCAAGAATGAAATCGAAATTCTTCCAAGATTTTTTTTTTTAAATTTATAATAATTTTCAGTTATTTTCGTAGGTTTTTACATGTTCACATTAAAATATTTTATGGTTCAAGGGGGGGAGGGCATACCCCCCATGGTCCCTCCCCTGGGCATGTGCCTGTTGTTGATCGTAATTTGGTTTACAGGTGTGCAATCTTAGAGAACACAAACATTGCATCACAGAAGAAACAGAAAACATCATCTGCACTTTACAAAAAAATGTGTATGTTGCAGTCGAGGTTGTATCAGAACCACTTAGCCACTTAAACCACTTTCCAGTAAGTCGACTTTCACTTTTACAGCTATTTATAAGAAGTCGGACCAACCTCTGTGGCAGAGTGGTTAGCACACCATGTTACGACACCAGGTGTCCCAGGTTCCTTTGGAGAACACAAATACAATTAAGAGAAAACAATCCAGATTACCTCTCATATGTAATTTAACTGCCTCCTTTTGCGTAACAAAGTTGTTAATGATGTTTCCGAAATCGATTTTTTACATCACATAACTATGGCAAGAAAGTATGTTTTTGGATAAATTTCCAGTAGATGGAGGGGAATTTTCAGTCACTGCTCCTGAAGCATCGGGATATTTATATAAATTACATACATAATCCCCCGTGACAAAAATTAGCAGTCAGAGAGGGGTGTAGAAATCAGAGGGAGATTCCCCACCCTTGAGGAGCATTTTTACTTTCTCTTAAAAAAGGTGTAGTCCTCAAACTTGATTAATTTCAAACGAGGGATGCTCATTTCGGCATTCGTCTATTAGCTGACGTTTTTTTTTTTCAACGTCACCTGTGAATGTAATACTTGGATGGAAATCGCATGCACTACTGGTTTAAACCATTATAACTTCAAACTTGTTACATATTCACACAGTGTTAAAATCCGACAAAATCTGCAAACATTCATTCTCTGGGTTTGGAGGAAATAAAATTAAAATTATCTCCAGTTCTGTACAGATTGGATTATGTCGAAGTCTACCCAAAGGTTTGTTGACCTGTGTTTCCCACCTGGGTATACCTTCTTGTCATCATTGCTCAGTTTAGCCAAGAGAGTGGGAGGCGCAGTTGGTGCAAATCCATGTCCACACAGAAGATCACGGCCGTGCTGTACTCTCTCGAACAATTAAGTTCTTACAAGAAATCGGTAGAAGGTTCGGGTGGGTTGCAAACCTAGGTCCGTTGAATTGCAGTCTTCCTCCCTGCCTGAGAGGTACGAGAAAATCTTCACGTACTTTGGTCTCGAACAAGAAATTCAAGTGTGCTATGGATGATGGAAATTTACTTTCACAAAATCTATTCCCAACACGCGTGCGGTTTCCTATTTGAAACTCCAGTTTCCCTACTCTATATAGTGCATAAGCTGTGATTACAAATATGGTTGTATCATAATTTTACGTGTCTTTTCTTTTGATTCGTCTGTTCTAATGTGATCACGTTTGCCAGAATAATAGAAGATGAAAAATATTATATAAATATTTTGAAATCGTGAGGCCCTGTTCGGTGGCACAGGTTGCACACCCCTAAAGTTGGCACTGAATTTAATATTTACAAATAGATGCCTGCAATTTGTTTTACTTTTCAAAACAAACTCTGTATTTAGACCTTTACTTTACAAACCAGGATATAACAATAATAATAAGAACCCATGGCTCGACAACCATTGAAGGGCCAATTGCCAGTCTCCCTCCCACAATCCTACCTAGAGGTGTGGAGGTCTTCAACTGGTAATGGGGTGACGTAGTGTTAGCACTTCGAACCCTCATACGTTATAGAAGATTTCCCAGACCGGGTTATGCTACTCACTAGTAGCTCCCCAATTTCCTCACGATAGTTGCCACCAGTCCTATATACAGGCTGAGAATCCAGAGACTGAACCCAAGCAGACTCGAGCCCATGCTGTCCCACAGTCGAAGTCCAAAGCACAGGACCTTAGGCAGCACGGCCATGGAGGAGGACACAAACCAGGATATATAGAAGAATTCTGTAGAAAATTACAGGCTATTTATTGATATAGTATTAGATTGGTAAAAAAAATGGCAATTGTAATGCTAAACCAATATCAACATGCTTATATTGGCTGATACTGATAAAGTACTGATTCATATCCATAATATAAATTCTACACTTATCTGATTTTTTTTAATTGTTAGTACAAGGGTAATGCTGAAGCATAGCAAAGTGTGTATCAGCAAGATTAATTCTCCACTACTCCCAACTACAAGAATTTCAGTGAGAATTTATGTGTAGTGCAAAACCCTGAAGTGCCTTTTATAGTGCCTTGTCTTTGATGCCATGCAAAATATGTCAGAAAGAAATTGAGTAAATATCATAATTTAACTTACAATTATTTTGAATATGTAAAGTAGATTGGGCGATTCAGCAACACAGCCAAATTCATTTTGTTCTGGATTATATTTTGGAATGTATCCATCCACTCCAGAGCATAAGAAGCACTTTTCAATTGTCATGAAAAATGAGTCTCCTAGGTTTTGTACTGGGTCAACCATAATTCGACCATAAATTTTATCACCTAAAAGAAACTCCAATTAATTATAAAGTGTACAAATAATACACACAAACACATAATTTCTATATTTTAATTCTGTAGTGACTTTCACATTATATTTATAATACAATTTTGGCATTTACATCATCTCATTTAGAACATCAAGAAACTATTAAATACATGTAAGTGAATTACTAACTTTATCCATGAGACACTTGTAATGGTTCTATTATTTTTGCTGTTTCCTGCCACTATCCACTTGGAAACTTGTAAAGAAAGCAACAAGTACCCAAGTGGATGGTAGCAAGAACCACTGAAATTACAATAAGTCTTGAGGATAAAGTTAATAATTCACTTATGTGCATTTAATATGCAGGTAGTGGCATATAAATTAGGTTTTTTGTTTTCGTTGGGAAAGTCTGTGTTATGGTGTTGGCAACACTTATTGATTCTCATTTGCATCAGCAATGTACACCATTTACAGACCTGGATTGCTGGAGCTCAACATGCTGTATGTGTGAGAGCATTTTATGAAAATTGTGTTGCTGCTGCTGTTACGAGATGAGAATGTCGACGTTATTTTACATGTTTTAATCTTGGGACACGTGATGCCATTCCATCGGCCAATGAAATCAGGATGTGGGCGAAGAACGTAAAAGCTATGAAGAGTGCATTGAAGCAGAAACTGACAGGTTTCAGATGTTGGAACGTGCCATGGGCAATTTTCGTCACAGATTGTCCAAGTGTTAATGACGAAATGGTGGTCACCTGCAGGATGTAATTCTCAAACATGAACTTGACTGTGCATATTTTGCAAATGGCAATGTGTAAGGATATAGTTGATGCATTTGTATCTTTTTAAAAATAAAACATGGTATTAGTTTTGTTGCATTGAAAAAAGCCCATTTTTATGCCACACCCTTTACCATCATGTCTTTTGTTCCCTAAACATGAATAAAGGAACTATTCATGAGGTGAAAGTATTGTATGCAAAAAGTTACATCATGTTTCCACATTGTGTTAATGAAGGTAATGGGACCTTTGAAATTACTCAGTCACAAGAACAAGAAGAGCAATGTGGAAACATGGAACTTTTTGCATACAATCAGGAAACTTGCTAAGTACGTAAATTATCTCATAAAAATGTGATTTGTGCATCATTCTTTGTAGTAAAGGGAAAATTTGTGTGTATCATAAAATGTGTAGCTTTTAAATCTGAAATCCTGAAGTTATACTTGTCTTTGCATTAGATAAGTTATTGGATAGAACCTCAAATGCTCATTTGGCCCAAGACAAAAGGAAAAAGATAATATTCTACATCTGCTTGCAAATCATATTTTACATTAAACAAATTTCAAGAAATTGAATTAAACTGACCTGGCAAAAAAGATGCATCCGAGTCCCCTCCAAAACCTATTGATCCATCGGACAACCACAATGATCTTTTCCTTATGAGGTGGAACTGTGTATTCAGGCTAAATTCACTGGGTACAGGGTCTGAAACTTGCTGAAAGCGAACTTGCAACTCAAAAACCACTGGGTCCCTTGGATTACATGGAGGTGGGGTAATATAAGACACATCTTCAGATACAACACACGGAATGAGCTTAATATTGTAAGTACCAGAATAGTCTCGAACCTGAAAGTTAAAGTATTTTTAGATTATTCAATTTTAGCTCAGAAATGATTAACTCAGCTTTTAAGTGGCCTGCCTCTTATTGAGATAAACACTATAAAACTCTCAGCATACCTTCTCTGACCTCTCAAGGTTGACACATCATTCCCATGTTGCTGATCTATGATAACATAGCTTATCCTTGAGAATTTGTCCCATCATGGTGTGTGGACTTCTTTTCATTTCATACTTAAATGTTCAAGAGAGTGGTATTTTCACTTTGCATTGCCTGATGGTTGGTTTGTTTGTTCATTGTGAGATCCGTTATGACTCAGTTTGTACATCTTTATTCACATTCCTCATAATAATGATAATGATGAAGATGGTGAACAGCATGTGAGAAGCAGGTGACATGTTATTGACAGATTTATGTCTTTTGTTCAAGTTCATTTGTACAGAAACCACTCTGTATAGTGCTTTTGAGTAATGTTTTTACCCTTAACTATCATTAAGAGATTAGTCTCAGTAGTGTATTTAACATCCTTCCACAGGTACTATCTCACCATGTGGTCTTTGACAGCTATTACATAACATAACACAACTTCTGTTTCATTAATCGAATTATCATGCTGTAACTATATTGATTTTGTAATACATAGTACAAATTTTGAGAAAAGTTTCAGGGACTTTATACACAATTTAACAATACACAAATCTTAAAAAAAAAAAGGTAGTAGAGTAATAAATTTTGTTCTGAACATTAACCCTACATTGCTGTAAAAAATGTTCTTTTTTACTAATTCAAGTAATTGCTCATTGACTCTGCAATACCCGAGAGTTTAGCTTTCTTCCGTAATTTTTTAGGTCTTATGCTCTCACAGATGTATCACTTACTGTGAACACTGTTCCAGTATATGGCACGGACAAAGCAGAGAAAGTTCCTCCCAATATTTAGCTGTTGGAGCACACACATAGTCGTGACTCTATGAACAATAATTTAAAACTTAGGAGATACTTACTTCTAGCACTGAAATGTTGATAGCTCAAAGTTCTAAGTTAAACATGGAACTCCATTTCCATGAAAAGTGGAGTTACTCCACGTGTGCTTTGAACCCCTCATATGCAGTACCAAGTTCATCCCCCACCAAAAATAAATAAATAAAATAAAAATCCTTTTTAACTACTGTATAAAGGTGTGTGTATGCATGTGTATGTACACATAAGTAATATATTGATGAAATTTGGGGTTTTCCATTTACATGTTTTGTAGTTGACTTACAGCCAAATCTGAAACAAACTCCCATTCTTGTTCTGGTTGTGCAAATGTTGGTTCACTCTTCAGTAACTGCAGAGTGAATGTAAGATCTGGTTGGTCCGGGGACATTGCCATGGATACAACACTGCAATACAAATATATTTATTTAAGTTGATTAAATTCATCAAAATCTTGAACTTCATCACATAAAACAGTTAATTAATGGTTCTTTACAGAAAATGGTAATGAAAAATGTGTATGAATATGAAAATTGTGAGTGTGCATCATTCTTATAATTTCATTTATGCTGTAAATTAAAGAAAAAACACATTCATATTTTAATTTGATTACACTTTTCTACATATAGGACAATTATAAAGTTAAAAAAGTGTTATGGACAAATGTAATAAGTGACTAATTACATTATAATAATTTCAGCATATGTGTATATTTACATTTTTATGTTCATGGCATAAATATAATTCAAATACAAATTTCATATTTTTTTCTTGTATCATATTAATTGCATTGTAGAATTATTTCTCTTGTAGTTTATGGTTCTTACATTTAAATTTTGTTTTTGTGCTTGTAAGAACTGAAAAACATCAAAATTTTGTTTATGTGTCTTTAAAAGCCAGCCATAGGCTACAAGAGAAAATATGGCAGTTTTCTTAATCACTTGTGTTTTAAACAGCAACTACTTACTTTGTTCCTGGATGTGATAACATGAATAAACCACGAAATCTTGCTTCTGTACGGAAGTTCACTACCAAGCGACCATCACTTCTGATCCGCATGCTCATTGGATACAGGTGGCCTTGCAATTGGGAACCTTCTGGAGGACCAATTCCCTGCTGCCACAAAATAGCTGTGTCATATACAAATGTCAACCTGCAATTTGATATTAATTACATTTGAGACTACTTTTCATTGGGTTCACATACGAGGTTTGGCTAGAAAAAAACCGGATTGATGTTGCTATTGGCAAACAACGAATGCGCGAAGGTTGAGCAATGCATGATTCTATACTACCATACCCTGCCTACAGAATGACTAATTGCCCTGGGTGCAGGCCTCTCAGTTTCACTGTGGCACTTGGACAAAGCGGAACGTGCATCTGTGCTCAGTCGGAAAAATGCTGAGTATTAAAATGGAACAGCGTGTCAATATGAAGTTCCTTTACAAACTGGGGAAATCCGCAACAGAAGCATACAACATGTTAAAATCTGTGTAAGGGGATGAGTGTTTATCACGCACACAAGTGTTTGAGTGGTTTAAACGGTTTAAAGAAGGACAGGAAATGATCCAAGACAACCCACATTCAGGACGACAATGCACGTCGAAAACGGAAACAAACATTCAAAAAGTGAGTGATGTGATTCGAAAAGATCACCGATTGACCATTAGAGCAGTTGCTGAAATCACAGGAATAGACAAAGAAAGTGTTCGACAAATTTTACACGAGAATTTGAACATGAGTAAAGTGTGTTCAAAACTCGTGCCAAGGAACCTGACATTGGAACAGAAGGAAGCTTGAGTGAACATTTGTACGGACACTTTGAAGAACATTGAAACAGACCGTACATTCTTAGAGAGAGTGATAACCTGTGATGAATCGTGTTTTTTCACGTACGACCCTGCCACAAAGCACCAATCAATGCATTGGAAGACCCCGAGTTCGCCACGTCACATGAAAGCTCGCATGAGCAAGTCCAAATTCAAAGCCATGATGATTGTCTTTTTCGACATTCGAGGCATTGTGTACGTTCATTGGGTACCCGAGGGTCAAACTGTAAACCAACATCATTACATTAATGTGCTGGAAACTCTTCGTGAGTGAGTAAGAAGACGACGACCTGATTCGTGCCAACGGAAGTCATGGATTCTGCACCAAGACAATGCTCCTGTCCATACGACCCTGTCAGTGAAGACATTTTTGGCTAAATATGGCATCCCAGTGTTAGAACATCCGCCGTATTCACCGGGCCTTGCTCCCTGGGACTTCTTTTTATTCCCCAGAGTGAAGTCCGCCCTAAAAGGAACCAGATTTGAGACAGTAGAAGCTGTGCAAAGAAAAGCGACGAATGTAATGAACATGATCTCCGAAAATGACTGGCAACACTGCTTCCAGCAATGGAAAATTCATATGGAGCGGTGTACAGATCGTGCAGGGGAGTACTTTGAAGGAGATAAAGTTCCTGTTGTACAAAATGCCGAATAAAAGATTTCATAGCATCAGTCTGGTTTTTTTCTAGCCAAACCTCGTACGTCATTGAACTATCCCTCACCAAAAACAAAACAAAAAAGAAAAAAGTTCAACTTATTAAATTTAACATGATTGCAGAATGTTAAGATGTAGCTACAAGGTATGACTATGGTTATAACTAGAATAAAAAAATACATAATAGCAAACTGTTCTCAAATTTGGTATTAAAAAATTGTTTTGTGATTTAGTACAAATGTGAAAAATGAGAAGCTCATATTTGAGCATTACTGGGCACATTTTAAATGACTATTAGATATTTTTATTAAATATAAAATTAAACAAATAAAACAATTCACAAAATATCACGAAATACCATTATATTCATATCTTGGACAAGACAATTTAATTATATTACAACTAAAAATTTATATAATACTTTTCCCTACATTGCAATAATTTTAGCAAATTCTTTCACACAAACTATGGAATAAAAATGGTTCGTTTCGACTTAAAGGTAAAAATGAGGATAAGTTTAAAGCTTTTTATTTTAA
Source organism: Lepisma saccharinum (assembly GCF_977018435.1). NCBI lineage: Eukaryota > Metazoa > Arthropoda > Insecta > Zygentoma > Lepismatidae > Lepisma > Lepisma saccharinum. The sequence goes on along the minus strand of NC_139236.1, from coordinate 19,272,874 downwards.
TCAAACACATTCTCAAGTAAACCTTACATTGAACAGTGGTGTATTCAGAAATTCTACAATGGGTGATATTAATGATAAATATCACCACCTTTTTATGCCATATGCCTTGTATATGATGTTATGATATATATATAAAATCTACAAATGATTGGAACAGTTTCAAATATTATTTGTAACTATAGTATTAAATGTAATTTGTTTGAATGTGATATTAGAGGACAAGTATCTCACAAAGTTTTCATTCCTGTTGCAGGTATGTTTCTGTCTCCTGCTGCTAGAGTACAGCAGTAGTTAAGATGACAACAAACAGCAGGAAAGCATACGCTGTCCTTGAAGTTCATGCAAGTCACTCAGTGCCAATGGTTCAACGACGATTTAGAACGAAGTTCAGTGAAGATCCTCCCATGTCTCTGTAAGGCAAAATCAAGGGATCGTCCTCCAGTGCCTGAAGAAACAGGTGAGCGTGTGTGGTCAAGTTTTTGTAAAAGTCAATGCAGAGAGCAAGCAAGGAATTGAATATTATTTCACATGTGACCATATGGAAGAACTTACGGAAATGACTGAAGCAGAAGCCATATCGCTTGCAGTTGCTGCAATCACTAAAACCCCTGGACAAGTCATTTAATTTTGAGTTTTGTACACGATTTCAAGAGCTTATCGAAGTTCATGATGACATTTGAGATAAACTTGTGTTTGGTGATGAAGCGACATTTTGTTTTAGTGGCACAATGAACAGGTTTAATGTGTGAATCTGGAGAACAGAAAACCCCCATGTTGTCATTGAGCATATTCATGACTCTCCGAAACTCAATGCTTTATCTTAACATGTTAGAAAATTGGCTTATGCATGCCATCACGTTTGGGAAGAACTTGATTGTAGACTTGATGTTTGCAGAATCACAAAGGGGGAGCATATTGAACACTGGTAATGTGTCACAAAACTTGTTGGGTTTCTCTACAAAACTGTGATGTTACTTCAATTCAATTATCCTTTATTGAAGAGCGAGGTTCAACCTGCGGCTCTTCTGCCACCTAACCCTAATGGATACAAGCGCTCCAATCATTTGTAGACATCCTGCATATTTTACAGAAAAGATGGAGGAAAAAAGATGTGGGGTAACTTCCATTTTTTTCTCTCTTTGGCATGTCACAGGTGGTTATGTAGTGACCATTAATTCATTCATTTTTATTAATTGATCATCATCCTATAAAGAATAGGACAGTGATATGAACTATCTGAAAAGGATACAATTTTTCCAGTTAACCTCCATTTGCTTTGTTATATTACATTTTAAAAAATTGATTCTTATTTTGAAAAAATAACAAAAAAAATACCTTACCTTAGCTGTGACTTAAGGTCATTATGTTGCCATCCACCCAAAGCTATAGGGGAGTGGAAAATGTAGGAAACATACAAGGGAACTTGTACTGACACATAAGACTGTACTACATCTCGAACTTGCCCATCTGTTGTGATTGCTCCTCCACAGTCTGTGATGAGTTCTGACATATCATAATATGATTCAAAAAGCCAAAGGCAAGCTTCTAAGTCCAAATTTCGATAAAATCTGGAAATAATCAAGGAAAGAAATATAGTGGTAAATAGAATTCAATGTGTATGGTTGCAAACATCCTTCCTTTTCAAATAATGAGCCAATAAATGGTACATAATAAAATATAACTTGAATTTCAGTTCAATATTTCTTCATCTACACAAACACAATCAAAATGGTACTTAATAAAATGTAATTTCATTTCAGTTCAATATTTCTTCATGCACACAAACACTTTTCTTATAAGTTTGAAAATTATTACAATTCCAATTATTTTTTCATAATCAATTTGAGCCTAGAAGTGTTCTCACAATAAGAATTTTATGAAGAAAATTATAAAATATTTGTGAAGTGTTACACAATAAATGTGTATATAAAAGAGCAGACATAATTGAATCGTTTATTTCAGAAACTGCCTATCGACCACTTCTGGTCCAACACCTATTGATTTCTGCATCAAATGATGCGTCTTGGCAAGGGCTATATGAAACTACAAATATCATTGTCACCAGAAGTGGTTGATAGGGATTTTCTGAAATAAACGATTCAATTAGTAGTTTATGATGTCTTTCTAGTCACAAAACATACCTTAATGTAGGCTCACTCCTCAATTCAGCACTGTACTGATAGGGCTCAACTTCACCCACTGTATTTGGACTTTTAGTAGACTCTGAGTTAAAACCATACTTCGTCTGAACCTTTTTGGGAAAAAAAGAATTAAAAGTAATATAAATAGTTATTACAAGTGGATGTTGTAAGAAAGAAAGCAAATGAGATCACCGTATTTTCTGATCAGGGTGGGTCCCAAGATTGCTAAAAAATATTTTGGTGCACTGCATTTTCGTGAAAAGAGGTATTTTGACATTCATATTATTACAGCGTACTCCTTCACCCTGTACAAACCCCTAAGGATATTTTTTCAATAATAGCTCATAGACAGTTTTATTAATAAGAAGTTGAATGATGCATCACCAACTCAATTTCAGAAATGTAAATGTGACAAATTAAAAATTTTGTCAGTGTAGTTTACACAGTACAAATTAATTTCTTCACAATTAGCCAATAGTTGCAGAAAGTGTATGTAAAATAGCCTAATTCAATTTATCAATACACAAATTAATTCAGAAAAGGTCCATTAATATGTGAGCAACATTACATGTGTTGTTTGAAGAAATTCAATATCATATTACACTAATTCATTAACAATCATTCATGACTATTTTATGTTTTTCATCAACATTCAAAGTCAATACTTATTTAAAACACATCTTAACCGCGAATTAGATTTTAGCTAACATTAGCAATTTTAGAGATTTAGCTCATTACTTGATAATATACTTGACTCGAGCCAATTGCATCATACTGCATGGTGTCAGGGAGATGAATCATGTTTAAATAGCCCACAGTAACACCATAATTGTACTTAAAGTTCAATTATTTAATATTTTACCATTGATTATTTGGTTTCTGTTAGTTACTTGTTATCAAAAGTTGTATTAAAAGTTCAAAACTGTTAAATGTTATGTTTATATAACAGACAGAAGCTTATTTCCCTACAATTTCAGCATTGGCGTATAGTATATATACTATATTTGAAATCTTAGTATTTGATTAGAACATGTGAATGTTTTGAGATTACGTTGAGAGTTCGTGGTGTATATAAGGTAGGTATACCAAATGTGGCCCTAGTTAAGCTTCTAGGGCAATTTACAAATCTCTAATGAGAGATAAATTTCTGAAATTATAAGAAATAACTCCTATAACTAATTAACAAAGTGTACCAAATGTATATTTTGTAACGTTGCTTGTAACTTTTAAAAAAAAGAAATAAAAAAATTACAAAACCGTTACATCTGTTCCCAAGGTGGCCCACGGCTTATAGTCGGCTTAGAAAATGATGCTTGTGCTCAAGAAAACATATTTATTCATGTTTCCACATCTTATTAGAGAAAATTGTCGGTGTCGAACTTGTGATTGTTGACATGTATTATATTATATACAGTAACGACGCATAGCTGACCTCCGTGGAGGACTGGTCTGCACAGTTACTACAATGCCAGGCATTTCACAATAAATTAAATAAAATAGCTGCTGGCAGCCCGAGACAGTTCATTTTTCAGTTGCATGGTGCACCTGAGGGAGACTGGGTATATTAATGTAGTGCCATTTGTTAGTTGTGTTAAATACTAATATGATTTTTGTAATGTGAACCACCTTTGGCTCACCTACCTTATTACCTTTTGATGTTCATATACAGGGAGAAAGATTATGGATGATTGTTAATGAATTTGTATCATGTAACATAGTGATATTTTTCAACAATGTGCAAAATGTTAGTAATGAATTAATGGGAAACTCATGCCAACTTTTTTAATAGGTTCTTTTTTTTTTGTGTAATATCATGTGTGGATTAACTAAGTTCTAATGAAACCAAATTACTAATACTACCATCATTGTAAAGATTCTGTATTTTAGATTAATTCAGAGAATAAATAAATATGAATAATCGGGCAGCTAGATCGATCAATTTTCATTACCAATCTTATTTAAAGTTTCAAATATCCTAACAAGCTTGGGTAATGTATCAAATTATCATCTTATATGTAACATGGTACTTATAGCTTGTGCTGTACATGAGGCAAATTGCATTCATTATTTTTTCTATTTCTTTGTGGCAAAATCTACAATATTCAAGTAACCACAACCGTTGGGCCAACATCAGTTTTTACGTGGGAAAGGTTGGATTTATGTTGGTTGGCAAATTGATGTTGGTCTTATGTTGGCCAACATTTGCACAACCATGGAACTTTCTCATGTTAAGGGAACTTTCAAGAATATGCTGTAAATTCTAGAATGTAAAATAAATTAAATGTAACAGTGTTTCTTCACAGCACATAATGGAAATATAATATTTTTTTAATGAAAGTAGAAGCTATTTTAACTTGCAGTCGCTCACCAGTCCTTTGTCAGCTGCCATGGATGAAAGATGTGTTGGGAATTGTTTATTGTTTGTCTCTTTAGCTGATGCTAAGAACAAGAACATTCTTACAGGTATTCTTGTGAAGGTGGTTAAACAATGTTATGTGGAGACTAAATTCCATGAAAGGTGGAAAACTAAGTAAACTCTAGAAAGTTTTTGTGCTACCACTTGAAGGCACGATGCTTTGAAAACAATGATACCACGTGACTGAGAAAATGTTGTGTATTTTTTTTATTTTCATAAATAATTTGTACTATTGTTTACATTTGGCCTCACTATAAATTATATATATATATATATATATATATATATATATATATATATATATATATATATATATATATATATATATATATCAGAACCATACATTCATTGGCCCAACATAAAAACCATGTGTTGAGCCAACGTTTGGAATCATGCCCATAATTACCATTGCCAAATTGTGTGTTCGTACGTTTCGTCAAGCATTTTCAGTACAGTTGGCACAACGTTGGTTACAATTAATATAATTGTAATGCAATTACTTACTTCATTGTAATCCAGCAAATTAGAGCACTTGTGATTACCCACTCTGAGTCCATCTCGACTGAGAGTGAGTTCGAAATTCGAAAGTGGCCTTGTTGATATGACAGGAAGCATTCCATCTGTGTGTGGAATTATTATATAATTAATATAATTGTAATGCAATTACTTACTTCATTGTAATCCAGCAAATTAGAGCACTTGTGATTACCCACTCTGAGTCCATCTCGACTGAGAGTGAGTTCAAAATTCGAAAGTGGCCTTGTTGATATGACAGGAAGCATTCCATCTGTGTGTGGAATTATTATGGAGAGCTTCACTAAGTTTGGATGGTTTGGATCATCTGGGCCTGTAAAATATAAGAAAATAAGTTTCCTGATAGCATGTTTACTAGAGAGTGAGCTAATACCACTTTGAATGGATTATGATACTGATCCTGTTAAATATTCCTGTTGATGCCAATATTACATGGGTCAAATGAAAACCTTAAAAGTCCCACAAAAATTACAGGACATGCTGTAAACCGCTCAAATTTACATGAGGTATCAACTGTTATTTGTAAGACAATCTGAGGGCTACACCGCTGATCAGGTGAGCTTCAAAACACCATTTTTGTCATTTTAAAGATTGTGCCTGCTCTACACACTTGCACCAGTGGAGAGGAGTGGTTTCTTGCTCTCCGTCAGCCTAAAACTTACAAAAATTTCTCGACAAATGATAATTCAATATGTGTGTGCATGCTTACCACACCAGCAAGGAGGAGAAAGTTCGACGATGGCCTCAGTTCACAGGTAGAGGTCTTCGCAGTGGCTCATAAATGACTGTATACTTGAGGTATACAGACACTAACTCAAACTTAAAAATATATGTAGATCAGCAATAGGTCTGTGCTGTAATGCTTGTGCAACCCTACAAACAGAAATCTACTAGATAGAAACAAAAACAAAATAAGGTTTTCATTTGACTCTCCCTTGTACTTTAACATTCTAGCAACATTTAATTGTTCTCAAAAGTTATAAATGCTACAATGTAAATATATATTATTGTTTAGTTATGATTAGAAACCAGATTTTAAAGATTTTTTTTTTTTTATTATTTTTCAACAAGGATCATGGAATAAATAACAACAGTGTTGATAATTATCTTCCACCACCAAGACTACATGGTTTTGATTTTTGGTTTTCCCCTTTTCAGCCCACATTCCCCTTTTTTACCCTTCTTCAAATAGTTTCCTTTCTGGTCCCTTTATTAATTAGCTTTTCAGCCTACATTCCCTTTTTTCCCTTTTGAAAAAAACATCTTCCTTGGTCCCTTTATTGACAAGATGTGAAATATTTTGTATGACTGTATTTTCCCTAAACAAAATATTCAACAATTGTCTTATTTGGTGCAGCTTAGAGGAAAGAAAGAACAAGCATCTTCTACCTTATACCTTACCTTCCCTCCATGAGTGTTGAGAGTATGTTGCAGCAATTGTTGCAACAATATGATTTGGGCTTAAGCAGTAACAAGAGCATTGTAAGCGGTACACCTGTTGGGTTGAAAGTGTACTTATCTGCTAGATTTAGACTTTTTTGTGAAGTTTTTTATAATAGTTTTAACTTAACTGTGTGACAGTGATGACAGTATTGAGTGTCAGTGAAATGGTGAAGCCAGGTAAAAGTAGCAGCAAGCTATGGAATGCAGTAAGTTGTTTGAAGGAAGATGTAATCAAAACGGATGGTAAAAGTGTTCACTGTACTTTACCTTAAAAAAAAAAAGGAAATGAAAAATGACAATAGTTTATTCTTGCACTCCACTGAAAATATTCTAAATGAAAGCACAATATATATATATATATACCATTCATATATAGAAAGGGATACATTAAATGGTATATATTGTGCTTTCATTTAAAATAATATTTTTAGTGAAGTGCAAAAATAAACTATAGTCCCATTTCATTTCCTCTTTTTGGTAATATTTTTTTTGTCCTTTTAAAGTAAAATTTTTCCCTTTAAAATCCGGTCTCTAGTTATGATATACCAGTCTACTAGAGATTTGTCTTAATATATGGCATTAACATATTCAGTTAAAAGTAATGTTAATACAGCTGCCATGTATTCATGAAATTGCCAACCTTTGTGACAAGAATGGTTAGACCATCCATCCCGTTGTGATGAAAAGGATCGTAGGTTTGAACCCTAGGTAAAGGAATATTTGTCTCATCATCCATATCACCATTCATTCTCATTGTTGTGATTAGCTCAAAATAACCAAAACAGGAAAGAGAGAAATGGCAATCATGAAAATTCCATATTTTGTATGACTCTCAGAATATTCTGATTTTTCTGAAGTGTTGGTCAATATTTGGCACGCTGCAGAATACACAGACTTAGGCAAAGTATCATCTCATATTGGTGGTTGGATTAACGCCAATATTTTGGAATAACAAAACCCTTGATATTGGTTTTGTTAATCTCACCAACAACAGAATCATTCAAAGAGAGAAATAATTATGTTTTCATACTTGTTATAAACTTGCTCTTTTAAAATTATAATGATTTGCAGCACTTCTTCTGAAACAATCTTTAAAGTTAATTGCAATAGAAAATAAAATGGTTAGGGTCTGCTCTTTGTAAATTCAGGATTGAATAAGGTTTCTTTCAGATCATTTTATCTTCCATTGAATTGGTAGTTGTCACTTACAGTTATGAGATGTCTCTATCAGTTTTCATTTCCTATAGCTTATCCTAGCATTCTTCTTTACCCGCAGTTGGTCGACATGTTAGCGCTGTGCTAACATTGAAATTCATGTTTGTAAAATACAAACGCTCTTTGAGATGCAGTCTACCTGTCTTTTCTTTTGTTAGGGTTGGGAAAATAGAATAGGGTGGAGCATTCCCTTCCGTTATTAGCAGCTGTGCCGAAATCCTGTCAACACATTGTCAAAATGTTAGCATATATCTCACATGTCGACCAACCACTTGACTGTTTTTGTCATATTTTTATTTTTTTGTTTTAATGAATTTTATTGGTCTTCTTGTGTTTAAGTGGCCTTTTTCATCCTGGACATTACTCATATATTGCAATGGTTAATGGACGATAGAGATTACGAGTAGCAGTGTGATATTCTTTATTTAAAGTATAGTGATATGAAGCAGCCTGGCATAACTGATCATGAGGGCAACAGTGCAGTATCAGAAGTCAAAAATGACCATCAAACTCAAGGAAATGTTCATGGGTAACAGTACACTAGACATAACGAAACAACAATGTGGTGTATTCACATAATCAACAAAAAAATGACACAGAACCACAAAAGATCAACGACATTTGAAATAATGGAAGTGTTAGCATCATGCTAATGTGTCGACCATCATAATTTATACATTTTCCGCATACAGAAGAATCAATCGACATATCTGAAAAAAAAAATATTCAAATACTGCATACATGAAAGATCCATATGAAAAAAGAAAAAAAGGGATATCAATTTTCGGCTCTTTCAGGTAAAACAATTTTTCTACTTGACACTCATGAATGTGGAATTAAAACCTCTAAAACAGCTTTCCTCTCCTCTTTCTTGCAACAAATCCCAGGAAAGAAAAATATCACATTGAAAAGTAAGGTCAGGTATTTCATTCCCAAAAAGTTTATAAAATTCTTCCTTTTTCTCATGGAGCCTTCATATCTAAACTTGCTGTTACATTACCAGTGTACTTGAGTTTTGCCGTGAAAGGTTCAGCACCAAACGATCCTGATATTCTGGGTATGCAGAGTCCCTCCTCTTTTGATATTGTTACTGGTTTTGAGAATAACTCGAGGCCTGGGTCTCCATCTATGCTCACAGCCCTTGCAGCACACTGCACTCTGCTACCTGCACTGAAGTACACACTATCCAAGGTGATATGGTAGGTTCTGTAAGGATGAGGAAGTTATTGCAATCATTATTAACAATATTTCTGCAGTAGAATTTGAACATAAAAAGCCATGAGTTTAACAAGTTTACAAGCAGTTTACAAAACAATAGGGAACCACAAAATGTTCCAGCTAAACAATCAAATATTTCTAATGTGTTGTTTAATTATTCCCCTGTGTCTAAGTTGGAATATACATTGTACTTCAATCTTTCATGTTTCTTTTACCACTTCTTTATTTTTACAGGTAGGTTGTTCTTTGTCTTCATCACTTTCAGATTTATTATTATCTAGTTCTATTGTATTGTCATTTTATTGACTTTACCCTCATAATCACTCCCTATATCCAGGCAGTCTGATGTTTCAATAATATCCAGTGGGAAAAATTCTAGTAACTTCTTTCAAAGCATAGGGATATTATACATATAGCAATCCTCCCAGAAAAGACTAAAGATTTACAGTCATCAAGAGCGATGAAGTATTCAGTACTCTTGACACTCTTGACACTCCTTCGAATACCACCCTCTAACTAAGAATAATGAAAGAATATGCCCAGACTTCTAGTGTGCCAATCTAAACATGCAGACAATAGAAACAATGAATGACATAACTGGAGGAACAAATTTAACTTTTAAAACATGAAACTGATTAAAATATTGCATTAAAATATCAAGGTTCCAAGGAACTCGTTTCATAAATTAAAACTCACCTAGAAAAAAACGTGTTGGATGAAACTCCATTCATATCACTTGTTACACCATCAATACCAGTTGGAGCTGCAACACGCCACCGGAACTCTGTCAAAGTGTCATTTATTCCTTCCTTTGAACACAAGGCACCAGTTTTTGTAAAATCTGGATGTTTAGGGTTACAAGACTAAAAAAAATAATAATCATCAATTTGTATGATTTTAGCCTCGATAGAGTTGCTTGCTCAAAAAAATATTGAAGAAAACAAGCTGAATGAAAGTATGTATATAGTACAAACTACAAAATTTTACATATTGTAAAAATGTTAAATAACTTTATCATGAAAGAGTAACTATGCAATACAATTAACATTATTTTCATTGTAGCTTTTGTTCTTGCAGTAAACATATCATTTCAGTTGGAACATAGGCGTAACTTGGTGGGGTCAAGGAGGAGCAATCACCCCCCCCCCCAAAAAAAATCAGGTGTTCAGTGAAAGAGAGGTATTTGTCACCCATAAAATGTCAGAGACAGAAGATGCTTCAGATCTCAATGTGTTGTCAAAAATATGTGAAAATAAGAACACTGATCATGTATTGTTCAAAACATTCTCTTGACAACCTCCGTGAGTTCAGGATGCTGTGAGCATTCTCTTTGCCTTGGAAGACTCAGGATGAATTTCACTATATACTCAAAACTACTGGACATTAAATACTGCACCCTCTTGCTGTATTGTATATTTAACAAACATATGATATGGATAAGTAAAAAATTATAAATGAATTTTACTCTGACCAGTGGCGGATTACCAACTAGGCCCACTAGGCACGTGCCTAGGGGCGGCAACTCTTGGGGGCGGCAAATCTTTTTTCCAGAATATCAATAATAATAAAAAGTGTCTTACGTACACAGTGACAATATATACCTATGAAACCAATGTTTCAATCAACGGTTTGCAACACTTTCGCTTCATACGAAAGAAACCTTGATGTATCGGATTTATGTGGTATCAAATGTATCGTTGCTCTACCTCCTTCAGGCGCCAATCAATTTGTTTTTAACCCGTGCTGTGGCTTTTATTACTTACAATGACAATGCAAGCCGGCCTGCCTTTGTTGGTTTGTTTTTGTAAATACATACCCCTCGATCTTCCACTAAGCGTTTGTTAATGGCCAGGCAGGAAAGAAGACTGATTGTTTGAAACTCACATCTGTAACAATGCCAGTCTTTAAAAAAAAAATAAACACATAAACACTGCTGATAAGTGAGTGAGTGAGTGCAGCTTTCGTGTGGACCGCAACTAGAAGTGCGCGTCAAATCTCCTGCATATGGCCTTGAACGCTTGCACAGCACCAGCGAATCACAGACGTGCGGCGTTGCCTAGTTGAGAACCTGTTTCACCTCGCTACTAAATCGTGTACCTGGCGCTCGGATATAAATAGATTATTTCAAGTGTCAGTAGTTCAACAGATGGAAAGATAATGAATTTGCGAGTATGTACGAAAAACAAGCGTGATTGTAGCATATACCGTTCCCTCTGTAGAAGCAATGTTATTATAAACTTATTTGCATTGTATCGTTTCTGCTCTTCCTTCGTTCCTGTTTCATTCCGAAACTTTCCGATTAGCGAAGGGAACAGGGTACGTACGTTCCCAGTGATGGTGGAAGAAGTTGACAAAGAGGATTCCGTCACCGTTCTTTTTTAACATGTATTTAGTGGGTGTGTGCAGTATGTCGTTTAGTAAACCAAGTGGTAGTGGTAACGAGAGAAGAGGGAAAAATACAGTGTTGTACGAATCCAGGCACGACAGGTGATTTTTCAGGTGTACAATTTTTTAAAAAAATGTTCTAGTGAAGAAGAGAGAAGTAAAATTGACTGTAAGAAGTGCCAGGCTCTAACAGCTTAAGCGTGTGGTGTGAATCAAGCTACCGTTTCTCGGATATGTTCTGTGGAAAAGCAATGTGGATCGGGGCATGTTTCAATCACCTAGAAAGCACATTAACGTACCGAAAAGAACGACAAACTTAGATGACTGAAAAAGACGGAGTTCGTAGAACCGTCTTTGAATTTTACGATCATGGCGAATTTCCTACTGCCAAGAAGATAACGTACTCTTGTTAACGAAGAACTTGACAATGTAAAACAAGAACAATGGGCCGCTTGGGTTAAACATGCACAACAATTACAGGAAAAGGATTTTGTAAGGGAGATAGGTCGGGACGAAATTTTGGACCCAATTATAATACATTTGAAGGACAGTGACACAGAGGGCGAAAGTAGTGTGGTCAGTGACGATGAGGACAACGACGGCAGTTGTTGGAGTGACGAGAACCCCTGGCAGTCCCTCTGGCATAATCAGGTATATTCTTTTCTCCAATTGAGTTTATTATATGTTATATTATCAAATGTTCCGAGCTCGCCGTGACAAGGCGTTTCGCTCAACCACGCTCTCTTTTCCAAGTGAGATTTCGACTTGGCACCGCTGCAGTGGGCTGCTATTGGCTATCGCCATATGCAGGAGATTTGACGCGCACTATAGTTTTTGTCTTACTGGATTCTCTGGCTGGTGCATTCAGTTTGTTGCTAGTGCGTTTGTGATTTGGTGTTTTTTTTTATGCAGCAGGCAGCATGAAGCGAACGAAGTTAAGTGGAGCGGCTTATCGTAAACTTGCAAACGAAAAGCGTGAAAGAGAAGCAACCTTACAGAAAAAGCTTGGTACAGTGGACACGTTTTTTAGGCGAAAGGAACAAGTTATTTCCGAAAACAGTCCAAAAATTGAAGTGGAAGCGGCTACATCGAGTGAACTCTGTGAAACGCAAAATGTCGAAAATATTGTGAAGGAAGAAATTGCACCTGAGGTAGTGTCCCCTCTGTTCGTAGCAGTTCCTGATTGTGACAGTGAGAGTGCAAATTTCGTTAGTGACGATCCTGCCGAGTGGTGTCTGAATGAGTCTACAATTGACATTCTTCTAAGACGTGGAATTAATCAGAATGCTGAAAACGATTTTTCTAAATCGCAAAGACTCATAGCAGGTAAGACAAGATTATTAAATAATAGTGTTTTTTTTCGTAAACTTGTAAATGGAGAATCAATTTTGCGGAATTATTTGGTATATTCGTGCAGCACTGGTGCCTTTTATTGTGCATCATGCAGGTTGTTCAAGGGCAAGACAAACATCGCAACTCACGGCATTTCAGACTGGAAAAACATTTCAAATATTCTAGCATCACACGAAAATTCTGAAGAACACAAAAACTGCGAGTTGGCACTCTTAACAAGGCAGAAATCTGTTGGGAGCTTGGGGAACCATTTTCAACCACATATTCAGACGGAACTTACGTACTGGGTCAGTGCAAATAAGTTACTACGTTTCTTTTTAGAAGGGCGCACATTAAGTTTGTGCCTAGGGGCGGCGAGGAAGCTTAATCCGCCACTGACTCTGACGCAACTCTTCAAGAAGAGAGACTGAAACTTCATTAGAACCAGAAGCTTCACTCATACTTGTGTGCTATATATGTGCTATATGTGGGGCAGATTTATATGCACCATAAAGATCAAAATATGCATTAAAAATGAAAAAAAAAAAAAAAAAAAGAACCTTAGAAATAGTATTATGGTTCACACTCACTTTATGACTTCATGGATACTCTTGGGGCATGCCACATCTTACTGTAAAAAAACAACCTAATCTCATAGACCTTAGTGTTTATAAATATCATATAAATTTAAGGAATGATGTATCTAACTTAAGAAAAAAAAACAATGCATACACTATATATTTTTATTATGGGCATACCTGTTTATCATTGTTTTTAATATTGTAAATGTTCAATTTACGTAAATTTGTGTATCACATATGTGTATGTAATCATCTTTGATGTCTTTATACTGTAATATCTCTTATACTATATCTTATCTATATTTACATGTATCTGACTATATCCATACCCATGGAAAATTGGGTCAACATATAAATAAAGATTATGATATGATTATGATATGATATGATTATGATTCCAAATATTGAAAGAATTCCGTGGCCCCTTCTTCTTCGCCGAGGGAACAGTGAATTCCAACAATTAACTGGACATGTTACAGCTTTTTGTCGTACCCCAACTTCCACTAGGGGTCATCCTGCAACAAGATGGAGCACCATGTTATTTCTCAAATCTCGTTAGAGACTTCCTGGATGAGCATTTCAATGGAAAATGAATAGGAAGAGGTTCGCATTTTATTGAATATTTTTTTTTGGGGGGGGGGGGGTATGTTAAGGACAAAGTTTACTGTACACCAGTTAGAGATTTGCAAGACTTGCATGAAAGAATTGTGGTTGCAGTAAGCAACATTACCCCGCACATGCTTCAAAACGTGTGGCTTGAGGCTGACAACCGGTTTGACATTTGCCGTGCCACTAACGGTTCACCTGTGGAAGTACGCTAGTTTTCTTGTTTTGCAAAAAAAAATTCTGAGTTGTTACATATTTGTACAAAGTTTGGACAAAAAATATTGATAAGTAAAAAAGGTGTAATTTTTATTTTATTGTACGTAGAAGTGGGACATGCTGTATTTTAGGTTTTTTGAACCTACTTCAGGATTATTCGAGCCTAACTTAAGATTTTTAGGACCTATTTTAGGATCTTTTTAGAACCTATTTTAAGGTTTTTCAAACCTATTTTAAGATTTTTAGAGCCTATTTTAGGAACCTAAAAGTACAGTTTTTAGAACCTAAAAATCCGAGGTCTAGTCATGATGTGCAAAGTATGCAGTACTGTGTGAGATTGTTGGCATGAATTTTAGTTTTAGGCTCTAAAAATCTTAAAATAGGTTTGAAAAACCTTAAAATAGGTTCTCGTTTCAACTACTATTTTTTAGCATGTAAAACATATCGTTGTGGCAGCCTGTGAAATAATTTATTTTACAATTTGTTTGCAGCAACTTTTGTTACTGATGTTGAGCAGTTAATAGCTCTAGTGCATAACGATTCTGTTATTTGAGAAGAAAACTTTAAATAAGCCCAGTGACTGGTCATCAATTTTTCCTCTGTAAATCATCTCTATTCTAAAAATACAAGTGATAGAAATACAGTAGTTTTTCGCTATCTATGTTGAGAAATGATATTACCCAGCCATGCAATAAGTCTGGGTTCAATTTCGGAGAACCTTGTTCTCTCACATGAACCTCGCGAGCATTTTCGGAATGCCATATCCTACAATTGTGTCGGTTAAGATGACCACTAACATGGAAGGTGGCCTCATCCAAAAAGCAAACACTGTCCAAGAATAAATCGTCCTGATCAATTTTCCTAAGCATTTCATTAGCAAATTGAACCCTGACAGGCTTGTCACCAGGTTTTATGTGTTGATGAAGTTGAATTTTATATGAATGAAGGAGCAGTCTGTTGTAGAGTACCCTGTGTGTCGTAGATTTAGGAATTTGCAGTTGCCTGCTAGCTTGGCATATGGCTTTCCTCAGACTCTGGCTAAATGAGGCATGAACATGCTCCACATTCTCATCAGACACTTTCCGTTTTGAATACTTACTTACAACAAAGAACCAGTTTCGCGTAACTCTTTTTCCCATTTCTTTATTGAAATGTACGATGGAACTTCTTCTTTAGCACCCAAACCATAACGTGCATGAAATCGTCTCTGCACAAGTGTCACAGACTTCATTTCAGATAACATTAAAACATAAAACACCTCTTCTTGTGGCGACCACATGACGAATGGCTACTGAGATACTGATAATATCACTTTTCAAAACATTCTGGCTACTGCGCATGTGCAACTACCACTGAATGTGTTGCTAAAAAAAATTCTGAGTCATTCTTTAAAATGAAACAACAATCACATCATTCTGACAGTGTGTTTTGGAAGTTATGAAGTTTTCTTTTATTGTACGCATAAGCGGGACACGGTGTAGTTCAAAATTCCTGAAAAATGCTGATTAGGTATAGTCACCGGCAATGAAAATGGGGCACCTATAGGCTGAAATTCACACTATCTTGCATAATGATATGTGTGTTGCCTAACCCTACAGCGATGGCAGAACTTACCATTGGAAATTTGCTATCAAACTCCACTCTTCACCGTATAGTTAGGCAACTTCTTTTTTTTTTTATTTTTTTTTTATGTTTTCCAGTCAAACTCCGCAATTTTGTCTGTGAGGATCATCTTATATGCTGAAAATAATCTTTCAACAAGAACATAGTCAGTGGTGCAAATGTCAATGCTAAAATGTTAGTTTGCAAGATGTGAATGCCACATAGAACCAAAGTGATGCGAAAGTGAGCAAGACCACTGATACGGTCCAGGTATTATGATATGGCTACAAGGTATGCTCTTCATGGCCAGAAGAAGATAAATAATAAGCAGATGTATTCTGTGTATTTCTTTCTATATCATGGTTTCAATGTACTTGAATGTTTCAGACATAATGTCCAGTTTCTATTAAATACGTTAATTGTTCACCGTCTGGTTTTTATCTTGTGCTATTTAGTATTAATCTACATTACCATGTCCTTCACTTCGAACCTATCAATTTGGTGCTGTGGAAACATTCAACTACATTGAAACCATGATATAGAAAGAATTACACAGAATACATCTGCTTATTATTTATCTTCTTCTGGCCGTGAAGACCATACCTTGTAGCCATATCATAATACCTGGACCGTATCATCCCTCCAGGTGTCCCATTAAAAAAATCAGGTATGCTGATGACCGTATCGATCTGGCGGGCGGCAAATCCTGGTAGACCTTCTCGGAGACGAGTGAGGTGTGCTAGGACCTGGTCCTGGGTATCCAGCTCTGCCTGGGGTAGGTTCTGGTACTGTTCCACCGGGGTTAGCTGAATTTCTATTTGGTATTGTAACGTTGAAGTCTTCGTCATCTGCAGTGTCACGTGAAACACGTCTCTTCAACCACCTGGGATGAACCACTCATTTGATTCCATCTTCTAGCATGATTTCGTAGAGGATGCTATCTCCAATACGACGAATAACAACTCCTGGGATGTAATTCGGAGTACCGTGTTTAGGCAATTGAACCCAAACTGCTGAGTTGATGGCGAAAGTACCATATCTCGATGAAGAGTCGTTCTGAAACTTTGCTGACTTCCTCGACTTGAATGGAGATTCACTCGACAGAGGCAGATTGTTTGGTTCCCACCAAAATCTGGGTCGGTGTTTCAAGACCGAAAGTGCTGGTAGGCTTCCTTTTCCACCCAGTCGTGTGAAAAGAAGGTTGGCGATCCCCAAATCAAGTTCAAGCTTGCTCAGATTGGGTTTGTCAGTCATAAGCTTGACAAGAGTGGTTTTGACAGTAGGAACGTATCGTTCGGCTAAGTCGTTGCTAGGGCTGTGATAAGGTGGTGAAGTAACATGTTTGATACCATTCTTAAGACAGAAGTTACGAAATTCGAGAGAAGTGAACGTTGGGCCATTGTCGGATACGATAGTATTTAGTATCCCTAGCGTGGCGCAAGATTGCATAAGCCAGCGGATCGTTTCCTTTGTGTCCAATGTCTGTACAGGCCACACTTCTGTCCACTTGCTGAAGGTGTCTACTATCAGTAGGAACTTACGCCCTGCAAAGAAAAAGTGGTCTATATGTTAGGGAGACCAAATACTATCGTATCCGACAATGTTCACTTCTCTCGAATTTCGTAACTTCTGTCTTAAGAATGGTATCAAACATGTTACTTCACCACCTTATCACAGCTCTAACAATGGCTTAGCCGAACGATACGTTCGTACTGTCAAAACCGCTCTTGTTAAGCTTATGATTGACAACCCCAATCTGAGCACGCTTGAACTTGATATGGGGATCGCCAACCTTCTTTTCATCCTTCGGAACACACGACTGGGTGGAAAAGGAAGCCTACCAGTACTTTCGGTCTTGAAACACCGACCCAGATTTTGGTGGGAACCAAACAATCTGCCTTTGTCGAGTGAATCTCCATTCAAGTCGAGGAAGTCAGCAAAGTTTCAGAACGACTCTTCATCGAGATATGGTACTTTCGCCATCAACTCAGCAGTTTGGGTTCAATTGCCTAAACACGGTACTCCGAATTACATCCCAGGAGTTGTTATTCGTCGTATTGGAGATAGCATCCTCTACGAAATCATGCTAGAAGATGGAATCAAATGAGTGGTTCATCCCAGGTGGTTGAAGAGACGTGTTTCACGTGACACTGCAGATGACGAAGACTTCAACGTTACAATACCAAATAGAAATTCAGCTAACCCCGGTGGAACAGTACCAGAACCTACCCCAGGCAGAGCTGGATACCCAGGACCAGGTCCTAGCACACCTCACTCGTCTCCGAGAAGGTCTACCAGGATTCACGGCCCGCCAGATCGATACGGTCATCAGCATACCTGATTTTTTTAATGGGACACCTGGAGGGATGATACGGTCCAGGTATTATGATATGGCTACAAGGTATGGTCTTCACGGCCAGAAGAAGATAAATAATAAGCAGATGTATTCTGTGTAATTCTTTCTATATCATGGTTTCAATGTACTTGAATGTTTCGGACATAAGGTCCAATTTTTATTAAATATGTTAATTGTTCACCATCTGGTTTTTATCTTGTGCTATTTAGTATTAATGTACATTACCATGTCCTTCACTCCGAACCTATCAACCACACAGATCAGACCACTTTGGATTGTACAGGTAACAGTGGCACCAGACATTTTGCTTTGTTTAGAGCTTTGAAAAATCACCATGGACTTGGAGGAAGGCAAATCGACAAAGAGTACGCTTCAAACACTTTCATCATTGAATTTTTCATGATCAAACAAAGCAAATGCCTCTGTGTGACATAAAAATCATGTAAAACCTTTAAAAGTATATAAAAACCTAAAAAAAGGGCTTGATTTAGGCGTATAAACCTAAAATAGGTTCTAACAAGCAAAATAGTATTTTTTACGCACTATAGAACTTCATCAGTTTTTGCATATTTTAAGAAAATGCTGACATAACTTATTATTTCTTACATACCTTTAAAGGAAAAAAATAGGTTAAAAACCTAAAATCCGAGGTCTAATCATGACACAGAGTTTTCAAAGGGCCTAAAATTCTGGCCAAAACACAAGACCAGTTTTCTTGAGAAATATTGGCTTTAATGAGGATAAAGAGACAAAAATGATGATAATTAAAATAATTCAGAATACCCCTCCTCCCCACCCCCCACATGCACTTTGGATGTCATCGTGGATAAATGGTTGAGCTCTGATTCCTTTTCTTCAAAAAATGTTAGAAATACAACGAGCAAACTACCACCCTCTCTGACAGAAAATACTCTGAAATGTAGAAAAGAGAAGTACATTGGTTAAATGTCCAATTCATAAAGTAGGTATTGTCCAGGTTTTCAGGGGTGGTCCTTATGGTATGGAGGGATGCATGCTGTTTATGGTCACCGGTAATGCTGAATCTCTAAAAGTTTCATGCACAAATTATGTTGTTAAGTTGTTGGTTTAAGTCCACTGTATTCACAGGACTGCATGTGACTGGAACTGCAGTTTAAAGTGGGATCTGAATCACTATGGGCCATCTATTCACTGTTGAAACAGTTCAACCTTAACTTCTTCAATATTAACAATTTCTAACATTTGAAACAAGTATTTCCAGTCGGGGAAGGCCACATTAACCTTTTGGGATGTGCACCATTGTAAATTTTACAACAGCGTTGCTCTTTTGTTAATAACAAAGGCATTTGTTATCGTTGCAACTTGCCGCTCGTGTCCATTCTTTGCTTTGACTCTCTACCACTTCCAATAGTTCAAGCAACTTCCCTAACGGTTTGTCAGTGGAAAATAAGGTTTCGAACAATGATTGTAAGTGAATGTTGTACGCCTTCTCGTGTAGTATTTTATTTTTGTTTGTCGTACTGTTTGTGAGTGATTTTGTTTTATTTGACATGCCACATAGATTAGATACAAGTGAAATAGAACGATTTCTTCAAGAATCTTCAGGCAAGGAGGTCGATGTAGATGTAATTAGTGATTTAGATTAAAGTGATAGTGACCTGAATGAAGAAAATATTGATCATAAGGATTATGCTGATGAGAATGAGAATGAAAGTGATGGTGAAAATTTAGATGATGGATTTTTAAAGTTTCAATAATGTGTTTATACAGAATTTGAATAATTTGAATAATTTGAATAATTAGAAACTCTTTGGTGCATGACAGAATTTGGTCAGATTTCCAAAACTAGAAGAAAAACATTCTAAAGAAGCAGCATAGCCGGAAACAAAACATTTGCTTGCAGTGTGCTGATGATAAATTCTTTTGTATACTTGAAAATAACCTTGTCACCAATATAAAATAATAAAAGAATTTAGAATATTAGAATTGGTGTTTTTAGTCCACTTTATGCACAAATAGGCTAATCGGGTCTGGACCTACAGTTTAAAGTGGGATCCGACCAACTGTGTACTGTGCCTCCAGAATTAATAAAATATTCTTACCCAGCAAACTACATTAAAACAATTAAAAATAAAAAATAAAAATATATATAAATGTAAAAATATTAAAAAAGCATAGTCAAGAAGTACAAAAAAATTAAGTTTATGAAAGCAGATAATTTATGTATGTTGTAAAAAGTACAACACGCGACTGCTTGCGTAAGTGAAATAAGTGTGTGTCCCAAAAGGTTAAAATAAGTCCCCAAGGACTAATATACCACAAAGGAGAATGCTCTTTTATATCCTAAGTTTAAACAAATTTTAAACAACCAAAATTTGCTGTTTGTTTAAAATTTCTATTTGGCTTGTTAAATTTCCACTAAATAATTAATGTTTTTAAAAGTTTCAATAAAATTAAATAAAATTAATTTTTATAATTTTGCAAATTTAGCAAAATCCTGGATACTATTTTTAATGGTATGGAAAATTTTTGGTCCTGGCCCCCAAAGGTAGGTCCCAAATTACGCCCATGAGTTGGAATGTTGGAATGTTTTACTGTAGTTTCCTTGAAGCTCAAAAGCTTCCAATCTAGCAAGATATGTACATGCAACTTTAAATTATACGACTAATCACTGTACACTAACTCAAACAAAATGGTACTGCAAGAATGAAAACCACTTTCAAATTAAAGTTAATTGTATTATTTTGTAGTATACAACAGTGGTTACATGAATATAAAGAAATGTAAGCAATTAACCCATATTTCGCTGGACCAGACAAAGAGGGATTCATTCTGTATTGAACTTTAGATTTCACTACATTGGCCCAATAATGGAACCATGGCCAAAATCACAATTGCTCAATGGTATGTTCTTACATTTGGCCAAACACTTTGTTAATTAACTTTAAAAAAAAATCAGTCCTTCACTCTACACACAAACTTAGAGAATGAATACAACAGAAAATATATGACAGTGTTAAGATTAATGTAAATTTTATTTCGACAGTCTAAAGGCAGAAGGGATATAAAAATGAGAAAAAATCTTTGTATATATTAAAAACAACACTAAAAACTTACCGTGATGCAAACAACAGGATAACCTCCAGATGGTTCTTTAGAAGCATATTTTGCATTATCATAATCACGCAGAGATACAACCATTGGTGGTGAAGGAAATGTAACATCAGCCACAATATTCATTTCCTGCATAAATGACAACAAGATAATAATAAAACCTTGACTGATCAGAAATATTAAAGAAAAAAGTTAATTAATTTTTGTGCAGAAAAACAAGCTGGAGTTTTTACTTACGACTAGGGAGAGAATTCACATGCATAAAAACGGGGAAAATATTGACAATCAGAGATCAATCTGTGCTTTATTTGTATTGGTCAATATACGCATATTGGTAAATTTGCCAATCATTTTACTTATCTGATATTTCAGTAAATATGTAGTATGTAATTTTTTGCTAAATTCTTCATTCTGTTATTTATTTAATAAATACAAAGGCATAATTCATTTAGATAAGGTATAACTTACACCAAATGCCATCATTTCACTCAGTATTAAAGACCAGTTTTGGCATGTCTTACCTTGTTCTTTCACCACATCATGTGGCTGCTTCCTCAGGAGATAGGACAAGAATAGTCAAAGTCAAGCCTAAGAAGGTAAGTTATGGTTAAAACAACGGTGGGCCAACGATGGTTGCCAATGTTTGAACAACCATGGAAAAGTGAGTCAAAATCAGTTTTAAAAACAACTTTTTCATGCAAAGTAAACTTTCAGGAGTACACTGTAAATTCTAGAGTGTAAAATAAGTGACTCTTACATTGGGTCAACAATGGTTGTCAACATTTGCCCAACCATGGAAAAGTGAGTCAAAATCAGTTTTGAAAACAACTTTTTCATGCTAAGTAAACTTTCAGGAGTACACTGTAAATTCTAGAGTGTAAAATAAGTGACATGTAACAGTGTTTCTTTTCGAATATTTCAGTCACAGCACATACTGGAAATATAATATCTTTTTAAATTAAAGTAGAAGCTATTTTAACTTGCAGTCACTCACCACTCCATTGTGTGTTTATTGTTTGTCTCTCTAGCTGTAGTAGAACAAGAACATTCTTACAGGTATTATTGTGAAGGTTGTAAACAATGTTATGTGCAGACTAAATTCCATGAAAGGTGGAAAACTAAGTAAACTCTAGAAGGTTATTGTGCTACCTTTTGAAGGTATGGTGCCTTGAAATCAATGATACCATGTGACTGAGAAAGTGCTGTGCATTTTTTTTTCATAAATAATTTGTTCTATTGTTTACATTTGGCCTCACAATAAATTATGTACATATCAGAACACAAACCTATCCATTCTTTAGTTTTCAGTATGTTGGGCCAACGTAAAACCATATGTTGGCCCAATGTAAAACATATATTGGCCCAACATAAAAACCACACATTGACCCAACCTAAAACCATTCATTGGGCCAAATTGGAACCACAGCCTTGGAATTGGTACTTTATCAGTTTCTGAAAATATGTCATATTGGTTCATACCTAGAAAATTTGTATGTGTATCAGATGTATCCTATATTTCCATAAAGGGCAATGAATGAGGGATAGTATAATACTATCATATACAATATGGTAAATACGAGTATATTAAATTAAATTTAAATCTTTTAAAAAATTGACAATATGACAATATGTTCTGGTAAAAATTGACAATATGACAATATGTTCTGGTAAAGCACAGTGATCTGCATGTACTGTACTTACTGCCTTAACAACAACCGAATGTTTTGTATGAGTGGAAATATCTGTACACAAAAACCTCAAAGTAGGAAGATTTTTACATGTGGAACATGTATGATCCAAGCAGGCAGTGGTCAGTGGAGATGAAGACAATGATGTAGCTGTCATGGACGCCCACAGGATTTTTTCCAGGGAGGGACAAGCAAAGTAATTTTTTTCCAGGGGGGGGGGCAAAGGACACATATTTTCCTCCAAAATAGTGATGCCCTCTCAAAAAACACTATTTCAGTCTGAAATTATCATGTTTCTTCAACAAATTTATAATAATTAACATAAATTACTGTGATTGAAATGAAACTATGTGTGAAATATATAATTTTTAGGTACACATTCATTTTCCAGGACAGGCCATGGCACACCCCTTCCGAACGCTTATGGTAGCTGTCATCACATACACACCAGATTAAATTCATTATCCTTGAGAGGAAAGGAAGGGTGCAGGGGAAGTGTGCATGCAAATTGCAATGCCTGACTGCATTAAAATTAACTGCCATGTCCAACAAAATAACGAGAAAACTTATTTTATCAGAGGCATTAGAATTGTTTACTGCTGTAACTAAAGGTGTGCAGGACTGGATAGGGATGGTAAATCATATAACCTCAACATTCAGGACTGAAAAATTCTATAGTTCCTAACTAAATGAGGAATGTTTTGAAAATTTACCAACCCAGTAAAACTCTCGAATTTTATATAATATTTTTCACTCAAGTGATTATTTAGCCACTTCTGGAATAAAGAAATAAAAAAAATGCTAATTTCAACAAATTTCCGACACCTAGAATGCAGAAAACACCACAAATTAACCACTTTTAAATACGATCCATTGGAATTTCTTGATTGCTCAGAATCCCAATAAGTCAGGAAATCATTTCTGGATGTCAGGATTTGAACATGGTATTTAATGTGCCGTCATTTTGAATTACTCTTTTTTTCCTTTCAGTACCCTTCTGTGCATAAAGAAGAGAAGATTACATGCTCTCTATTTGATATCTGTGTACCATGAAAAAACATCAAATTATAGATGTTTATGGAAAGAAAGCAAGGCAAATCCATTTCTATTTAAATACTGGACTCGAGTCTGAACTTGTCAACAATGCCAAAGTATTTTCAATTCAATTTCAATTTTATGATTAGTAAAATAAATATAATTATTATTATTACTATAATAAAAGATAACGTAAATTTCTGAAAGACAAGGTGTGAAATCTTATTCTGGATTGAAAATATATACTGTGTATATTGGCATCAGAATTTCTAAAAATGGGGGAAGACATATGTAGAATGCAGAGGATAAAAGACCCCAAGGAGAGATATTGTTGATTTCATTATTGTTATTATGATTGCCAGTACAGTCTTTTCAATATATATAAATAATTTACCTGGGGCCAATGTGGGAGGGGGAATTTCTGACAATCGATCTGTTGGGCATACCCCTGACAAGTGAAATATTTGGTTGATGCATA
Organism: Lepisma saccharinum; assembly: GCF_977018435.1. Lineage (NCBI taxonomy): Eukaryota > Metazoa > Arthropoda > Insecta > Zygentoma > Lepismatidae > Lepisma > Lepisma saccharinum. The sequence goes on along the minus strand of NC_139236.1, from coordinate 19,248,535 downwards.
AGTTCGTAGCGTTTGTGTTTGGTATGGCAACACTGTGGGTTTGGAGCTTGTTTATCATTTAATGTTCATCAATTGGAGTGGCTTTGTTGTGCTTGTGAATACCCATTGAATTTTACAGATTTGAAGAAATTTGGTGTTATTTATTGGCTAAAGAACAATAAGTGTCCAGTGGGGGAAAAAAAACATTTCTGACATATTCTTCTGTCTGGGGCAAAGGCAACAAAATGAGGTGGCTCAAAACGTTTGTACCTTGTACAGGGAGAATGCCAACGGGGAAGCAGGGTAAGAAAATGGTTTTGTCAATACAAAGAGTGCATTTTTGACTTAAGCGTTTCTCCATGTTCAGGAAGACCATCGGGCTTTAATGAAGACAGTTTAAACGTTCTAATCCATGAGGATCCACATCAGTCGACTCGAGAATTAGCATTGTGCGTCATTTGCATTCCATGGGTAAGTAAGGTTCAGGATACCACACACTTTAAATGAAAACAACCAAATCAGCGAGTAGGCCAGGAAGACAGCATCAAGCTAACATGACAAAAGCTGCTATCCAGGAGCTTGGTTGGGTAGTTATTCCACATCCTCCTTACTTCCCCTCATCTTGTAGTCTCGGATTGCTACCTTTTTAGCTCTCAATCCATCAATCTTCAAGGAAACTCCATTGATGATTAACATACTCTTCAAACTTTTCTTGACGATGCTTTTAACCCCGAATTAGCTGATTTAAATAGACATTGAATTGAAAAACTACCCAAGCATTGGTAGACAGTCATAGAGAACGAATATGCATAACAAGCATATTACTGATTAATTTATGTCTTTTGTTCATCTCAAATTAGTATCAAATAAAAATGCCACGGTGAAAAAACTACGAATAAATGCATCAACCCCATATAGTATTAGTGTTGGAGTCTAATATTAGAAATTTATTTCGTACGTTGCAATCAGTTTTAGAAGACTTTCAGATCAAATATTGACACTTTAAAAATGCAAAATATAATTAGAGTTCAACCCCGAAAAATGGAAATAATTGAAATAATCATTTGATTAAATAATCTTTTCATTAAGTAGTTCTTATTAGCTGATAATGACACAATTCTAAAAAAAATATTTTGCTGATATGCTTATATGCGACATGGGTTTTGTTTAAACTAGACATTAATATAGAATTAGCATAAATAAATATTTCATTCATATAAACAGTGAATAGAATATATACAGAGGCTGATACACTTCCATATAGAAGGCTTCTAAGTTTTCACGCACCTATGACTGACTGCCTTTCCACCACCGATTGTGTTCGATGTGATGAACAGCACTCTTGACGATTGCCCGGCAGTGCAGTTTTCACTGGAGAAGACCTTGTTGCAGGTTTACAAGGGGTATATTATTCCACTCTAGTTGGTCCGCTTTCCAGAGGCTGGAAATCATGTACACCTTACGAGGAGAAAGAAGGTGTTTTCAGAAACCCAAATGCACAATAGTCAATGGGGCTGGCATCGGGACTCTTCACGGTGGTGTCAGAGAAGGGAATAGCATGAATCTTGGTACTAGCTTCAATCCGTCTGTAGAATGACAGCGATGATTTGGCTGTGTGACTCAATGCCTTGTCCTGATGCAGCTCCACACGGTTGGTATCCGCACCATTGTGGGGATTTCATTGTTGTAAATATCAGTCAAAACATATTCCTGAAAACATGCAGCATTGATTTTCACATTGTTGGCAAAGAGCTTCAATTTTATCCTGTAACAAAGCAAGCCACAACCATGAAACAGCATGGATAACTTTCAGTGCACTGACAAACGAAATTTCTTCATCCTTTTGCATTGACATGTCTGTACGTAATTGCTACCTTTCCACAATCAGTCAGATATATCCAAGCCACATCTATGGTGACTACAAACTTCCACCAATTTCCAGCCAGGTGGCGCTCGTACAGCTTTTTGCGTTGGTTTTCTGATCCACGACATGGCTGGCTTTCAGTGCATTAACATTCGCCTTATGGACCGCCTTGAGACATAACTTTTGGTGAATAGCATGGGGGATGGTTGGTTGGGACACATGGAACTCGCTGGCCATAGCACGCTGTGTCGGTCGATTCTCCGACACTGTGAATGTCTTAATGCCACTCAACACCCGTGGTGTCAGCTTCACTGGGGTCCATTTTGGATGTGGCTTTGTCGGTGAAACACAGTCCGGGGGCGGTGTTGCTGCATATCATCACACTAAGGCATTCACAGTGGAGCGCCCAACAGCAAATCCATGTTCGTGGCACTGTTTAACTATGCTGGGACAACTGAAGTGTGCATCGGAAAGTACTACAATGTAGCCTTCCCAGAAGCGATTCACTTTTGGCACCATTACACTTCGACCAACACGACTACTTTGCTAGCCGACACAACACACACTATTGCCTCAGTGGTGAAACTTTCACGTGTCTGTGCTGCTCCTGTTCTGTACTGTGCCCTTGCAATCTCGTCTATATGAAAGCGTATCAGCCTCTGTATATATGCACTCAGTGATGCAGGAATGTTTATTATTTGGGGGGTACAAAATTCGAGTTAGTCTCCACCTACACAACCCCCCACCCACATATTTGCACACATACACACACACATATATACATACATACATCTACGATATATAGTACATATATATATGGCATTCCATTGTCAAGGATAAGACACGTGGACTACATTTTGATATTAAAGTAATTATTGATATTCTACTGATAGTTAAACTTAGTTTACAGTAGTTTCATTTTTTTTTTTTTTTTTGGAAAGGAAGATAATGTGTGCAATGAAGGAAAACTGTTTTCTTGAGTTATTAGAAATTAGGTTCCTTGAACAGCACCACCTTGCTTCTGTCAAACGTTTTGAGGGGGTACAAGGGGTACAACTCGAATCTATGCATTTAGAGTGGTACATTGTACCATGTACCACTGTACCCCCTCGTTCCTGTGCCACTGTATGCACTATCAAGAACATATACAATGATACCTGACATGAATAGCTTTAACACTATTAAAAACCATGTTACTAGGAGATTGCAGAATGACCACTTATGCTGTATATACAGATAAACCTTTGCAAATACCACTTACATGTCAATTTTTTCCATAATATATTTTGTTTATAGAAAATTGTACAGAATACTTGTAACAATTTTGAAATGTTAAAATTGTTATTTGGTAAAAAATGCTTAAATAAAAAATGTGTAAACAGATTTTTACAACCAAATAGAACTGAATAATGTAGTTACCTACTTGGATGTACACTATAACTTTAGAGTCTTTGATTTCAGCAAGCCTGTTGCGATCTGGTTTTAGGTGAACTGTGAAGGCCTCCCTATGTTCTTTCACTTCATCATGAAGTACTTCAACCTCAAAAATAATTGAGCTTACATTTGGTTTAAATTCCAATTCTGAAATTAGGAAAGTACACTACATATATATATATATATATATATATATATATATATATATATATATATATATATAAATGTGGTGCAAATTAAAATATTATAAAATTTTGAAACTTAACATAAAACACACAATATACGAGGGTTGCAGCAAAAGTCATGGCAACTATTTTTTTCCATGATAATGCAGGTCAGGCAAGAAATTCTAAAATAAACAATTGGAAGGTCACGTTATATATGCTAACATTTAATGTATGAATTTTGAAGAACATATAGATCTGTATCAGGATAGAGAAAAAGACAAGATAAGAAACATCAATTGTTCATTACAAATGTCATCCTGAACACTGCATGTCGGCAGTTTCTTCTCTTCCATGCCCAAATGCTGCTGCCCACCTCACAACAGTTCAGTATGGTAGAACATTATTTCCTAAAGCTTCCACAAGCTCAGTGTGACATTCATTCGCATTCCTTCCACAGAGAACTGCTATTTTCACATAAGAACGCTGTTCATGCCAGGTCACATTCATCCTGCACAACTGTTAAACATACACTGACTACCCACTTCCCTCAGTTCAATGTCTTGGCAGCCACTGCCACCTAGTGGCATTACAATACGTTGCATGTGATGGGGTCTCCACTGTATATTTTAAAAATATCTTGCCTGACCTGCATTATCATGGGAAAAAATGGTTGCCATGACTTTTGCTGTAACACTCGTATCATTTTTAATTGTGTTGTTCTAGTATGCACACAAAAAAATATATTAAATGTTCATTTTTGAAAAATTAGTTCAATATTTTAAAATAATCAATGCAAGCAGGATATTATACAATATCATTTTGTGTTTCTTTATTGGATAGCTTTAGCTTTTGTGAAATTATAAAGGTAACTAAGTAGTTAAAGAATGGAAACAGCAGCAGAGAATGACACAGTGTAGAAGGTCTGAGAACAAAACATGAATGAAACTCAACATCATCAGAAAAGACACTAGCACACAAAGATAACTTATATACAGCAGTATATTTGTAGTTTATCTCATATTGATAAATATTTTGTTCTTCAGGCAAGTTGTTTTGTTCAGCAAATGTTCTACATTTAATTCAAAAACATATATATCTATCTATCTGTCTGTGTGTGTGTATGTGTGTGCTGCTCACATCATCTCCAAAAATGGCTGAGCTCATGAATGGGAAGAACCCTACATCCACCGTCCCCCCTGCCCCCATAGTATGTTGCAATGTGGAGTGGATAGCTTTTACTTACACATGCACATACACAGAGAAAAATGTAACCACTTGCTTTTACAGTCTTCTGCATTAAAATTTTGATGAGTATAAAAATTACTTCTAATTATGAATTAAAAATAGCATGCCATATAATGATAGTATAGAAAGCAGTATTCATAGTTACTTAGTTGAACAAGTCACATTTACTTTATTATAAAAAAAAATATATGATTACAATTGTTACTTCAGAGAGTGTAAAAAATTGTACACATTAGGTATATATATATTAGTATATCATGAGTTGACATATTTTATGACTTACCTATTGACTTTCCGAAGTAATCTTGTCCAGATTTTGCAGAACCATCTTTGGTATGGACTCTGACAACAGAAAACTTAGACAAGTCCCCATTTCGGATGACAGGTATTTCCACAATTGCAACACCACCTGCAGTCTTTGGTTCTTGAACATGGATACGAGTTTTACCAAAGTGAATAACAGATTCTGAATCAAATTAATGAAATATATTAGAAAAATTAAAATTACTCTCTATTTTAGAAATATCTAATGACTAATGAAATGTATAGTATTAAAGTTTATTTTAAGACTGAAATTAATTAAACCTGCTCATATAATTATTTAGTTTTTTATGGTATTTGCAATGCTCTTATTTCTAGATGTACTTCAAGTCATGCAAGAGGGCTGTAAGGGGTGATTTTTCTAAGAAGGTCCCAAAAGTTAACGTCAGGAAGGCCAACAAGGATCTGGTGTCTGGACCCACAAATGTGATTGTGATCAATAATTGATTTCATTGATTGATTGAGTTGGTGTTTTAAGTGCAGTTTATGCACAGTAAGGCTAATCGGGACTGGACCTACAGTTTAAAGTTGGATCCGAACCACTATGTGGCTCCACCAGGTATTGAACCCAGGTCCCCTTGATTACAAGACAATGACGATACCACTGCAATAATTGATTTGTATGTGCCTTTATTGCAAGAGGCAGTAAAATTGGTAGATGTAAAGTGATTATTTAATCGAGCAAACAAAAATGCAATATCTTAGTCAATAATAGAAGCTATGCCCTACACTAACAACTATAGATAACATTAAAGTTGCTGAGGACAAAAATATTGCATAAATTTAATCAACATTAAGAGCTCAAACTTTTCAATCCGACCTAACTCTACCACCAACTATATATACAAAATATAGTAACCAGTAGGCTGCCGGCTAGGGTGCAGTATTTGTGCAGAGGAAAATCATACGAGGTATCAGTAATAATCCCAATGAACAAAGAAAATTCAAAGACGTTAGAAGCTAAGCCAATTCTCTTGTACCCAATCCTGCAAAACTTGAGATAATGATTATCATATGTTTCTGGAACTTAATTCTACAGAAATTCAATACTATCAGTAAACACTAATTTTGTGAAGAAAATACTTCACAAAAAATTTATAAAATAGGCAGCACAAATCTGTGGATCATGTGCTTACAAGAGGACTTGAAAAGAAAGAATAAACTTAAACTCGTCAACAAATCAATAGACAAAACAGAATTTGACAGAAGACAGTCGTTTGATGTTGTTATTGACAAACTAGTAATTGATTTGAATAGAAAATGCAAAATCTATGGAGAAATTTCTAACAAATTCAAATTCTTGTGGACAATTAGGAACATGGCATAATAACAAATATTTGAGAAACTACTGTACTTGCGATTCAGTTAACTTTGATAGTTTCATTAAATTATTTGCTCAATCAAGACGAGGAAAAAATAGTTAAAGCGACAATTGCCAGCTTGTCGCACAGTTCATGATTTCTTTTGAAAATGGTTTAATATTTACACTATTTTTCTCACTAAAATGAATTTCTTATGTTGATGTTTAATGTAGCTCAGAATTCTTAAGCATCTAAGAAACTAAAGTTTAAGATGAAATTACTTTTTTTTTGTAAGGTTACAAAATTTCTCTTGACATCCCTAAAAGAACTATCAAGCAAATAAATGAATGACATGCATTGACCTTATTTTTGATTAGCTATTGATAATGCCAAGTAAAAATAGTCTGATAATGCTGTTATTAAAAAATTGTACTTGGAGGGGTGAATAAAAAACCCATTCTAAATATAAATGCAGGTAAAAATGTGGTGATTTTGGTGAAAATAAGTATTTGAATAACACAAAACTTTTCTTGTGTAACTGCTGAGGTAGGTGGTGGCAAAATATTTTCAAGAAATCTATTCTAAAGAGTAAGATATTAGGCAAAAACATGAAACAGCTTGAGAATAGTGCTAAGAATGAATGGACTGAGTGATTTATTGATTTTGTTTATTTCACTTTGATTTTCTACCACTTTTGGCCAATTGCAAAGATAAGGATGATATGATGAAATTGATGAAAGGACACTCATACGCTGTGGCTGTGCAGTCTAAGGCATCGTACTTTGGACTTGTACTATGGGATGCACACAGGTTCATGTCTCAGGGGGAACTGTAACAACTTTTTTCCTGAAAGTTCAGTCTGTGTATGGGACCAGATCATGAGGAAATTGGGGAACTACGAATGAATAAGGCATAACCAGGTCATAGAAAACCTACAACAACAACAGGGGGTTCGTTGGGCTGACCACATATCACATATCACCCTGTGACTGATCGGATGATCTCGACAGGTGACAGGTGAGAGCGAGGCCAGCAGTCAGTAGGTAGACCCAGGCCCTCATGGGCTGTTGCGCCATGGGTTATTAGTACACTCACAAAGAATATCCATGACCAGGCTAGCATTCGAACCCATATTATTCTCCAAACATTGTGAAGAGTGAAATTCTATGTATTTTTTTACCATTTCATTTATATTGATGACTTTCTAATCACCTTGTACAAGGGAAACTGACCATGTTGATACAATGAACTTTATGTACTGAATTTTCACTTGCAGTTTTTTGTTCAGCACAGAATTTGTTTTAAAAAATACAATTCCATGTACATCAAATAGCACAATAAATATCACATATATGTGTCAATGTTATTTTCAAGATATCCTGTAGACAAAAAGTGTGATGTGACACATTTTTTTACATAATTTTTGGATTCAAGGTTTGGAAGTATTAAGAATAACCACCAGTGTGACTTCTACAGAAAAAAGTTAGAAACTTGTTGGATAGTGTAATTAAATGAAAAACATATAGAGCAATAAGGTATATCTTGATAACTTATTGATAAATAGCCTACATTTAATTTATTTTTTAAAATAAAATCAGGTATTCAAAATGTAACAAAAGGCTCACTACTTACGGTCTTCTTTATCTTTTATAGTAATTATAGTAATATTTTGTAGTCCTATTAATGCAGACCATGCAGAGGTACTGTTTGGAGAGCCAAGGACAAGTCTGAATTGCTCATCACTTTCATGGAACATATCATTGTTTAGCTTCACAATGCATTCGTTTTCCATCTCACCTAAAGTGAAAAAAAATGTTAATATGTAGAAAATATATATTTTACTGCACATTTCCATTTGCAAATTACATGTGAACTAGAGCAATTGCTACTCTGATATAAAACAAAATGGAAACTTCATTACAAGTAAAATTAATGTTTTCCAAAAGTATTACTATTAATCACTTCATCAGACAGGAAGACGTCTTGTGGAAGAGTAGGTCATACTAATTCAGCTACAAATGCGAACATTATGTATCTCGATTGTCACATCCATACAGTGTACTAATAGCAGTGGAAGATTAATAACTCTTTGGGGGGACAAATGTAGTTCTTTTTTAACTTCCTAAGTTTGCTATAAATCATTTAATTGTTGAAAATTCTGTCTACTGTTTTCAGTAGATTAATAGGTGTTTTGAAATATATTTTTTGTTCCAATTTTGAAACTGTTAATAAAGAGGAATGAACTGTAATATTCACATCCACCATCTTATGCTAAACACACTACATGCATATTAAATATAATACTGAAGAAATTATTTTTACTTGTACTTTCGGTACTGTACTGTTTTCAGTAGATCAATAGGTGTTTTGAAACATCTACTGTGTCTAGATTTTCAAATAGATATAACACATTGTTAATCGGGAGGAATAAAAAGCTATATTAAACCATAACTGGCATGGCATAGTCCCAGGGTCCTGCAGCCTACAACAACACTCCCGTTGTCTGAAGCAATAACGTGTATTTCCCTCTCCTTTTTCGTAGCTTCATATTTTGGAATATCACGTAGCCTTCCAGCGCCACTTCACTAACTGCATTTTAGTTTCAGAGCAATAAACAAACACCATGGACCACACAACACCGTTTGCGTAAGTCTTTTGGCAAGGAACCAGGTGCGAGAATCAGAGTTGATGATCCATTTTTTAGTGAAAATATTATTGAAATAAAAAAAAACCTTGAATAAGTTGCAAGCGGAAGTGAATTATCATATCTGGCGTCTAATAAAAGTGATAATGAAGTACTTATCTCCACTGACTATCACTACGATCAATTAGCTTTTCCTCCTCATTTTGACATTGTGCAGATTTTTTGTGTGATCTTTTATGTGATTTGGTTTTCATTGGGTAACTACATGTATGTTCTGTGATAATTGAACAACTAAATGATTTTTTGTATCTTACAGTCCCATGAAAATGTATTTACAGAGCCGTTTACGAAAAATGAACAGATTTTTGTAGAGTTATATAAATTGAGTAATAAAAGCAGCAATAACAGAAATAGTGTACAAAAATTTATCATAATTCCATAAAGAATGTCCAAAATAGATAACAATTTGTGAGAAAGTTCGCTACTGTTTCAATAACCTATGAGGGCCTCCCCGATGGTGCAGTGGTAGCGTCGTTGCCTTGTAATCAAGCAGTCCTGGGTTCGATACCCGGTGGAGGCTCATACTGGTTTGGATCCCACTTTAAGCTGTAGGTCCAGTCCCGATTAGCCTTACTGTGCATAAAGTGGACCAAATCAATCAATCCATAACTTATGGAAAGAGTGAATTCAAGTTGGTGGTCCACGGGATAACACCATTTGCAATATAATCTGGCACCATGCCAGTTACAGGTTAACAGGCAACATGTTGAGCTAGACACACTACATAAAATATTATATATATTATTGAAGAGAATATTTCACATGTAATTCTCTATTTTACATGCACATTAGGCCAGGCCCGTACCCAGGCAAGGGGCAATGGGGTCCATGGCCGACCCTCGAGCCTGAAATGTTTAAATGCGAACCTATAAATAGCTACAAAAATAACATTGACGATTTTTCAAACTTGTAAAAATTTCAATTTTGTCCTTGCATAAATGAATATGTTTGTTGTGTAGAGAGACAATCTACAGAAGTCTGCAGTCTGCAATATTGGGTACTAGAACTAACTATAACCATTGATGTAAGGCTACCACAGTGGCTGCGATTGGAGGGTGATTGGGGGCAGCAGGTACAGTCCCAATTAGTCTATCATTCGTAACGGGCTATGGGTTAACTTGCATTTAGAATTCTTTATTGTAATAATAATTGCTAATGCACATAATTTAATTTATAAATATAGGGTGAGGCAGTCAAATGGGAAGATTTAAAAAAATAAAAAAAATAGAGATAGCAAATATTAGTTAATTTTTGAACATGAATGTATTGTACATGAGTTGAAATTACTAGCGTACCTGAAAAATGTTCATTTTTTTAATATGGTGTCAGTAAGATTGCATCCTAGGTGTTGCACACATTGTTGGAGTCTCAGAGTAAATCTGCCCATGACTCTTTGTAGTATCTCCAACGGAATGTTGTGGATCTCTTGCCGAATTCGCTCCTTCAAATTATCCCTGGTTCTTGGACGGTTGTCCTTGACTATTTTGGATTTGATGTAACCCCAAAGGAAAAAGTCAAGAGCCGTCAAATTGGATGAACGGGCAGGTCACGGAATATCGTCGAATGTGCTGATGAAACGACCATGAAATGCGAGTCTAAGCACATCCATAGACAATTTGGCAGTATGCCCAGTTGCACCATCTTAATGGAAGAGTGCTTCTTCATCTGGGTCATAGTCATCGAGGACAGGCAGGAAAAAGGTTACCAATATGTCAGCATAACATCATGGGCGGATTTACTCTGAGACTCCGACAATATGTGCAAAACTAAGGACGCCATCTTATTGACACCATAATAATAAAAAATTAACATTTTTCAGGTACACTAGCAATTTCAACTCATGTACAGTACATTCATGTTCAAAAATTAACTAATATTTGCTTTCTCGATTTTTGTGAATTTTTTAAATCTTCCTGATTGACTGCCTGGCCCAATATAATATTTTCTAAACAGTATTATCATGGCTGTTCAAAGGTTCTGGCATAAGAAAATAAAGTAAATCTGAAAACATTTTTAATTTGCAAAACTCAGAACTATCCAAATACTTCTGACCAGTATCGGCACTTGGGTACCAAAACTTGAGGGGGAGGGGGCCAAGGACAGTTATTTTCTTTTGGTAGACAAGCATTAAGAGGCCATAGTATGGGGGCAAAAGTGGCAAAAAAGTTGGAGTCAACTGCCCCCAGGTATGGACCTGGCTCCTCCCTCAAAGAAATCCTGGGTACAGGCCTGCATTAAGCCTACTGAAGGAAACAATTGAGTTTCAGTCGATTTCCGAAAACGACAATAGAGTACAATTGAGAACAGTAGATTCTGTCTACTGTAAACAGTAGAAATTTCCAGCAGGGAATGGTCTCTGATCTAATTTGCAATTCTCCATTATTCAAGATCAGTGGTGTATTATGAAATTTTAATTTATTTATTATACATACTTATTGTATATTAATCAGATATAATAGAAATAAAACACCAATGCAGGCATGCAAGTAAAAAACAAAAAAAAAAGAGCAGTCAGACAACTTGAAATTTTCTGGTAATTTCTATATATACTATATAGCCAAAAGTCACCTGACACCCAGTACTGTTCATTCCAACGACACCGGCCAGGTAACTAATAAGATATCAGACCTCCCTTGGTTATTATTACAGCAGGTTTACCAATAAGTTCTGGTATATTGCTGGTGGAATTTTTTCCCATTCATCCTGTAGCCTCGTTAAAAGTTTACACGTGGTTTTCTGTTGAGTTATGCAACCGATGCCTCAGTTCACCCCAAAGATGTTCTGGGGTTGCAGTCAGGGCTTTGAGTGGGCCAGCTAAGCACATCCACCTGATTGTCCTCAAACCACGATGCAATTGATCCTGCTTTATGAACAGAGGCATTATCAAGTGGATAGAAAAAAGGGCCACAGTGTGGGAAGCATGCTATTGTCTAAAATGTTCTCATAAACACCACTGTTCATGTTACCATTGACCACAGCTAATGACCCAAGCCCAAAGCAGGAGAAACAGCCCCATACCATGACACTATTGTACTGCCACTTTCACTTGGATGTCTGGTGACTTTTGACTGCATAGTTTATATACATATGAACAACAGTAAACCAGATACGAGGGCCACTATTTATATTTTGAACCTTGGCAACACTGATTGAAGTTAGGCGCGATTTGACGTTTGCACGGAATCGTCTGGCATTATTGACCATAACGTACTTCAAATGTTTTGTCAATAGCTTGATTTGTGTTGTTTATGTTGCCTTGGAGATTGCGCGACAACAATAAAATGGAATTAACTCGTGAACATTTTCGTGCGATGATTTTTTTACGATTTTCGACGTGGATTATCAAGACAAGAGTGCATCGATCAACTTACTTCCACATTTGGCGATGAAGTCCCATCCTTTGCCACTGTGAAACGCTGGTATAACGAATTTAATCGTGGCCGCCATTCGCTCACCGACGAGATTCGCGAAGGTCGTCCAAAATCAGTTGTTGTTCAAGAAAACATTGATGCTGTGCAAAACCTAACACTGCAAGATCGTCATGTGACATACTGTGAGATTGAGGCAACCATAGGCATTAGTTCCACCAGCATATATAAAATATTACATGATCATTTAGCTGTGAGAAAGGTATGTTCTCGTTGGATCCCACACAATTTGACAAAAACTCAAAAAGACGCTCGCGTCAATTGGTGCAAACAAATGCTCAATAAACACAATCATGGTGCTTCAAAAAACATATATAAGATTGTAACAGGTGACGAATCATGGATATATGCATATGAGCCGGAACGTAAACAGCAGTCGACTGTATGGGTGTTTCAAGATGAACCCAATCCAACAAAAGTTGTTCGCGCTCGAAGCACATCGAAACAAATGGTCGCCTGTTTTTTCGGGAAAACTGGTCATGTGGCAACTGTGCCTTTAGAGGAACGTAGAATGGTCAACTCTGAATGGTACACAACAATTTGTTTGCCAGAGATCTTCGGTCAAATACGGAAAACAAACAAACGCCATCGGATCATTCTTCATCAAGACAATGCCAGCTGTCACACATCTCATCTAACAACCGACTTTATGAACAGTCAAAAAATCGAATTGATGGGTCATCTGCCGTACAGTCCTGATTTGGCACCCAATGACTTCTTCTTGTTCCCGAATGTCAAGAATAAATTGCGTGGACAACGATTTTCGTCGGCGGAAGACGCCGTTGATGCGTTCAAAAACCATATTATGGAGGTGTCTCAAGAAGATTGGAAAAACTGCTTTGACAAATGGTTCGAACGAATGCAAAAGTGTATTGACCATAAAGGAGAATACTTCGAAAAACAATAAAGCAGTTTTCAATGCCAAATTCCTGTTTTTTCATTGTTAGGCTCAAAATATAAATAGTGACCCTCGTAACATAACTGTGCAAGATATATTGTAAGTTTTATTAAAAATGTACATACATTGTTCAGAAATAACACTTCACTAATTGAAGATTTATTACAGCATAATGTATGCAAGGTGTCAGTCAACATAATTTATAACAATAATAAATACAGTCATACTTCTCCTAACGGACAGCTCTGAATAGTTGCGGATATTCATAAAAAAACGTAAACCTAATGTGTCTACATTTCATTCGTGACATATCAGTGAATTGCAGTGATATGTAGTTTAGTATCACAGGCACATTGCAGTGCTGATATCATTCAGTGAAGAACTAGTGGCATGTTATTGTAACACCGGCTTCCAACTTCATACACACAGTTTACTGAGGCAGGAGTGCAGGACAGTGTAATTACGTGTTACGTTTACATATTTGTTATAATACAATGTTATAGGTTTTAGTAAGTGCCCGTATTTTCTTTACACCTCAAGAACATCGCAGTGAACTCAGCTCTATGGTGATACAATCCATTCCAGGGAGACAATCAGGGTCCTACCGAGCAGCAAACGCATTCATTTATTGTCCTGTAAGGTCAGAATACGCAAACACATGCATTGTTTTATGTTACACCGGACGTATTTATTTTTAAAAGTGCAGATAGTAGACATTATTCTTTGTGGTTATCTTGAGAAGTGTGTTATTTTGAATGCAGTAATTTAACAAAGTATTACACTACGTGTACTGCATTTTCTTCTTTGAAATTTGTAATGTATGTAGGATACTTTAGTAAATTTAAATTCACCATATGTAGTACAATATTTTGTTCCTTGAATGTAGGAGAAAAAACACATTATGTTCGTAAAGTACATACTGTTATATGCTTATCCTATTGTGTAACATCCTATACTTTTTTTCTGAATAGCGAACACTTGTTAATAACGGACATTTATTTTTCCCCCAGGCCTGTCTGTTATTGAGACGTACTGTAACATATGTATAAACTCTTTGGCATATATTTAGTGTTAATTACAAACAAAGGAATTAAACATTTTATGTATCTGAAATATTCAATCTGTGTTTTATGTTCACTGCGAAAAGTAAAATACCAAATTACTTGAAAAAATATTCTTAAAACAGTTTACATGCAATTTTATTATACAGTAAAACCTCGTTAACCCAGACTAATGGGGGGATGACTTGACCAGTTTAACGAAAGTTCGGATTAACTGAAATAACCTAAAAGAACAGTAGAAAGTTCAATAAAACTCCGTTTACAGCAACAAAACACGTTTATTGCAGTGTATTTAAAGGGCATGGCCTAAATACACTACACAGTACAAAGTCTGCGGGAAACAGAATTTCATCAGTGGATGACTGCCTTTTCTTTGGGTAGTTTTCTTGTTGACTTCTACCCACATTAAAAACCTTACATTCTGCCATTTTTTTCCTTTTGCCTACCCGGATTAAGTGAAGTCCGGCTTATCGAGGTCAGGATTAACGAGGTTTTACTATAATATAAAAATTGACCTTCTCTCTTTCTTTGATAAAAAAAACTAGTTACTGCTTTTGCAAGAATTATGCAAGAATTTCTAACTCATAAAGACAAGAACCAATAGTTAGTCACATATAACTGAATTTTATAAAATATAATTTTGAAAAGCAGACCTGGCTTAAATTCAATAATGGAATCATCAGTGTCTGGACGTTCATGGTAATCGTCCATTACAAGAGCAGTATCCTGCCGAGTATAACATCGCACAGAAGACTGTTGTCTGACATCTCCACTTCTTACAACAACAGCTTTTACATCCTCTTCATTTTCTTGGACAGCATATTCACTCTCTTTGAATTGCATCAAAGGTACTGCAAGCAGAGAAAAGTGATAGTGATTTTTTTGGAAATAACATGAGTCACATCTGGGTAGTGTATCCTTCCTTATACAAGCTAAAATATATTTATGGCAAAAAATGCAGACATGGCCACGACTTGGACATTGGTCTTTGTTGTTTTTACCTGTGTATAATTGTCTCTGTCAGTGCAACCTCAATGGGATCTGTTGCATTCAAAACCCTGTTGATGTTGATGGTGTCTAGTTTCTTCCAGCATATAGAGAGAAACTAGGCACTGTGTTGATGACAACAGTTCAACACAGGTAAAAACAGCAAGAACGAAAAACCAGGCAAAACCAGTACTGGCTTGGTAGAGCAATGACAATGTATTCTAGGGTCCCACGTTCGAGTCCAGGTTAAGCATGTACCTTTCACTGAAATTTCTAAATAGTACATCTCTTATATGTACCAAATTATAGTAAGGTAAAATCTCTTTATCAAACAAAATGCTTCTGTCAGTATAGGAGAAAATAATGGAATCTTACATATATCACTAAAACTTCACCACATAATATGCACTGAAAGATTCAAAATGGATGTTTGATGTGCAATTTATACAGGGTGTCATTTTATTATTATTATTATTATTATAATGACGCCCACAGACCACAGAAACGTAAAAACAAGCAAATTTTCTCAGCATCATTTTTGTCATTGGCTCATTGTTTCAGTGCTACAGACATTCAAAAAAGATTATTTTTCCACCATTTGTAACCCAAAAGGATGTAAACAAATGACATAAAAAATGAGAAAACAACATATTCAAAAGGAAATGGTTATATCGGATTTCATCTCTTAGCCTATGTATCATTTATTTGCAAATCTAATTACACAGTTGCAGTGGCGTAAATAGCACCTCCGCAGAACATGTTAGTTACGCTACTGCACAGTTTACATACACAAGTTTTATCTATTCCCTTGTCCTTCTGATACAAGTTGTCTAAACCATTTACAAAAGCAACTTGCTAAGCTTTGTCTACCAAGAAAAAGTAAGTTGTCTTGTCCTCCACCCCCCCCCCCCTCCTCAGTTTTGGCACCCAATCACTGCTACTGACTTCACATATTTATTTTCAAAAGTACTATTACAAAATACCTCAATATTCATTAGTTATGGTAAACTATGTGCATATGTTTGATTTACATAAGCATTTGTTTGAGAGCATAGCTATGCACAAACCATTTAAAAGTATCGAAGAAAGTTCAGCTGGGAGCAGACGAGATCGCTATTTTACAAACTGTATTGATGCATACAAAACAGGGGAATATCTAGAGATGTTCCAAACTACACAAGAATCCCATTCCTGGGTACACTTAATGTAATTTTAGAAGTAATTATGTATATGTCACACAACTGATGCAGAAATAAAACTCATATTTACTTATCAAATAAACAAAAGTTGAATGTAAACAAAATTCATGACTCGTTTAAAACTAAAACTTTCACTAGGCACACACTTGAGAATTGAATGCACATATATTTTCAAATATTGGATAATACGTATATCAAACACTGTTTGGAACCCATGGTGATCTAGTTGGTAGGACATCTAACTACCATGTGGGGGACTTAGGTTTGTTTCCTGGGGAGCGTGCTCTAAGGTCGGATTTTAGCCCCTTTCTGCCTTCAGGCTGGGAAACTTTATTTTACATTATATGAAATACCATTGGTCCAATATTAGAATGAACTTCTACAGTCTTACAAAAATATTCTGTCCATCAATGTGTTAATTCAGTTGATACAAGAATTTTGAACGCTTCCACTTTGTCACCAATGCATCCAATTACATAAGAAAAAAAGCCCTCTTGTTGTCTGGATCTTTCATCATCTTGAAAATGCTAATTCTTTTCAAGAATATAATATTGTTTATTAACAGTGATAAAATCCCTCTATAATGAATTTCTAACTGAAAATATTTTGTGGGGAGACAACTGGTCTTCCTCACCCCTATGTGTGAAAGATAGGGAGAGTGAAAGTTATTGGTGGTGGTTGGCAATATGAAGAAGTACTTACAGTCAGAAAAAGAATCATTGATTGTGATTGTTACTTGCTGTGGCTCTCCCAATATGGCATTTGTAGGCATTCGAAGTATAAGGTCAAAGGTTTCTGCTCCTTCCAAATGTGGTTGGCCTAGGTCATCCAAAATAGTCACTCGAAAAGTTTGCATAGTTACACCTGGTTCAAAGTCTAAGTTCAACCCAATGCCAACATAATCATATCCAGCTGTAAATATACAGAGTGTTAAATTATTTCATACCAAGAATAGATATAGATATTAATGTAACTAACCATATTAAGCTAAAGACTTCAATTTAGACTGAAATTACTATACATAATAACAAATTAAGTGTTAATATTATAACCACATTCAATACACATTCATTAAAATATTCAATAATCATTGTGGTAAATTAGTATTTTTTCAATACCAAAACAATATTTCAGGTAGGTTAATAGTGAAATTGTGATCAAGTGTAATTAATGTGATAAGTATAATCATCAAATAACTAAAAATGTCTAATAGTTATATTTCCAACAATATATTTCTACACATACAGATGACAGTTAATTTTATTCATTATTTCAAACATTTCTTTTGAAAATGCATTGTCTGTGAGGCATTTCACATTATCAACTTAATGGTCCACCCTGCATATGCAAACAATAAAAAAAATCATGAGGTAACCAAATCATTTTAACTTACATATATAGGATAATAGGAACTCAAGTCTATTAAATCTTATCAGAATAATACATATCATCCAGATAATAACATAAAAAATACAAAAATTACACATAATTATAAAGACAGTTTGTGCACTGAACAGTTTCATCAATGATTCAGTGTTCACTAATGGTTATTATCAGAAGTCTGATCCTGGGGCATAGATGAGAATTTTTTTAAGTGTTTTGAAAGTGCTATAAGAAATGGTATCAAGGAATTACACATAAGCACTTTTTCAAGTGCATTGCATGGAAATCATCATGGAGTTGAAATTTTTCTGAAACATCATGCTGGATGGATTGATTGCCCCTTTCAAATCACATCCATCTGACTTTGAGTCACTGCAGTGGATTTACATTAGTACCCCCTTTCCAAAATACTACACTGCTAGTAATTCATTTGATAGTTTTGCCCTGTTTACCTGAACGATGAAAGGAGTTTTTTCTTGCATTGTCTGAAAATATCTACCAAAGAGTCTGCTGAGTAAATGTACTGTTTCTTACGGCTACCTAATTTGATCAAACCTAAGTCTAAATTGTTAGGAAACTACATTTCCAAGGGAACATGAATTTGTGCTTTATTATTCAACTTTCATGCCCAAGTCCTGCACTAATTGCAGTAGGGTAAAACAAATGGCACAAAGGTACAATTTCAATTCTGCCGTGCATTTTGCTTGTGGTATTCAAAATACAGGAAGCAACAACCCCCTGCCTCCTACTCTTTTGATCCCCATTCAAACATAAATGACTGTATTCCTCATTGAAAGAATGACACCCAAAATATTTACATCACATATATTGCAAATTTTGGAAAGGAAGAATCTGTTGTAAATTAAAAGTAAACCCAACACACTTGCTGTTATCAATAACAGAGTTACAAGTTTAGAGCGAATGTCTTCCTGTCATTTTCCTTTTTTTCTCTTCCATAAATTCTTCTGAATAATGTGAACCTCTTAATTCTTAAGATATTGGAAACCACTGTAATCCTCTTTTCTTAAATAAAATCTTCTTTTTTTGTAGGTAGTTTGGTATATAATTAATTTTATATACCCTAATTATTTGGGAATGATTTTGATCCCCTCTTTTTCTCAGTACCTGTGCATGTTTGTGTCTCTCTGTCATTATGTGGAAATTATTAAATAGTTGAGCTAAAAATACAATTAAAGTTCAACACAAATAAGGCAGGATAATATGCTTTGTTAATAAAAATAGGAATAGCAGTAAAATGGACTTACCTTCAGCTGAAACAGGAGTTGAAGGTTTTGACTGTACAGTAACGCCTGCAGACTTGCTCAGGTCAGTCCCTGATCTCCAAATCATAATCTCTATATAACCACTGCTCTCATCCACATTATATAGTGATTCACCAAAATATATGAACGGCACTGGAATAATTAATTATATGTAAATATACTAGATAGAATATTCATACATTACAATCCAACCTAATGTGTTTATTACATCAAAGAATATTTATCTGTGTGATAAATGTTTGCTGCTTGTAAAACACATGTTTTGTCACATGCACATTCTCATGAAACATTTTTGGTAGTTGCACATCAGCAATTCATGTATTGGCATGTGTTTTACATATTTTCATCCAGAATTCACCCACATGAACATGCATTGTATATTTTTTTCTCTTCAGACCATGAACAGGCCTTCTTCACACTTCCTAACATTGTATTTTATAAGTAACAGAACCTAAAAAGGTCCAGTTTCGACCTGTACTAACTCATTTTCTTAAGCTTTTGCCACATCATCACATGATGGTCGAGGACAATGATGTTTCAGCTCCAGCACCAGTGTGTTCATCAGGGCAAGAGAGTTAAAGCCTGTGAAATAATTAAACTCTCTCTCTCTCTTTCCAGTCACAGTAGCATGCAGTGACATTTTTCACCAGAGAAGCAGATCCAGAATAAACAAGAAAAACAAGATTTCATTGTTTCTACATGCTGCATTATACTGACGTATATAGATAAACAGTTCATCTGAAGACTGTTTCTTGAAATCTTCTACTCCTTCAAGCTGGTGGGCCTCGCCAAGTCAACCATTGCCTTGTAAGAGGTCCCAGATTTGATACCCAGTGGAGGCACATAGTGGTTTGGATACCACTTCAAACAGTAGGTTCAGTCCCAATTAACCGATCTCTGCACAAAGTGGACTTAAAACAAACTTAAGAAGAATAACTTTCAAGCCGATTTGCAACCAGTGACTATTTGAAGGTGAAAGATGAATGTACTGAACTTCAATTCATCAGTTACCAGTGGAAGAGATGAATGTAATAATTAAGGGAAGTTTCGTGTTTTGCTGCCAATTTCTAGAAATTGCCAGTGATCAAAAATTCATCTTGACACCAAGTAGTTTTTTTCCGTACAAAATAATACAGTATTGACAGAAAGTTTTTGAAGTTTTCAAATTCCACACAACCACACAAGATTGGAAATAGCATTTGAAGTTTTTTCTCCTGGTTTCACAATTCAGGAATTAATGAAGTCGGTCTTCCTTTTGGAATGATGGCCTTCTCTTCAAACATATGAATTGAGAATGGTTTATTTCGAAGTTCTTCAACAATTTCCAGTTAACATTCTATATTGCACAATCCACACACGTGTGCACACAAACAAACAAACAAATCACATGCCTGGAAAACATTAACTTTTAACCTCATAAAATATTTAGAAGAACGTAAACATCTGTGGTAAGCGATAGAGCTAGTGTTACCAACTATTGCCGATGGATGTATCTATGAACATGCTAGATGTCCCATAATGGAATCAAAGCTCTGTCAAACATATTGACTGTTAATGCTTTGAAAAATTTGCCATCATGTAGAATATGTCATCTGAACATATGTGAACAATCAAGTTTTTGTATATGTGTATTTACTGTGTTTTCAAAATTTATAGCTATTATATTAAAATCCACAACGTTGGCAATAGGCAATAAAAGAATAGCTACATGTAAACACTTGCTTAGCTTATGCAGTTCACAGCACGTGAGTACATCAACAGGCCTTGCTACAGGTATCCAACGGTGTTTTAGACCCTGTCCATTTGTAAAAAGTTTCCCTCCTTACAGTGGCCTCTTATGGGATGGTTCAAGGGTGCCAGTATTAATTTTCAAGCCCTGTTTCTCCTGGCTATATCTTGGCCAGGGTGGTGGGTTACAGATACTTGTCAATGTACCACAAGAGTGTGTCAATGACCACATATCAGAAAAGGATGAACTTGGAGGCACAATTAGAGGTGTTCCCAGAAGGGGAGGGGAGGGGGACTGGCAGAGAATTTTTAATTAAAATAATATACATTTTTCTAAAATGTTTGTAAAAAAATTTTTACACCTTGGCACCATGCTGCAGTATGAGCGATGGGGAAAATCAGAATATATTTTCTTAGTATTTAAAATACTGGTTGCAAGTCACTTTTGCTACTAAGTGCACTGTATATAATCCAGTAGATGAAGAAAAGGAAGAATTAGGGACAAGGAGGCAGATATGATCTGGGGGGATCCACCATTGGCCTTGGGAGGCACCCCTGGAGGCAGACATATTGATTCTGTTAAGGTAACACAGAAGAAATAAAGAAAAATAAAACTTGAAGAAACTATTTTACAAGTGGAATGGGCAAGCACTAACTGAGCCTTGAAGTACTGGAATGCATGGAATGACATGTAATCATTCTATAATAGCAAGTTAAACAAGCATAGAATGTTAAAAAAGAATGGAGTCAATTATGAAT
This sequence comes from Lepisma saccharinum, assembly GCF_977018435.1. Taxonomy (NCBI): domain Eukaryota; kingdom Metazoa; phylum Arthropoda; class Insecta; order Zygentoma; family Lepismatidae; genus Lepisma; species Lepisma saccharinum. Next base: position 19,226,794 of record NC_139236.1, on the reverse strand, counting down.
GTCTTGTGTCATAAATACTAAATATCTCAGTTAGCTAAAATCGTAGGAATATATGGTAATCTGGTAATTATTAATATAATTTATCAATTTCTAGCACTTTTCTTGTGTACACTGCACAGATAATTAAATGACAGTAATTCTTGGGAAAGATGGATACTTATGAGTAAAGCTTTGCAGTGAAAATTATTTTATTCAAATGAAATTCTTATATTTACTTATATTTATATATGTGCCCCTATTATTTCTGAATACTTTCACTTTGGGACTTACCATCATCTGAGTCAGATGCTAAAATAATTTCTGTTTCTGAAATTGTTCCGAGCCGTCCACCAATAGGCTGTGCTAAGAAGACACTGAACTCTTCCTCATCTTCATACAAGGAGTCATCAATAACAACAACACGACATGCAGCCACTTCCTGGCCCCGATCAAATAGTATCAGACTTGACGGAGAGTCTGAACGTGAAATGTAATCAGAAAATGACTGCACTGAGGTAGGAATGGTGCCTACAGCACTACCTGCAAAGAAAAAAAGAAAAAAGTTTTGCACACTACATGTAAATTAAAGCTATGAACACTCTTCTCACTTAGTAATGGAGCATGTTGTTTTTTATGCAGCAAATTCATTCCATCTATATTATTTTATATTAAATTTTATTTTCTAATCCAAAGTAATCAAAAGTGGTTGACCCAACCATACTGAAAATGGTTGGCCAAATGTAAGAACATGCCTTTGGGCAATGGTAATTTTGGCCGTGGTTGCAACATTGGCCCAACATGTGATTTTTATGTTGGGCCAATCTATGTCTTTTTACGTTGGGCCAACATATGGTTTTACTTTGGCCAACGTACTGGAAACTAAAGTATAGATAGGTTTGTGTTCAGATATATGTATAATTGATTGTGAGGTCAAATATGAACTATGGTACAAATTATTTGTGTATAAAAAAATACACAGCACTATCTCATTCATATGGTACATATCATTGTTTTCAAGGTATCTTCAATTGATAGCACAATAAACTTTCTAGAGTTTACTTAGTTTTCCACCTTTCATGGAATTTAGTCTGCACATAACATTGTTTAACCATCTTCACAAGAATCCCTGTAAGAATGTTCTTGTTATGCTACAACTCAGTAGCGAAGCGTAGTCTTACGAAGGAGGCAAGCAATGTTTCAGTACAACAAAACATGTAGTACAACGACATGCCGAGGGGAAAGATTCAAGGTTTATAGCCTCATTTACCCAGTCGCTGGATTTGTCAAAATATCGTAATAAAGTGACTGTACTAAAAATAAACCATATGATCCGCAAACGTCACATTTACTTTTTTAAAAAAATCCAGGTAACGTTATTCATATGATATTAAACGTTTTGCATATGCGAATTTTCCGCATACGACTAAAGGGAGACGGAATTTCTTACTTACTTATTAGTACCTTTATTTGTTCATTATTATTTAATATGGTCAAACGGTGACCAAACCGATTTAGATAAAAAAAAAATGGGAATCATTTGTTTATTTTACGCTGCATGATGTAATTTAGTATTTTTGGGCACCCTAAAAACCGCATTGGAGTAACTTAAACACTAAATAAAAAGTTAAACACAAACAATAAAAAATTCATTTCAAAGCAAATAAACACAAGCATAGACGATGTACTCACCAAAATAAATTTCAAACTCTTGGTGTTGGTCGACCCCCTTCCACGATTTTCATTTTAACACTTATCTCTCTCGAGCTAAACGAAGCAATTTTCAATTGCTCAATAATACACCCGCACTTCACATCAACCGTTCCTAAATACGCGTTCATTCCGATAAATTCACAGCACAAAACACGAAGCAACAAACACTCACACTATCCCACGCGCTTTCCACAACTGCAAATGCAAGCATCCACACAAGATCACTTTGAAAATCTCTGAAACAACAGAAAGTGATACCAACCTATTTCCTTAATTTTATCCGTCACAAAGGAAAGATATATCAGTTTGGAGATAAAAATTACGCGGAGGAATCAGAATCATTTCAGCAGAACGAGTATGTACATTAATATTTAAGTAATAAAGTGTCATTCAATGGCGTGCCCGGGGCGAGGGGGGGGGGGTGGATGGTAGACATAACCCCCTTTTGGCCCAGTATATCTAAGAAAAAACGTCAAAGGAAGGAAAAGATGACAAAATGGGGACCGTAAAAAGACCCTGGGAACACCACTTGCGTCATAATAATAGAACTTGAAACATATTCGGGCCTCCCCGATGGCGCAGTGGTAGTGTCGTTGCCTTGTAATCAAGGGGTTCCGGGTTCGATACCCGGTGGAGGCACAAGTGTTTCAGATCCAATTTTAAACTGTAGGTCCAGTCCCGATTAGCCTTACTGTGCATAAAGTGGACTTAAAACAACAAATCAATCAATCAATCATTAAAACATATTCTTGTGCTCATAATATGCAGAATGTATACGATTTACTTCTATGCCATGTACAAATATCAGTAGATAGTTCTTTCTCAGATAGCTTTATTTTCACCCCAAGTTTTATTCAAAAGCAGTCAATTTATTGATTGTAAAATTTGTGAAAGAGCTCACTTGAATTACTGCGTAAATAATTTGGCAGTTGCAAACACTGGTAGCGGTCAACACTTCTGGCGTAATTTGAGCTGGACCGACCAGGAAGCAGGGTGCAGGACCAAGGTCCGTCCAATCTTCCCTCCCTCCCTGAGAAAACTCTTCACGGGAGTGCAGAAATTCCACTGCCCCAACTCCCAATGTCAACTTTTTTTACGCGTTTTACATTTCGCGAAATCTAAAATAATTTGTAATATAATATATATGGAGTTTAGAACAGTGATAATAACTTCTTTTAGTTATTTTATGACTAACAATTATTATTATATTTGCGATCTTGTTTACGTGTTCATGAAGACAAATATTCGTTACTAGTTTTTGCTGGCAACGTACCCATAGATGAATCCTTCTGCTTTCGGTTGAACTCGGCTATTTTCGGGAATCACGCAAGCTCGGAAAGCACAGCTTTTTGTAGAAGCTTTGTGGACGGGTTCGACCAGAATTTCACGCTTCGCCATGTGACTCCTTTGGAGGCCTTATTTTCCCGCAGAACGGCTGCAAGCATTGAGGCTGGTGCTTGCTACAGAGCTGCTGGGGGAGTTTGCGGCCGCATTTTTTCGCGAAATCGAGTGCGATGGAAACTAAATACGGTTAGAACATTAAGTACATTAAATGATATTCGAATTATGCAAGCAGTGCTTGCATTGCTTGTACTATATCTTCGCCTCTGCTACAACTAAACAGACAAACAATAATCAATTCCCAAAACATCTTTCTACCATGACAGCTGACAAAGAACAGGTGAGTGATTACAAGTTAAGAATAGCTTCTACTTTCATTAAAGAATATTATATTTCCAGTATGTGTTGTGACTGAAATATTCAAAAAGAAACACTGTTACATGTCACTTATTTTACACTCTAGAATTTATAACATACTCTTGAAAGTTTTCTTAACTAATTTTGACTCACTTTTCCAAGGTTTTGCAAGCGTTGGCAAGACCTGCTGGCCCAAAGTAAGACCAACTTAAATTTGATAACCAACATAAACCCAAACTTTCCCACGTAAAAACTCTAGTTTGCCCAATGGTTCTGGTTCTAATTGGGATCATTATGCAATCAGTCTTTAAATTTTTTAATGAAAGTGAACTTTCCTTCAAACTGTATCACAAAGCTTTAATATGAGTATCAATAGTATGCTGGATAAATGACATAGTACTACTACAAGCATATTGACTGTACAGTGGGATCCATGAGTATCACCGTGCAAATTATCCACGACTATTATCATTAATTTTTCTCCTACATCCCATGTGTTTCTAAGTGATGGATGTTTATGCATGCTGGTGCAAAAGTTATCAACAGCTTGTTTTGAGTTTTCTCTTAATTCTTGAAGCTCTTATTGGATCAAATAAAGTGTACGAACATGGTGATGGACAATTTGTATGGTAAAACTTATGGATCCCACCAGGCACGTATCCAGAGGGGGGGCTCAGGGGGCTCGAGCCCCCTCCGAAATTTTTCGATTTACACTAGATAAAATGAGGTTTTTGGCTTGTGTGTGTGAAATAAAATATTGTGATTATAATTTGAAGAGAGATATAATTATAGAGGAAAAGCGGAGAATGTTTTAGAACCCTGAGGGATAACCCTGTTATTGATAATATTGTATGTAAACTTTTCTTGCTCTTTCGGTGTTGTCGCAACGAACTTGAGCATTATTTAAAGATTTGTCAGCATTTGTAAGTTGCACAACAAAGCACTGTTGAAGGCAGCGCCATGAGTCGGGCGATTCGTTGGATTATTAATTCTCTGAAAAGCTCGAGAGGGAACGTTCTTGAATAGGAGGTGGAGTCGACCTACAAAACATTTTATGTGCGGAACATTCCAGAATATAATATGGATATAAATACGCGGATTCAATTTCACGGTTGGTCTGTACAACAGAATCATTCTATAAGACTTCAGGAGTAAGTGTGACAGTCGATTAGTGATCAGTCAGTGTACATTGACTGTTTTATAAGATGTAGAGATTAGGGGGGGACTAGTGACACATTTTGCTGGAAAGTGCTGAAGTCTACCACTATTACAAGTTCGGGTGCAAAGCTGAAGACATTGCCGACAGTGTAGTGCTAGTTTCGGGTCATGAGCCGAAGAGATCCAGGGTCTCTAAAGTAAATATTTCAGCAGTAATGGGCATTGGAGCATCGTTTTCTTAAATAAATAAATAAAAAAAAAAAAGGAAATAAGCTGAACAGATCGACTGAAAATCTAAGTTTTGAGTGAAGATTTATTAGTGACTGGACCAAGTTTCCTGTATGCAGTCCGAGAGTTTCGTGGGTTAAAAAAGGACTTTTAACTACCACAAAGGCGCAACCATGAAGGCCGAAAATTTTATGAATGTCGAGAAGAGAAAGCAAGAAGATGTTGCATATGTGGAAATTTTAGCGGAAAAAGCAAGCTGGACAATGACTCCAAAACCAGGCTCTCTGGCATATACCGTGCCATTCTTTGTTCTACCAAGTGAGCTACCGAGTCACCCTTGGCTTCGCTTGATCTTTTGCTGTTGCTGTAGAGCAATGGCACGGTATGCCTGGTGGAGTCAGCATTTTCCGCTAAAATTTCTGCATAGCACATCTCTTGTGTATGCCCCATCGTAAGATGTTGCCTGTTTAATTAACAAGCACAGAAAAAGGTGATAGAATAAAACTAAGGGACATTCCCACCGGTTAACAAGATGTTTTTCTTCTGTGGTCAACACGAGCTGCCGTTTCAAGGTGACAATGAGATTGACCCACCAGGTTTCACACCGAAGCTACAAGCTATACGTGTCGCTTGAGGATTTCACAAATCGAACACAGGCTTGTGCAGCCTGTCGTGCCGCTATGGTGTGAAAAGTTTCTGTTGATTGGGTCACTCATTGCAAACGACGTGTGTGCGCCTTCGGTCTGAATTCTTCCTAAATGTTGAAGATTCAAGTCACAAGGATGGAATATTAGGATTTTTGTTAAGGTTACGTTTCGAAGGCAGTCGACAACACCATAAAGGATCATATCCAAACCTGGGAGAACACATTCGAATAAGCCGGACCCTGTGGCTGAGTGGTTAGCACATCGCGCTGCGACGCCAAGGGTCCTGGGTTCGAAACCCGCTCGGGCATGGTTGTTTGTGAATGTCCATTCATCAATTTCATCATTTCATCACTCATCCCCATCTTGGCAAATTAGCCAAGAGGCACAAAACGGGAAGTAAAATAAAATAAATCAAATCAAAACATTCGAATGGATTGTCCATTTCATAACAGCTTCGTGAAACGGACACATACACATACTGGGATCGTTTCGGCACAAACACAACGTTCGTACATTGCAACAGAGGAGTCGAGTGATAAAAAATGTCCCGATATCAGGTTCTGAAAGAAAAAAAAAACAGCAGCTTAAACAGTGGCAGATTTTGGAGACAGTTGCTCTCCATTTTTGGCCCTGCACTATGGCTTTTTAATGCTAACCTTTGTCTACCAAGAGAAAGTAAACTGTCCTTGCCCTCCCCCCACCGTTTTGGAACTGAATCGCCACCATCGACCTTAAACCTTGCGAGGTTCTATCTATACCCTTTTAAAAAAATATTTAGCCCCCCCCGAAAAGAATTTCTGGATACGTGCCTGGATCCCACTGTACATGTTACTTTAAAACATGAGAGCAAAAAGCCTAAGAATTTGTTGAACTAATATCAAGAATTTTTGTGTCAACAATCTGCTCAGGGAGGATATAATTCTTTTTCTTTTTTGTTTTTCATATGTGAATATTAACGACTAAACTTCATGAAGCAATAGTCTTGCAAGGGCTAAGTTGTGGCAAGCAACTTTTCATTGGATGATGTACAGTCAGCACATGGACAGGGCAGTTGTTTTCTGATTTTCGAGACTACAGTCTACTATTATTGCTTTGGGTGAGAAATCAACGTCAGAATAAGAATGCATGTAATACATTAATACAGAACATGCAGTACATTATCATATTTTAACTCATGGTGTTTAAAGGGTAGGGTGGGCAGGCAAATTATATTGTCCAGTTGCCTCAGTTTTCAGGAGGAAAGAAAGGCATTGGGTTCATCAGAAGCAAATGCATAAAAATAATAATAATTATTATAATAAAGGAATATCTTCCACTCTCTGTTGCTTGGTTACTCTACAGTGGGATAGTGATTATGCCATTACCAAGTAATCTAGGAATCGCAGGTTCGATATATTAAACAAAAGTAATACTTATCCCCAGTGGCGTGCCCAGGATTTTCGAAAGGGAGGGGTTACGTACACTTTTTCTGGTAGTCAGCTCTCATTTTGCCATCTTTTCCTACCTTTGATGTTCTTTTTTTTTAGGAATACTGGACCAAAAGGGGGGGGGGTTATAACCCCCACCAACCCCCCCCTTGGGCATGCCACTGCTTATCCCCTAATATTTAAAATTATGTTAAGAGTAATTTGAAATTGATGAAATGTCCAAGCATCAGAGTGGGAATCTTCCTTTCTCTACCCTAGTTAGACCCCAATCAACAGCAACTATTTCAGTACAGAAATACCAGCAACATATGTTTAACAACATGTACAGGAACCTGAATTGATTTTAAATTTTATTTCTTGCAGAAATGGTATTACACTTTAACTAACATTATATTTTAAATTATGATATATTATTAGATGACAGGAACAAATTCATTATGCTTGTAATATGGATGCTGTATGTTCTTACCACTTTCAGTAAGGCACTGAACCATCATTTCATCTTCTAGGTCTCCTGTCCTGTGCACTGGAATAAGTAGCTCTCCTACATCTTCCTCCACTTTGTAAATGGAATCAGGAATAAACGCAGTTGATTCTAAAAATGACACCAAATATTTTAAAATTCAAGGAAATGAACTTCAATGAATTGTTAAACATGCATAGGAGGCAAGTAGAAATAAATAAAATATGCACGGCTGAACCTTTAGTTTCAGAACCTAACATTGCTGAAATTAAAAGATACTGATAATAAATTTAAAAATAACAGAGCAAATTTAATAGAAACACATTCATATCTCACATTCATAGATTCATTTCTTTAAAAAATAATATAATTAGGAATAAAGAGAAAATTGAAACAATCTATTATTTCTAGAATTTATTTTAACTAACTGCAATAACTCTACTGTGGAATATCTCTCTCTCTCTCTCTCTCTCTCTCTCTCTCTCTCTCTCTCTCTCTCTCTCTCTCTCTCTCTCTCTCTCTCATTTATGAATGGATCAATAGCAGGTAACTTTTCCAAGGCATGAAATTTGTTTCCTTTACCATCTTCTGGGTCTGTCACTATTATTTCTGCTTCATCAGGATACTCCAAGGCTGCCATCACAGGTTCCTTGACATGAATCAGGAATTCTTTCTCCTTCTCAAAACGAGAATTGTCCAGAATTTTCAGTCTCCAGGAAGCTTCACTTTGTCCGGGATTAAACTGGACCTGATGTGCATAACTCTCATGAAAATCTCTTCCTTTTGATGCAGTTCCATTTTCTGGTTGGATTGCTGTAAAATAAATAAATAAATTTGTTTAAATAATTTAGTGCAATAGACTGCTGCAGTGAGAGCTTCTCACTCGAGCACCTAATAGTTCACATGGATGACACTAGATAGTGTGTGGAATTGAGAGCTCTTCACACACCATGACGTCATAATGCTCAAGCAGGTAAAATGAGTGCCATGCGTTCGAATGCCCAGTAGTACCTGTGTAATGGTCAATTGTCTGTGGTAGTGGACCTTCAAATATGGATCGTACAGTGAAAGAAACAGTCAAATTGAAACTTAAGTGAACATAGTTATCATCTTCATGCTAAAACATAGTTTAGACTATCTTACCAATACACAATGATATAGGAAAATGAAATAGATGATTATGAGCTGAAACTAGCAGGGTGGATATTTATATGATTATTGTCACATTAAGATGATGATCTATGTTATATGCCTGAGCATATCATGCTTGAGGGTGGGAGACTCGAACTATTATGAGAGAATGAAAGTGCATACAGTACTCTAGTGTGTAATGACTAGAGGACACATTTTTGCCTATTACATTTTTCTATTCCTTTACATGAGGGTTGAGAAAATTCCACTTTGAACTGATTCTGTAGTACCAAAATTTTCAGAGAGTATGTACTAATTTCGTGAAATGTTAAGCGGAGACCATGTTTGAATTAAAATGGATGAAATCAGTTTACTTTACAAAAAATAATAATAATAATAATAATAATAAATAAATAAATAAAAATGTCACTCATATTAGAATAGCAATGATGATATATACCTATAATTGACAAAAAAGAGGCATATTATGATAGATAAGGCATTTTTAAAACATGAAACATGCATTTTAATAATTTCATTTTCATACAAAGACTAGAGTAGTGTTTTACAGGCCACACTACAGCATATTATTGTATTTTCTGTTCTTTCTGATATTGCATTTGTTTCTTTGATTGATTTTACTTCACATTTCTGCCATTTGGCTAATTGCGAAGATGAAATGGATGAAAGAACAATCATAAACACAAAAGGACAGCTCACAACACGAGCCCCACAGAGGATTATATTGGCTGTGAGTCCAGACGCCAGAGCTTTGATAGTCTGCAAAATGCAGTCCAGGTTGTCTACGTGGAAAGGAGTGCATTCGGGTGCTTAAGGATATCATTTTTGTGAATAATCAGTTTATATACCATTAATAAGTTTCATAATACTCCTAATTACAGTAAAAACGAAAAACTTGGCAAAATACTTAGTGAAAAATGAACAGAAAAAGCAATAACTCTACTTTTTTGGGGGGTTTCCTCAATTTCTAAATATGAAATACAACAGACCTTGCCGGCCCCCATGGCAGAGTGGTTAGCACATCGCACTACGGCGCCAGGGTTCCCGAGTTCAAATCCAGGCCTGGGGATGGGTGTTTGTGAGTGCTTATTCATCAATTTCATCATATCATCACTCATCTCCATCTTCGCAAATTAGACAAAAGTGGCACAAAAAGTAAAGTAGAATAAAGCAAATCAATCAATCAATCAATCAACAAAATACCTTAATTGTCACATTTTATGCTAAGAGTCCCTATGGTCCACCACAAATTGGTTTTTTTGAAAGAGAAACAAGAACATTGCTGAGACTTTCGCGTGGGGCTTATATTTTGAAGTCTTGCATCATATTAAGTCAAAACTTTTACCTTGGTTTGAATAACACAAAACAGACCTCATTTTACTTCAGACCTGCATAAAACAAATGATGGCAATAAAATGCTCACAATCCATTGTACGAGTATATTCATACTCTATCTCCCCAACATTATGTTCTGATACTTCAATAAGCTCACTGGAGTAATGGTCAAATTACATAAATAAATAGAAACGAAACGAAAGTAGAAGGCATGTGTATTAAAGCAGCAGGTATAAGATAATGAGTTAGGTTCACTAGAGGGTATACCTTTGTATACCATTCAGCCCTGCCAATTATCATCCATACTAATACTTGAATTTGACATTTTCAGAACACTTATATATCTTAATACATTAGTTTTCCATTGGAATTATATAATAACAATGTGTCCAAATTTTATGTGTAAATATTCATGAAAATTAAACATTAATGTCTATTTTGAAGTATTTTTGTGCCATCTACACTGTAATAATGACACATTTTCATGTGGAAAATACATTGAAACACAACTTTGTCCATAAACACACAATATATTCAGAACTATATCATAGATTGTGATATATAGGACAAATCAGAAATGTTGATTCATAGTGTAGGTATAATATTTTAAACAACACAATCCATTTTTATTACATTCAAAATGTGACTTCTAGAACTTCAGCCAATTGGATGTAGCAGGAGATTTCCATACGATCTTCAAATCAATTTCAAACCTGAGTTTTCTGAATGCAATATTTATACAATCCAACCCAAAATAATTTTGTAAACTAATTTCTTAACAACTCACATCCGTGTTCCTTCATCTTTCGAGACAAACACTTAGTATGTAATGTACATGCAGTTATACAGGGTGATTTAAAAGTCCCTTAACATCTCCCATAAAATGTAAAGGAATTAGGCTGGGTACAGTTGGTCATGATAGAAACAGGTTAGGCCTAGGGGGAACCATATTGATGTGTTTCAAGTGGACATCGGCCATATTGAATTCACCTCAAATTTTTGAAATGAGAAGGGGGTTATGTGATATATCAAATCAAGCTAGAATTTCACCAGAAATGCAATAGTAAAGGCTTTTCCAACCTATCTTTAAGCAGGAAAAGTTATGACTGCATGATTGTAACAAATGTATCCGTTTCCAGGTGTGAGAAAACAGTGCCAGAATGCTCCTAATGCGTGAGGAACACATCGAGATCATCCTTTTGTCTGAGGAGAGATGTTCATGTGCCATTTCAAATGATTTTAATAAACGACACACCCAACGAGATCCAGTGTTGCATGTGACTGTTGCACAATTATTCCAAAAGTTCCGGGAGACAGGATCAATCAATGGCAGGTGATCAGGACTTCCCAGAACTTTCACCAATATGTTAGGTGCATTCTGGCACTGTTTTCTCACACCTGCAAAATGAGATATTTGTTACTATCATGCAGTCATAACTTTCTCCTAATTAAATATAGGTTGAAAAAAACCTTCACCACTGCAGTTCTGTTAAAATTCTAGCCTGATTTTATATATCACATCACCCCCTTCCCATTTAAAAATTTTGAGTTGATTCAATATGGCGGCCACCAATATAGTGGACATTCCCTTGAAACACACCAACATGGTTTCCCCCTAGGCCTAACCTGTTTCTACCATGACCAGTGGCGGTCTGTCCATGTAACAGAGGGAACAGGCTGTTCCCTCCTACTTATCGTCCTTTGGAGCTATTTAAATTATCTATATTAACATAATAAGAACGCTTCTTTCTCCCGAAATCAACATTTCCAAAAGTAACGCCGAACAAAAACTTTCACCGTGACTGGACGTTTGTTTACTTCACCTACCCAAGGAATACGCTGGTAAAGTAAACGTCACTTCTGGGACGCACTCCCTGTTCTTTCGCCGTGCAGTTAGTATGAAAACAGATCGCGAGGGGTACATTTTGTTGTAAGTGACAGCGTTTATCAAAGAAAATGGTACTACGTATGTATCTTACACCATAGTAAAGATTAGATTCAGAAGAATACGTAGATAAAATACAGGTTGCTCACAGGCGACAAGTTAAAGAAGAAGTGGAGAAACAAAGCAGGCATTTTCCAAGGAAGTGACCGACAAACAATTGGCCGGAATTTACGATTTCTTCGGTTTAGCTACCATAGGCTTGAACGTGAAGTCACATGGTTCTTTGTCTGCGGTCAGATATGTACTATTGCTTTTTGTGTGATTGCAAACATTAGGCACATTTCCTGCCTTTGCACTACTGGGCATTAAAATAAAGTACAATGCATTTTCTCGCTCAGAAGAGTGTGTGGGGCTATATTAATCCATAGTCAATGGATATCCCCAGAAATGATTGTAGGGGTGGTCAGGTCATTGACTAATTTGAATAGTAGTAGTGGTACTAGTAGTAGCACAGACAAAGAGCATACTTCTTTGTCTGAGGTGGTAGTATTAGCAGTGCTTAAAGTGGTTTCATTCAACAACCTGAATGCGAACCACAATGAATAGACACGACTACTGCCACTACTAATAATAACAACAACAATAAATGCACATTAAGGTAACAACAGTATTAATATTAGTATTAGTACTCCATCCAAAGTAAATATATATACACACGAACTCTGACAATTCTGTCGTTTCAGGAAATTTGGTTCCCATTTACATCTAAAAGGAATAGCACTTGCCAAAATATAATATTTTTCAAAATTTCCGGAAATACTGAATAATCGTAACTCGTAAATAAGCGAATACTAACCGGAAATATTTACTTCCATTTATTATCAAGGATTGACATAAAATAATGTACTTAATTGAGGACTAAAGGTGTTAAACGTGTTAAGTGACAAAAGAGAAAGTGTTGGGAAATCGCATCGTTCCGCACATCAGCCCGTAAGAACGTGCACACTAGTGACCGCTTTACACGCCCTTTGAACTACTTAGAGGGCTACCAGCAACATGTCACGTTTACCACATTATAAAGCATGGCACATTTCACAGTTTAACGTGGAAAACGGTGTTTGAATTATTGTGGCACTTAGAGCGTTTACCAATTTTAGTATTCAATTGTTTCTAAGTGATTTTATTTATCACAGTACACAACTGACAATGGTAAATTGACAGCAATAGGAAATAATTCAAGAAGCTTATATTCTCGCTTCTGGGAAATTCACCCCGTCTTCCAAGGTATGCATATCGGGCATTTCAGGACTATCCACCGAAAGATTAAACATGTAATAAACCTGTTGCCCTGGAATACCTGGCGCCTGAAACCTACTGACTGCTCACCGACAGGAGGTAAATTTAATACATGAACTGTTTCTGTTCTTCTTCATCTATTGTTTACAATAGGAATTCACGTCATAAAGGATTGACTTTTGTACAGTTATTAAAAAAATAAAATAAATGTCCAATGCCGCAGCAGAAACTGATTTACCGGAACGGAGTTCCGATGCATTCCGGTGCCCTGGAATATTTGGTTTGAGTTGGTGTTTTAAGTCCACTTTATGCACAGTAAGGCTAATCGGGCCTGGACCTACAGTTTAAAGTGGGATCCGAACCACTTGTGCCTCCACCGGGTATCGAACCCGGGACCCCTTGATTACAAGGCAATGACGCTACCACTGCGCCATGGGGGAAGCCCTACCCTGGAATGTTATTATTGTTATTATTACGGTTATGATTGTTGTTGTTATACAATGACTATTATAAACTCATGGATATGAACCAATTTTATTCAATAATAATAATAATAATAATTATTATTATTATTATTATTATTATTACTATTATTATTATATCCTTCGGAAGATTCTTCTATTCGATCTACCAGATAAGTGATTAACTAGCACAACCGTTTTTCATTTTTTTTTTCACGTTTCATGTAGTTGGTGTCCTGAGATGCATTAATTTTTGGAAACTGTGAAACCATTTATTCCTTGAATTGAATTGTAAAATGAGAAAACATAATCTGGTTTCTATATTTTTCCAACCAAATGCAGTTTTTACTTTGGTTATTCTGCTCTCTATTTCTCTTAATAACAATAACCTTTCTACTTGTTTTTTTCTTACTTGAAATGAAGTACGTATGTCAATTTCCATGGGTGTCCAAGAACCGAGTCGACTCCCCTTCCCGACTCCCATAATTCATGCTAATATAATTTTTTTAGTCTAGCAATTTCGTTCGCTCTATTTATTTATCTATTTATTTACCAGAGAATTCCAAATACAGCTTTGGCCATTTTACACTGGAATGTAAAAAACAGCAAAAACAACAATGGAAGTAAGAATAAACAATAATAACATAAACTAATATATATATATGAGTTAAAGTGAATTATATGTATGTTGTGAATACTAAATTAAAGTTATCAGTACTGCTGATATTTTTGTTTAGAGGATTTCAATATTTTCTCTCCCTTCCTACAATCTCATGAAAAATCAATTGCAGAGTTATATAAACTCGCCAACATGTTAGTTAATTCGGATCGACCTTAAGATGTTGTTTTTTTGGCAGACCATTATTAATTACAACAAATTGTTTACATTAGAATGTTTTTGAATAAAAGAGCGTGATAAATTGGAATAAGAACGACAAAATAGTTAAGAATAGAGGGAATGGCACATATTGTGTTCAACCCTTTTGTCCTCGTGATTACATCGTAACAAAGGAATACAGACCACATTAAATAATATTTAATATGGCTCCCGTAAACATATCTTCGCTCACACATAGAGTTATTATTAAGAAAACTGCTGTAGACATTTCGAAAAAGTGCTAGTCGCAAACATGTGAGACATCATCTGAGTAGCACTTTGCTTAATATCATATTCTTTTTCTTTCATGCTTCGTTGCACCCTTCCCTCGATGACATCTTATCTTACGTATCTAACGCTCTGCAAGTGGTTTTCCTTATGTGCTATTTCTCCTTTCTTCATTGTTTTCGGCTCATCTTTCCAAACTGCACCAACGCGGAATAGCGTTTCCCTATGTAGGCGGCTTAGCAACCACCCTAGCAACCGGTTGTATACAGCTAACATGGCCATGCGCGGGACTAGGATAATAAACCTTTTAATAAACCTTTTATCTCCTTGCGAGAGATATAGCGAATTCGTTTTCCTTCGAGTTTTTGCTAAGTGCTAAAGTTTAATTGCGTCATAGTGATATTTTTGAGTGTAGTAAGTCTATAATTTCCTAATCTCGTTGCAAAATTGCGTCTGACATTCATAACGAACTGTAAAAAACTTCTACAGTCTAAGCGTCTGCTAAATGCCTTGGCTAAACGCTACGAAATAGCTTCCGAGGGAACAGCTCCCGTCCATCTGTTCCACCAGTCCCAAGACCAAAGTTTCAACGCACGCAGCGGCAGGACAAGATAGCGAATGTTGCGAGCGTAGGGTTGCGAGTATTGTATGATCGATCGGCTGAAGAGACGAAAGCTTTTAGTTCATTGAACTTTGGAGAAAAGACAGCAAACCAACACCTATCCTAACTGAATTAAAAACTAAAACGAAATCGTACACAAGGCATTTTCAAACACTACAACTGTGTAAAATGATTAACTGGATACTCTTCCAGTGGAAAATTATATTGTTGTCCTTGTTTGTTCCTGAGAAAGGAGTTTGGAACAGTTCGGGTTTTGTCACAATTTCTACAAATGTAGCGGACGTCATGGAAAAACTCAGCGATCTGTATGCCATTATTGCATTGAGGACGTTTGAATTACAAAAATACTCAACTCTATAAATAAAAAGACGTCAACTTAATCTACAAATAAAGAGTTGAAACAGGTTTCGACAAAACATTTTTTCTCTAATCACTCATAAATTGCTTTTATTAAATTTTTCTTTGTTGTGCATCAACAATTTTGTTTTTAATGTTTTCTTTACATTATATCATATTTGCTTTAAAATTGTTATTGTCATATAATATTAACGTGCTTCATGTATGTCACTCTGACAATTTGTAACATTATGTATCGTGTATTTATTTGGTTCATTTGAATTTTACTTGGTCTACTGTATTATATTACGACACGTATGGGAGGGGGGACAAGTGCAGGTGACCTGTTCCCCTGCCTGATTTAGCACCGCACGCCACTGACCATGACCAATTGTACCCAACCTAACTCCTTTACATTCTATAGGGGTGTGAAGGGACTTTTGAATCACCCTGTATTATATATCAATATGTAATACTAATACACACATATAAATTGTACAGTGAAATATACTTACTGATAAACGAAGTTTCTCCCAAATAGCCACGTCTTTTGAGAGTAATATTGAGATACTTGTCAGTTTCATTGATTGTATAAAATTCAGATTCAAGAGAGATCCAAGCCCAGTTCAAACGGAAGCTCTGTGATAGTAGCTCATTATTACCTGAAAAATAAATCCCACATCAATAAACTTCATTATTCATACAACAAAACTCTTATTAAATATGAGAAACATAGTCTAGACAAAACAATTTAAGGCGTGAAAGGACTTAAAGAAATGTCACAGATTATGATGCTAATAAAATAATTAATAAAAAGGCTTACGTGTCAGATTTACATGAAAAAATCCAGAATTAAGAATTTTGGAGCCCTCTTTAAACTAGCCAATTTCAAATTACAGTTTTGGAGTTTTGTTACTCAAGGTGATAAATTATTAGATGTCTACTTGTGATGGTGTGAAACTACAATCCAGTGCTTGAGGTCGAGAGGTTGTAATCCCCGAGCTAGGATAAATCAACCTACTCACTTCATTGTTGAGTCGGTTGACCCATAGCTATATGCAACTCTTTCCTGTAACACAAAACAAGCACTAGAATAAGCAGTGTAGGAGTGGCAGGTTAATAATATTCCCTTGGGGTAAGCTTTTTGTTCTTGTCCCCCACCATGTTTAATTTAATTTTAGTGCCTACTTTTAAATGCCTGGATGGAAGTGGAGGCTATAGCTTATTTTAGACGTTAAAGTGAGGGATCATAATTTAGTCTTATGTTAATTGTCAGTTGACTATTGTTTTAGATGTTTCGGGGGAGCAATTTTCCCCTGCCCCATCGTCAATCCTGATCGCTCCCAAGGTCTATGACAAATCCCCACCAAAAAGGTGGAACATTCCCCCGCCCCCTTTATGCCGAAATATTTACTCAATTTTCTTTCTGGTCAGACAAAATTTGCGGAACAATATACTTAATACCGACATATTTAAGCAATGTATGCTTACGTATAGACATTTACGTGTATAATGTACATTACTTTCACACTGATTGAAATAACATTTTACATAAATGATAATAACTTCTGACGTTACAAAGTTGTTGCAGCAAACTTATTGATAATTTTCTCATTTTGCACCCCTTTTAAAATACCGGACTCACAGGATACCAGACTCACAGGATGGAATTAAGGTATGCATTAACCACTCATCAGCCATACAAGAACGTCGTCTGTTATTAATCATTCTTATCAGGCACGTATTCAGGGGGAGCGTAGGAGGCTCGACCCCCAGAAAGTTTTAGGTTTACACTAGATAAAATGAGGTTTTTAGTTTCTTGTGGTGTGAAATAAAATAATGTAACGATAATTTAAGGAGAGAAAGAATTATCGAGGCAAGACGGAGAATGTTCTGTAACCCTGTTATTGATAAAAGCACGTATCCAAGGTAGGGTACAGCCCCCCCTCCCCTGAATTTTTTTTAGTTCACACTAGAGATAATTAGATTTTTGGCTTCTTGAATAATGTGAGGATAATTTAAGGAGAGAGATAATTATCGAGGCAAGACGGAGAATGTTCTATAAGCCTGTTATTGTTAATTGCATGTATCCAAGGTGGGGATCAGAGGGCTCGAGCCCCTCCCCCCCAGGAAATTTTTCTGTTTACGATAGATAAAATTAGCTTTTTTGGCTTCCTGAATAATGTGTTGATAATTTGAGAGAACTAATTATCGAAACAAGACGGAGAATGTTCTATAACCATGTTATTGTTAATAGCGTGTATCAAAGGTGGGGATCAGGTGGCTCGAGCCACCACCACAATTTTTTTCTGTTTACACTAGATAAAATTAGGTTTTTGGCTTCTTGAATAATGTGAAGATAATTTAAGGAGATAAATAATTATCGAGGCAAGACGGAGAATGTTCTATAACCCTGTTATAGTAAATAGAACGTGCCCAAAGTGGGGATTAAGGGGCTCGACACCCCCAGGAAAATTTTCTGTTTACACTAGATAAAGTTAAGTTGATTGACTCGTTCCAAACGACATGAATCGCGTGTCCCTTCTGACTTGAAATCTTCCTAATTCTTGAAGATCCAAGTCACAAGGATGGAAAATTAGGGCTTTGCGAAGGCAGAAGACAGAAACTTAAAGGTTAATATCCAAACCTGCAGGAAGAACGCATCTTACATCAGTCTCCAATAAGAAATGATAAAAACGTTTGGTGAATTGATTTTAAAAAAATGTGTCCGAGATAAAGAGTGGTGTGCCCAGGATTTTCGAAAGGGAGAGTGGTTACACATACTATTTTTGGTGGTCAGTCATCATTTTGTCATCTTTTCCTATCTCGACGTTCTTTTTTTAAGGAATACTTGGTCAAATGGGGTTATTACCCCACCAACTGTTCCTTGGGCATGTCACTGGAGAGAACTGAGTAAGCATTTGATCATATTGTGAGACGAAACAGAAGTGTTTCTAACGGAAGGTTTTTTTTCAATGTGCATGAATTGTTTTGCGATCCAGCTGTATTCTAGAAGACTTATTTTGTCTCTTGCCGATATATGGCAAGACTGCGGAAGCTGTGACAGACAATTTTGAACACTTGCGAGTGCTTAGGTCTGAATATGAACAATTTGGTGGGTTTCGGCTTTTATAATAGCTGAGCTGCAAACAGTTCGCAGCCCACAGTTTGAATCTCGCGTTGTAGAGTGCATGTGTAACAGCTTCGTAAAAACATTCAAAGACACCATAGATATTTTGATGCCTGATGAGAAGAAATGGGCAAATACACATACTGAGAATGTTCGGCACACAATATGAATGCATGGAAACAGGAGTAGAGTTGCAAAAAATTCCGATTTTACGTTCTGATTAAAATGGCAGCCTCAAACAGTGGCGACGATTCATGGAATAGTTGCTCCCCATTTTTTGCCTGCACACTATGGCATTTTAATGCTAAGCCTTGTCTACCAAGAAAAAGTAAACTTTCCGTGCAACACCCCCCCCCCCCGTTTTGGAACCCAATCGCCGCCACTGACCTTAAACATACAATTGTGAGGTTCTATTTATACCCTTTAAAAAGAAGACTGTGTTCAGCCCCCCCCCCCCCCCCGAAAGAAATTCCTGGATACGTGCCTGATTCTTATGACACTCATTGTGCGATCTGCAGAGCAACTAATCACTGGTATGGAGATCAGAATTTCATACAAATTTGGAAGGTCGAAAACTGGACAATAACAAGTGGTCAAGCAGACAGTCCAAACCGATTCTAAAGGCATAAGAGGCAGGTGGTGTTTCATTTTAATCCCATTGCTGCGATCACCTACAGGTAGGTAAAAAACTGTACATAATAATCATAACAAAAAATAAATAACAAGTCAATCAAACGAAAGAATCCCCTCCATTTTTGTGTGGAGATGTATAGAATTGGTAGCTAAACTATAAAATTTTGTCTCCCCCCACCAAAAAAAAATCGATGACGCAGGAGTGTCATGAATAACTTCCCTGTGGGTACCCCTTGATACGAGTGTAGGAAAACTATTTTATGTGTGTAGCTTTTGCAATTTCTTAGATACCAATACAGGGCCAGTTTTATGGTTGGTGGCGTTCAGTGCAAAGGTCTACCCAAATGACAGAAAGTGTCATTTTTCAAGTGACAAAATTCTTTCCTCTCGTTGTTGGAAAAATCACAATTACTTTCGAGAACTTGCCTTTATTAGTGTCAAGTTATTACTAAATATTACTGAGCTAATGGGCTGTATTGGGGTGCACGTGGGACGTGGCTAAAAAAAATCAACTATCAGTAGCGCCAACTTCAGAGATATTTGTATAGGAGAAGATTGATGTAAACAATATTTTATCGAGTGTCCCACTCGTAAGGGGCCCCGGAAAAAGTGTTATAAAAATCTTAATAAAAGAGGATATGAAACCAAATTTGTACATGACATAACTTTATGGTTGAGAAATGAAGGTACATTACAAGAAGTGCTGGAAGTGACCTCCCCCACCTGTATGCACAGTTCAACATGGCGCTGCATGTTCATGAATGTTGCTGCCATAGTATTCTTATCTTTCAGGCTTATCGCTGAAAGGCCAGGGATATTGCAGTACACGTGGTACAGTCATGAAGCGTGGTTCCACTTGTCAGGATACGTGAACTCACAAAACATACGTTTATGGAGTAGTGACAACCAGCAGGCAATCGTTGAGGAACCCCTTCTTCATTCACAGAAGGTGGGCGTGTTCTGTGCATTTTCACAGCGGCGCATTAATGGGGCCAATTTTTTTTTACACTACTGTCAACAGTGATGTGTACCAGGTATTTTTTCATGAATTTGTGAACCAGTTGGATGACGAGGAACTGACACTTGGCTGGTACCAGCAAGATGGGGCAACATGCCACACGTCTGACGCAAGTATGTCTGCGGTGGAATCATTTTTCCCTGACCGAGTGATTTCGAAAGGATTATGGCCCCCAAGGTCACCAGACTTGCCCTGACTCTTTTCTGTGGGGTCGCCTTAAAGGTAGTGTGTACAAGAACAAACTACGCACCATCGACGAGTTACGTGAGAACATCCGCCGTGAAATCCAGGCAGTCACGCCGAATACTCTGGCAGCAACATTCACGAACATGCAGCGCCGTGTTGAACTGTGTATACAGGTGGGGGGAGGTCACTTCCAGCACTTCTTGTAATGTACCTTCATTTCTCAATCATAAAGGTATGTCATGTACAAATTTGGTTTCATATCCTCTTTTATTAAGATTTTTATAACACTTTTTCCGGGGCCCCTTACGAGTGGGAGTGGGACACCCATTATATGTAAATATATTTTTATTGGGAAATTTAGGGGACAGCAAATTGCTTGAATTCCTAGTCAGTGCCTGTGATTGACTTTCTGTCTTAAAATACAGCAAATAAAGAAAACAGAATGGTGCCTGAAATCCTGGCCAATGTTGATACTTCGATTAAATAAGGAGAGTTCATTAGATTGGTTGGTTGATTTGGTGTTTTAAGTCCACTTTATGCACAGTAAGGCTAATCGGGACGGGACCTACAATTTATAGTGGGATCCGAACCAGTATGGTCCTCCACCGGGTATCGAACCCGGGACCCCTTGATTACAAGGCAACGACGCTAGCACTGCGCCATAGGGGAGGCTCGAGAGTTCATTAGAATGTGTTCTTATATCTTCGTTCATAATTCTTGATGATTTTTCAGACCCAAGAACTAATTACTGTAGCATTTGCAAAATAAATCTGTAGTCAGACCTTTTGAAAGTTCTTGCAATCAAGACTGAAAGTTCAACCAGAACTGAAAATGGACTCCAAATCTTAAAAATAATAAAAAGAAAGAAACAACTGTTTGATTACTCACGGTATTAGATTTGTATGTGTGTGTGTGATCAATCTTGTATTCGGTTCAAATGTAGGTTTCCCTTTTCTATCTGTCGGAGCTTATGGTTGTGATTAAAAGGCTCAATCGAGTTTTCTCTGCTTTACACAGAGGATTAAATATCAAATATTACAAATTATACACTTTCAAACATTATTCATAATACGTGACTGAACATATAGGGATTTTTTAGGGTTCACACACTCAAACATTTAACTATTATGAAGGGACAGCTAAAATTTTATGAATGTCGAAAAGAGAACGCAGCAAGATGTTACATATGCAGTGGAAATTGCAGGCTCTATACCATGACCTGAATCAGGTCTCTGGCATACCGTGCCATTGCATCTACCAACTGAGCCACTGAGCCACCCCTGACTTCGACTGATTTTTCGATAAAATGTCTACATAGTACGTGTGTATGTCAAATCATCAGATATTGCCTGTATAACGAACAAGACAGAAAATAAAGGAGAGAGAAGAAAACTGAGGGGCATTCCCGCCGGTTGAGAAGACATTTTACTTCTGTAGTCAACACGAGCTGCCGCTTTGAGGTGACAATGGCAGTGGCCTACTAAGGGAGATTTCACACCGTGTCGCCTGCTGAAGATTTCACAAGTCGAACGTAGGTTTGTGCGGCCTTTTCTGTCGCTATGGTGTGAACGTTGCTGTTGATTGGCTTATTCTAAACGACATGTATCGCGTGTCCCTTCGGTCTGAAATCTTCCTAAGTCTTGAAGGTGCAAGTCACAAGGGCTTTGTTAAGGTTAGGTACGAAGGCAGACAACAGCACCCTAAACCATAATCTCCAAACCTGCAGGAAGGGCGCATCTTACTTCAGTCTCCAATATGAAATGATAAAAACTTCTGGTGAGTTGATTTTAAAAAATGTTTCCGAGATAAATAGTGGCGTGCCCAGGATTTTCGGAAGGGAGAGGGGTTACGCATAGATATTATTTTTGGTAGCCAGTCTTTATTTTGCCAACTTTTCCTGTCTTTGACGTTCTTTTTATTTTTTTTAAGGAATACTGGGTCAAATGGGGTTATGACCCCACCGACCCTCCCTTGGGCAAGCCACTCGAGATAAATGAGTAAGCATTTGATCATATTGGGAGACGAAACAATAGGAACGGAAAGATTTTTACTGTTCATTAATTGTTTCGTGATCCAGCTGTATTCGAGAAGACTTCCTTTATTTAATGCCGAATGCCGATATATGGCAAGACTGCGGAAGCTGGGACAGACAATTTTGAACACTTGCGAGTGTTCAGGCCTGAATATGAACATTTTGGTGGGTTTCGGCTTTGATAAGAGCTGCAAACATGGGAGGACAAGACACATCAGTGGTGTTCAGGCTCGAATCAGAGAGAAATATTCGAGAACTGTCTGCGTCCAGTTTGAATATCGCATTGTCGAGTGGATTGTCCATTCCGTGCATGTGTAACAGCTTCGTAAAAACACTCAAAGACACCATAGAAGTTTTGTTGCCTGATGAGAAGAAATGGAGAAACACACATACTCAGATGGTTCCGGTACATAATGTTAATGCATGGAAACAGAGGAGTCGAGTGGTAAAAAATGTTCCGATTTCACGTTCTGATTAAAATGGCAGCCTTAAACAGTGGCGACCATTTAGGGGACAGTTGCTCCTATTTTTTTTTACCTCCACACTATGGCCTCTTAATGCTAAGCCTTGTCTACCAAGAGTAAGTAGCCAAACTTTCCTTGCACCCCCCGCCCTATTTTGGAACCACTGGCCTTAAACATACAATTGTGAGGTTCTATCTCTACCCCTTTAAAATATGGTGTTTAGCCTCCTCCCCCGAAAGAAATTCCTGGATACGTGCCTGCTATGAAGTACACGTGACATGTACAGTCACGAACAGTTCTGGGTTGTAACGATTCTATCGAAAGTCAATGCAGTCCTTCACTGTGCTTTCTCCCTATTTAAATCCATTGTTTTGCTTTACCTGGAATTTGACCCCGCGAATTTCAGGCAATGTGCATTGTGCTTCTCTTGTGTTTTACAAAAAGCACTCCTCCTAAATCGAGGCAACGTATATTCCCCCCACATCTTTAGGGGAAAAGTACACTTAAATCACCCATTCTTTTGTTCAGCTTCGACAAAATGGTCTCTTCAACTAAGTCGAGCAATAAACAAGACACTTAAGCACTGTTGCTGTAAACAATGACACGGCAAAACTGTGCAACAGATACGAAGAAACGGGGAAGCCGCAGTTACAATGGTCTTAATGGGTTCCGGGCTGACATGTGGGAGTGCCAAGTGCTGTCACTACGCGGCGAAGAAAGGAACTAATCACTCGTCCCAAGAGTGAAGAGCTTCAGGAGGCGGGTGAGGTAGCGCCACCGGAGGCTAGGAACGGTCGTCAGTGGAACTAAAACGCCCACGACCGAGCCTGCTTCTTGTTAATCCGGCCGAAGAATCTTTTCCGAGGGGAGGAAGAGCAGGTCTCTATTTCCAGGCTGACATTTATGAATGAATCTGCCTCCTGATGGATTTTACCCCTATAAATCATGAAGGTCGACGAGATTTGAGCAGCCTGCAAGATGAGTTCAGAAAATTCCAATTTCGAACAGAACTCACTCGGCAGGAAATTAGGAATTGTGTAATTCCTAGTGTTTGGATTTTGTTTCACGTCGCATTTGCACTTTGTTCCGTTACTCACACACTCGGTGTATATGAATGACAAGAATGCATTTAGGAGGGGTGTCCAGGGAGTCCGGACCCCTCCCCCCAAGTAATAAACTTAAATAATGTAAATGTACTTGTTTAGCATTCGACGGTTATTTTTTCCCTCTGAACTTATTGGAAGTCAAGGACCGTAGGGCCTCCCCGATGGCGCAGGGGTTGCGTCATCGCCTTGCAATCAAGGGGTCACGGTTTCGATACCTGGTTGAGGCACATAGTGGTTCGGATCCCACTTTAAGCTGTAGGTCCAGTCCCGCTTAGCCTTACTGTGCACAAAGTGGACTTAAAACACCAAATCAATCAATCAATCAACAAGAACTGTATTGGGATCATACGGCTTTGGAAGACAGTAACAAAGATTTATGTATGCACTCTACTACTTATTGGCTACATTGAACTACACTTTTTGAGAACCCATGGAATTGGAAAAACCATGAATGCAGAATATTTTACAATTGAAAATAACTAACCCTAATAATTGACGATCTGGCCAAATCACACACACACAAATATGAAATAATAATGCAATAAATTTATTACACATAATTATTCATAAAATCACATGAAAACAAATACTGTTTGTAACATCACCGAAGTGAAATCGAATCCGCGACTACCCGATGACCATGAAAATATAGGAACTTGCAACAAACGCAGGGTCAATGCATCGTATTCTGCCACACACCTTGCCCTTGTAATAAACAACATGCTTTGGCTTTGGAAGGATCATTTTAAATCCTGTTTGGACTTTGCATTGAAGAAAAAAATGTAAATTACTTCTTGGCTGATTGGTCTGGCTAAAGTGTGAAGCAGAGTAGTGCGAAATGCACTTGGCCAGCCAGGGTCGAGGCACCAAGAATTCAGGGATCATGTGTCAACAGCTGCTAGACAGGCGAATGGATTTAATTTCCCCCGTTACTTGTGTGTGTGTGTGTGTGTGTGTGTGTGTAAGACCTTGAACACTGAAGTTTTACTTCTACAGAGTGTTCCAAAAGTCATCAAATCCCTAACTTTGATGCAGTGATACTTTGTAATAGTGAGAAATGTCCACATCGGTCTTTTTTATCATTGTAAAGCATC
>NC_139236.1:18966413-19201529 GCF_977018435.1 Lepisma saccharinum | reverse complement strand
CACATAGTGATTCGGGTCCCACTTTAAACTGTAGGTCCAGTCTCAATTAGTCTGTGCATAATAGTGCACAAAAGACAAGCACTTAAACTCAAATTTGTCTACTAGAGAAAGTAAATTGTCCTTGCCCGCCAGTTTGGTACCCGTCACCGCTACTGGCTATCAGGTGAAAATCTATCTCTCTCTCTTTTTTGGCTAGGCATACGCTCCTTTGTAATGGGCTATGGGTTAGCTCACATTCAAAATTCCTTGCTGTAATAATAATTGAAAATGCATATAATTTAATTTATAAATATATTATTTTCTAAACATAGAATTATCGTGGCTGTTCAATGGTTCTGGTATAAGATAATAAAAGAAATTCAAAAACCTTCTTAATTTGCGAAACTCAGAACTATCCGAATACTTCTGACCAGTATCGGCAATTGGGAGGGGGGGGGCAAGAACAGTTATTTTCTCTTGGTTGACAAGCATTAAGAAGGCATAGTACGGGCTATATATATATATATATATATATATATATATATATATATATATATATATATATATATATATGTATATATATACAAGGGTTGGATAAAAAGTAATGGCAACACTGCTGTCCCGGGAAAGGGGCGAGTCACAGCGCCACAACCGTTTCGTGGTTGATAAAGGAATGTCAGACGAGGAAGTATAGTGAGTGGGGTGCGATTGTATGTTATTCAGTCAAAAACAGCAGTGCTCTGAAGCAGAGGACGAGAGTGCAAGCGCCCTAACAATATGTTTAGGCAAGAAGAACAACGTCTCTTAGGCAGACGGTCAACGCAGCCTACTACTGCACCTTCTTGCAACACCACCTTCGTCTCGCATTAAGAAGGAAGCGACGGCACGTTCTGGCACGGTGTCCCATCATCCTGCTTGACAATGCAAAGTGTCACACTGCGAACACTGTGACGGCGCTCCTGCATAACTGGTAGTGGGAGGTACTGGAACATCCGCCGTATTCACCGGTATGAGACCGTGTGATTACGACCTTTTTGCCAAAATGAAGGAACCACTGGGCGGGAAGCACTACGACACGCGCGAAGCCATCATACGTGCTATAGGGCGGTCACTGCGGGACATCGACAGAGATGGACGCGCTGACGGTGTACGACGCCTTCCATACGTGTGGCAGAAGGTCGTAGAGATGGGGGGGCGATTACATTGAAGGAATGTAACACGTGCTCCTCTGCCAATACAGTCAAGTAGCAATTATACCAGTGTTGCCATTACTTTTTATCCAACCCTTGTATATATACACACACACACACACACACCCACACACACACACACGCACACGCACGCACATGCCGGCACAAACATATATAAATACATTTTCGTATGTGGAGCCCTCCCTCACACAAATCCTGGGTAAGGCCCTGGTTCAATCTATACCGCTATTCTTGCGTACATCGTGTATTTGGTTAAACGAAATTTCCTCCCACCAGCTTGACATTGGATTGGTAGCGCGCCCTACCTATATGGTTGGTTGGTTGATTTGCTGTTTTAAGTCCACAGTAAGGTTAATCAGGACTGGACCTACAGTTTAAAGTGGGATCCGAACCACTATGTGCCTCCACCGTATATCGAACCCAGTACTCCTTGATTACAAGGCAACAACGCTACCACTGCGTCATCGGGGAGGCCCCCCTGGGTATAAGGAGTGTTCGTCATTGGGTGGCATATTGACACTTGCCTAGGAGCGAGAACACTTAAAATCCGGGCATGCTGGCCAGTAGCTAGTAGTTTTCTTTTCAGACAATGTTCGGCACCGCACGTGAAGGAACACCTTCGCGGAAAAATTTTCAGTCTGTCTGTACGCACTGCTGCGAATGAAATTTACGACTCCTCCTGTGTAATAAACAATAACAATATATTTCTCGATTCAGTCTCTGCACCGAAACAGCTCTTGTTTGTTTATCAACCATTTTATGGGATAAAAATGCAGACAGGGTCTGTCGCCTCCAGTCGAGGATATTTTCGCTTCCTGCCTGACATCTAGCGGTGATAAATGTTAACCGTGGCAAATTCGACGAATCAAGAGTTGTTTTTCGACGGAGCCTTTTTTTACTTAAAGAAACAGCTCCTCGGCAAAAGACTGCGACGTTTACTCCGATCGGTCACAGACGCTTCATTAAGTGTTGCGTTCCCGGATGGCGGTTGGATTCCTGTGAAATTTCTCGTCACTCGGGGAGAGAAGTGACTTGGACCAAGGGTGGGTGCGGTTCTTCAGGGGGTGTTAGAAAGACTGAAGAGGGATGGTTAAGCTAGCAGGGAGCCAGGAGGAAGCACATGCATATTCATGTTTTCCCTCAAGATGTTAAGGGGGTAAAAAGGAAGATTCAACGCGGCGACTGCGTGTGCCTTATCCCGCCTCTGGTGGTAAAATATGAAGCGATTCTCAATCACTGCTGGTCGCTCTTCAATAAACGGTAAAATTTCACATCTGTTAGTAATTATGGCGTTTGAGCAGTTATTACTTAAGACAGCACTTACTGCACACAGGGAATTGACTACTTTCTTTAGATTGTGAAGTAGATCGAAAAATAGGGAGTTTTGATCGCGTATCAATTGTCACAAATAAATGCAATTAGGCATTGCATTTGCTTCAAGTACCTCTCGTTCGGTGTAACCTACAAACAGCGCTCGCAGATAGAAAAAGAAGAAATAGAAATAGGAACTAAAGTATGTAAGGGAACGACAAAGGGAAGACTGAAAGGAATAAGAGAAACAGTGAATGAGAGAGAAAGATAGAGACTAATACAGGATGGCTGGAAAGTAACTCCTTATTGAAGTATATTTATAACTTTTGTAAATAGCATGAAACAAAATGCATTGTGATCCCTGGACAGGTAGAATTTAATTGCTATTTTCTGCTTTCTCCTCATTTTGCACACACTGCGTCGTCGTTGTCCACATGAATAGCCAGCAAGGAGCCCTGATCTCACGCCGAAGGAAGAAGTTTACCGCACGAAACTAAAACCTCTGAATCACATGTTCTGACCAACATACCACCTGACTTCCTGCTGAAGTCATTCCAGGCTATTCGCAGACGATTGCAGAAACTGGTGGACAACGCTGGTGCATGTGCGGAATTTTAACACTGCAGACAAGCCTAACATTCTACTGTCCACAGTAAAACTTGTTTCACTACAATTTATCGATAACTAATAATGATATTAACAATTTTAAAAAGTGAGTAACTTTACAGCCACCCTGTAGAAACAGGGAGATAAAGGCAAGAGTCACTTCTAGAGAGAAAGATAAGAATGGAAACAGAGAGGAGAAGTGAGAGAGAAGAGAAAATAGAGTCATAGGAAAACAGAAACGAGAAACAGAGAGATAGAAATAGGAAAACAGAAACGAGAAACAGAGAGATAGAAATAGGAAAACAGAAACGAGAAACAGAGAGATAGAAATAGGAAAACAGAAACGAGAAACAGAGAGATAGAAATAGGAAGAGAAACAGCGAGAGAGGTGAACAGTGTGATACAAAGAGAGTGAGAAAATGAGTGAGAGAGGGGGAGTGGTACAAAAAGAGAGAGAGAAATCACACTGAAAAAAAAAACGCTAGTTTCAAAGCGACGCGGACAGTGGTCCCAGAAGGCCTACACGACACTTCGGTCAACACTACTGTAGTGATAAAATGATGTGGATTGCAACCATTTGTCTGTTATTTTAACTTCTTTAGGTTAAATGTTGACCCAAATGTGGTGTGGGCCTTCTTAGATTCCTGTTAGACAATTTTTTTCATTTTTGACAGTGATGGACGTGTGTGTTTGTTGAGTTAGAGTTCAGTTGAGTTGGTGTTTTAAGTCCACTTTATGCACATTAAGGCTAATCGGGACTGGACCTACAGTTTAAAGTGGTATCCGAACCACTTGTGCCTATACCGGGTATCGAACCCGGGACCGCTTGATTACAAGGCGGCGACGCTACCACTGCGCCATCGGGGAGGCCCATTGTTGAGTTAGAGAGAGAGAGAGGAAGTGTGTTTGATAACATACCAACATTCTTACCCTAACATCTTAGTTAATCCATTACTACTTTACTACTCGTTCAAATATTTCTCTTCACTCTCCCCCTTTCAAAACACATATGCAATTACAAATATATGCTATTATGCTGTGTTAATGTTCTATTTCACCAAGTGCATTTCAGTGTCCCTTTTAAGACGCCAAAAGCAAGAATATTCATTCCACGTCAGAGAAGAAATTTACCGACTTAGTCTACGTTCTGTACCACGTGACATATCTGCAGACGAGCAGATTAATAGCAAGACAGCTGCGTACCATTAAAGATGCGTTAAATGTTGCGATCTCCCCGTCACGCATGTAGAGCATTCGGCTTTGTGCGTACGCCACGCAGGTCTTCAGCGAGTGATGGATTTGCTGATATTCACGCCTGGGGAGCGAAAAAAAGAAAGAGAAGCTCAAGATGGCGTCGGAAGTAATTCATATTCCTATTCTAGAAGCTCGAAAAGGCATCTCAAAATGGCCGCGAAACTTTCGGTTCTAAATCCTCGAATGTTTGCTTATTTTTCTGTTCTCGACAGCGCTCCTTCAGTATTTTGTCAGTCTAACAGTTTTGCACTTAATGTGATTGCCATACATGCTTCACGCCGTGCATTTGGGACCACGTTTATCGTCGCTTTATCCTCGCGAAAGTCATAACGAGTTGGAAAACGTGTGTTTCGTGTCGTAGCTTACGCCGAGAGAACATTCTTTACTTTAACGTCTGCGCTGCGTTTAGCTACGCTGCTTCCTGTCAAAACGTTGCACATTCCATGCGACATGTTATTCAAATGGGATATCTTCTGGTTGAAAGCAGATCTCTCTAAAACTGAAAAATGCTGGCTGCTATTGGCGGCTTTTCACAATGTGTGACATAGTAAAAATGATGGATTGATTTATTTGTTGTTTTAAGTCCACTGTATGCACAGAAAGGTTAATCGGGAATAGACCTACAGTTTTGTAAAGTGGGATCCGAACCACTATATGCCTCCACCGCGTATCAAACCCGGGACCCCTTGATTACAAGGCCATAGTAAAAATGCAAATTCACAAAACACACTAGGCTGTTCGGGATAACGCACTTAAGTAAAAAAAAAAAAATGAGCAGACAATTATTTACGTTTAATCTTTTAATAGCAAACATTACAGAAATGATATAAATGTTGGATCATGACTGTTTAGAATCTTTACAAATACCCAATATAAAATTATAGTATTTATAATATTTTCTTTAATTGATTCATTGCTAATTAAATAAAATTAACAGAAAATCACAGTTTGTGACTTATGTGCCTTTTCCCGAACACCCTAGATTTAAACCCAGGAACAGTGGGCGAAGCAAGCTTTCTCGCGTTTTCTTGTGTATGTGTGGAGGGGCGGGGGACAGGGGTTTGTCCATTCATGGGTTCACAAAAGAACAGTAAATGCATACATTATATACAACAAAGTCCGATCTCTTTTTTTAGGGTAATTATTATTAATATTATTGTGGCAATACATTAAAATAGATATCTCACTTTTCAAAAATATATTTGTTCAAACGAAAATATTTCTTCAGCATTTACGGACTATCTTGACCTTTTTTGTTTTCAAGCAATATTACTTACTCCTTTAGAATATTTTTGATCAACAAAAGCTTCGTTGTTTTTGTAGTCAAGGTCACATCTGCGATTTCATTGACTTTGAACAGGATCATTCCAACCAGAAGTATCCATGACTGTACGTAGAACCAATATTTACATGAATTTAACATGAATTTCCAAGATCAACTCACTAATTACGTCTTTATGTAAAATTGAAGTCCTGATTCGAACACCACTTTACTTCAAAGACATTTCCGAAAGATCAGTTTCCCTCTGTCAATCATATATCAAGTCCAATTGGAGCCCAGTATATTAACCCCTTAAACCTCTCCCACCAATAGCGTCCGTATTAGGAACTGACAGTACTTGTCAAGTCCACTTGGAGTAAATGAGATGTTGCCAATTCAGGTTCTTTAGAGATTTCATACCATGATGTTTCGGTTATCTTTGCTAGGCTCGGTTGTGTTGTGTGGATAACTTGGAGTTGTAACGTAGTTGCAGTTCGTGTTGGACGTCGAAGCACTGTAGGCAAAAGTGACAAGAGCGCTTCTCAGAAAAATAGGTGCTGGCTCGAAAACAGATACGGCTCGGTCGGCTTCCTGTCGAGCTATGTCACAGTTCCCGTACTGGCGTTCGAATCATGTCTTCAACTATACTAGAATTTAATGTGTGGCTGATGAAATAACAAGTTCTACAGTGGTGTACACTATTGGAAGTAACAGACAAATTTATAATACTTTGTGTTAAAATTTAAGTCTGCTTGTTAATTTACAGAATAGCAAGACAGACTTTTTTATATTGATTTGGATATTTTATCATGAATGAATGAATGATTGCATTTATTTAACTTCTCGTTTTTGCCACATTTGGTTAATAGCGACGATGAGGATGAACGGTGATAAGGTTAAATGGATTTTGACAATCGCAAAAACACATAAATGACATCCCACAACACAAATCACACGCAGGCTTATACTGGCCATGAGCCCACACGACGATATTATTTTATCATGCATTAAGATAGGTAAAGATTTATAAATTCCAGTTGCGTGCATGTTAAATAATCTTAGACCCTCATTTCTCCAGCCAACTTTCTACAGTTCATCAACAATAAAAAAATTCTTACAACATAGTTCAGTATTTTCTGATAATAATCTGGGTACATGTCAGTTTTGCGATAGTCATTTGTGGTGTAGGCTAGGCGCACGATTGCAAGTATGAAACTACAGCTACTGACTTCCTAAAGGGGCTGAAGTTTTAAAATCTAATATATAATATTGTTCAAATGTCAGTATTATTTATGGGGGAGGAGTGGCAAAATCATTCTTGGCAGGAATGACAATCTGCCTCTGCTGCCAAGGTTATTTAGGTCTTTGGGAGTGAGGGGGCACCTCACCCATTAACCACACCCTGCTTAGGATTACCAAATATAAAAACGCGATAGTCCTCTTGATTAGTACACAAAGTTATCAGGTTATTTTTGTTTACAACATACAGCTATTCTGTTAGATAAAACTTTCAATCTTTGATTGTTTATGTATGTATAACCTTAAACAAAAAGAACATTAGTACTTTTTTATAAATTTGGTAATTTTGACCAAATTATTCGGTATATTAGTGAAACGGTTTGGTTCTGGTGAGACATCATTTATTTGTTACTTATTTAAACAAAGGGTTTGTTACCAAATACTGATATTTGGCTGTTCCAAACATTTTTTGTCTCTCTACCATTCTACACGTGTTTGAGTGTGTGTATGAGGATGCTTGTAAGTGTGTGTACATTCGTGCAGATATGTGTCATGTACACATGCAAGCAGGAGACTCGTCTCCCCGATGGTGTATGACTTTGTAATCGAGGGGCTTCGGGTTCGATCCCCGGAAGCACAATGCACAGTGGTTCATATTCCACTTTTTAATGTACGTATGTTCAGTCCAGATAAGGCTGAGCGGATCTTAAAACAGAAACACAAGCCTTAAGGCATAATCACACGGAACTGGATTTTCAGTAGGAATGCCCTAGTTGGCGCTGGACTTACTATCCATTCGCCTCACACGATAGCTACTTGTTACTGTACTTGTCGGTATACTTTTGTTCCCATAAGTGACTGGGCAGAAAAAACAATCGAAAAGGATGGACGAGCAATTTGAAGAACGTTGTAAGAGAATTACTGCTGTTATTAAAGATTAAAATAGAAAAGTATGACTAGAAATTGACTCGAAAGAAAATATGGTAATCAATGCGTACTGAACAAGCTTCTTAATGAACTCGGGCATGCATATTCATACATGAGATTCGCAAGTTTCATTCATAAATATATATATCAAACATTTTATACACTTGTAATATTAAGGATTTTCATTATCGGCTAATCATATTTGTCACGTACAAATTCCATCGCTTTGCATAAATACCTAAATATTAATGAATTGAACACGAACGTACATCAGGGCCTCCCCGAAGGTGCAGTGGTAGTAGCATCGTTGCCTTGTAATCAAGGGGTCTCGGGTTCGATAT
Source organism: Lepisma saccharinum (assembly GCF_977018435.1). Taxonomy (NCBI): domain Eukaryota; kingdom Metazoa; phylum Arthropoda; class Insecta; order Zygentoma; family Lepismatidae; genus Lepisma; species Lepisma saccharinum. Next base: position 19,193,400 of record NC_139236.1, on the reverse strand, counting down.
ACGGTGGAGGCACATGGCACAGTGGTTCGGATTCCACTTTAACTGTAGGCCCAGTCCCAATTAGCCTTACTGTGCATAAAGTGGACTTAAAACACCAACTCAAACAAACAAATGAACGCTCTTCATCTCTGTTACTTTTTGTTTTAGCGAACAAAACAACCAACACTCGGAAACGACAGACAAAAAACTTTCCTTCAGCAAACTCACAGATTATCTTCGCATGACCAAACTTCGCTCTGATTGGCCGTTCCACAGAATCCAGCCAAGCAAAGCCAGTTGCAATTAGAACATGGCCAATTCCTCAAAACCAATCAAGCAGCCAGCCCGGTGGCCATGATATCCAGCCAGGTAGCCAGTTTAGCGCCAACTAGGCTGTGATTCGGCCTTTATTTTGTTTCCTGACAAGCAAAAACCGCTTGAGTTATAGAGAACACAAGTATTTTGTCTGCAAATGTGTGACCCGCCAAATACAATGTTACAAGGACGATTGAGAACTGAGAGAAACTTTTAACGGTACCCATTGATTTGACTCTGAAATCGTTACCTGCTGCATGCAAAGTGTGAATATTTACGTAGAAACAAAAAGTCACTATGGCTACGGGTATTACTTTTTGGCTTTCCAAAAGATGACTTAGCAAAATTAATAAATCATAAATTGCACTACTTTTAACTCTTCCTGCTTTTACTTTTTATTCATCTATTTGCAATGCTACTTATCACTTCTTGATAGCTGTCTAAGAATTGAATTTATTTCCTAGTACATACAGAGCTCTCTCTTGTTACAAGATGGATATTGACTTTTTCTTAATACCGGAAGTGTTTGTGTAAGCTAAGTAAACAACCAGCGAATGCTAGCTTTCAAGTCGGCCACTCGGGATGTATTAATCAAGAAGGCGGCTGACATTTGCTTGGCATCGCTTATAAAACCAAAGTATGACGTAAGAGATGTACGGCATGATTTAAAAAAAGAACATAAGAACATGCAGAAGGAAAAATAGTAACAAGTAAACAAACTATCAAAATACAGAAATTCACTGATGTAGGGATGAGAAAGAGTAAAAATACAAGAAGGAATAAAATGTTCACTGACACGGACAAAATTCAAGGGTTCGATACCAGGTAAAGACACTTAGTTGTTCGAAACCCACTTTAAGCTGTAGGTCCAGTCCCGATTAGCCTATCTGAGCGTAAAGTGGACATCAACACTAAAAGTTAGAGCGGGATAATGGACGCTATCTCCTTTCATTCACCTCTTTTCTACTGTTACGGTGGCCGATCCTGATGCTGGCAAGGCAAGTGGGGAACGGGGAAGCGACCAATCCATCACGATAAGACACGCAGCAGCCAATACAACGAGTTTCACGTAGTACTTCTTCCCGCCGCGTCGTGTCTCTCGACGCCACTGCTGTTGTCTGGTTGGTCTGTGGCGTAATCCCCGCTCCCTACTTCCCTTGCCAGAACTAGAGTGGAAAAGACCTATAATAAGGTATTTCTTGTCCTACTTCTAATACAGAAAATGTCATCTGGATTTGATGAAACTTCATATATTTTTTTAATAAAAGTACAATTAGCTTATTTGTTATTAAACATTGTTACAATATTCAAATTACACTGGTCGCATTTCCAGCTGGCGGCTGACCTTCATGACTATTTCTGGCTCTCTCTGTCCCTCAATCGTCTTCGGGATCTGTGGCTCCACGGGTGTCAACAAACTCAGTTGCGAAGTAAAAGCTGTAGGGGTAACATCGCTCTCCCGAAGCAACGTTGCCAAGCGTACTTCTGTTTTTGCCAGTTGCATACCGAAAAAGTGGTGGTCGTTCCGGATCACGTGTGCAATTGTACCATTAACATAATCGTTTCGTAGAACCCTCAAGCTTTAAAGTACGTTTGGCAACATGTGATGTATATATCGTTCATTTGATTCGTCCCGCTAACAGTGTTTGGTTCCTTGCGACTCGAGAATCCCGATGTCAGTCGCAGAAAATTCAACTGATCGCTGATTCGCTGTTTCCCAGCCGCCAGCTGGAAATGTCACCAGTATAGTTTGTTATAAATAGAAGAAACAAATACGCAATACGCTGTGCCAGGTGAACGTCTACGCAAAACTTTGAAACAACTTCCCGACGCCATAATCGTACAGGAGACTTCCACCCCCTTCACTCTCTAAACATTATACGATCCCATAATCATGTTAATATTAGAAATTCTAGCAGCCATACGATACGCTTGCAACTTCCACGAAACGCAAGATTAAAAGGAGAGGGTTTAATTAGGGGTCTCAGGGCATCTTTGGGGGTGGAAACCCTCTCCCCCTTCAAGAGCCGTGATGATTTTGTGGCAACTTACACACCGGGATACAGGTGCAAAAAAATGATAACATCTTCATCCATCGTTGAATAAAACACGATATCCGACACCACACCCTACCAGCTGGGGGTTGCCGAAACATATGCGCTCCCCAATAAATTATCCCTAACTGGGCTAAGAGATAGGGGGCTCGATATCGTAAGGGCTGTTGGCGAATCTACCTTTTCAGTCATATAGCGCGTATATAATTATGTTAAGCGGGTGGGCATGATATCCAAGAAGATGACACGTAGATAAACGTTTGAGAATATTCATTGAGGTGCAAATGCTTTAGTTGCTGGCTTTTTGGTACATGTTTTTAGGTGTCTCCGTGGTGTAGTGGGTATAGTATCGCTCTACAAAACCATGGGGTTCTGGGATGGAAACATCTGTAAGGAACTGCCATTCCCTTATTGCTGTTCCTTCAACAATTTCATAATTCATCGTTATCTCCATGATTCCAATAAAACAGAGTTTCCCAAACGTTTTCGTTTCACGGCACCTTTAGTGTTTCAAGATTTTCTTGCGACATCCAAGTGTAACCTCATACAGGTACAAACGAATGTGATGTTCAATCAAACCTTACCGGATTTGTTTCACCTCGGAAAGGCGAAAGTACAACCCACACGTGGACAGGCAAAATACTAGTCAAGTCACAAGAAATAACAGTCTATTTTATAGAACATTGATGTATTAATGTACTAATGTACTAAAACCAGTGGCGTTCCCAAGGAGGGTTGGTGGGGGTTAGTATTCCTAAAAAAGAGAATTTCAAATGTGAAAAGATAGTAAAATGAGAGCTGACTACCAGAAAAAGTGTACGTAACCAATCCCTTTTGAAAATCCTGGGCACGCCACTGCAGCAGCGTAGTGTCCACGTAAGGCTTGTAAGTCCACCTTACAAGCTGAAATTATTGAAGAAAACGTATTTCATTCCCGTATTTATCGCTTGAACGCACATAGCAATATTAGACTGCAAGTAGAACTTTTAACGAAACAATTGAGGACTTGTTTTGATTCGAATTGTTTCTCTGTAAGGCATCTTGAGAGGACTTACGTGCGGGCGAATGGGAGAATTGATTTAGACTCGCCCATGGCGGGTGTGTTTGCTTATGTAGTATCTTATCAACCAATGATAGGGCGCCCCGATTCTCACGCACTGTAAGGCGCATTACGAGTGGGTGCTATCTGAAGAGATTTCTGTCCCCGCTGCGTCTGTTTGCCCGGTCGGTAGAGAACCAAGAAAATCGACTCCCGTGTTGTTTCAACAATGCTTGACGGGAGGTGTAGCTAACAAAACGGGTGTCATTTTTAATGTGTAAACTAACTATTAAGTTCACAAAGAAATGGTTTAATGTTGGATATTACCTTCATTACAAGCAGCGAAGTTAAAGATAAATTAGGAATGTCTGGCAATCCTAGATCCGGCAGCGCCCGCAAAGTTAGGCGCGTGCATCCCATTTACCCGTAATGTTAAAAGCATACCCGTAATACTTAGCGTTATGATTTACAGATTTTTTTTTCTACCTTTTCCTTTGACTATACCGCGTTTGTTACAACCTGTCCCGTTTCCCGCACTAGCGATCGCTCGACAGTTTCGGTGCCAATGAGAAACGAGGAAAAAATCGTCTGCTGGGCAGCGAGGAGCGAATGGAAGCCAGAAAGGAGGCACTTACGTAGACGCTGTTGCGACGTTGCGTATTTTAATTGGCTGCCTGGCTTTGACTTTCCCCAGCACGGAGAAAAGCCAGCGATCAGCTAGCGCGGGAACCGGGACAGGTTGTAACAAACGCGGTATAAGTTGCTTGATATGCTTTTCAAAATGTGCGCAAATATCGTAACCATGATAATGAGTAATATTTTAGAATACATTTGCATTAGCAAACTGTATCTTACGCATTTCCTACAAATGGGTTTTTAGTGAAAGAAAAAGAATAATAAGAATAAAAATATGACATGGCCTTTCCAGAAGAAGAGTTTGTGTCCTTAACTAAGCTGTATGCGAAATTTGTCAATTGCTACCAGTTGAAAGTTGAGCTACAGGTAATTTATTCTGAAGCCGAATATCGAGTAAAGAGTGTGTTTGAACTTCATGAGTACTTGCGTACTACCCATTTGAATGAAGCTGTTGAACAAGTGTACAAACTAACAGAATTCTTACTCACTGTTCCTGCCTCAAGCTCGTCGGTGGAAAAGTAGTTTTCTGCACTGAAGAGGATTCACACATTTCAACGCAGCACAAGACTCAGGCAAGGAAATCTGACTTGGGACTGATATCCATTGAAAAGGAGCTGCTAAAGACATTGACCACAAACTCCCGATTCTACGACGACGTGATGGAGGTGTTTAGACTAAAGGATCGTCGGATCGAGTTACAGTATAAATGAGAATTTTCATTAAGTAATACATACATATGCTATTATTGTTAACATAGAGTGTGTGCATTTTATGTTTGAAATTGAGTATGCCCATGCATGACTTACATTCAAATAGATTCTATTTAGTTAAAATATCTTTGGGTTTTCTTTATCCAATATTCAGATCAGGTTTATCTAAGGAAGCCTTACACCTTTCATAGAATCACGCTACGCCACTGCGCCACTGTCTAAAACACATGTAAAAGCAACAGCCAACTTACACCGAAGATCCCACAGAAAAGAACAACCAATCCTGAACAAAGTACGCGACACTGCGTTCCGCAACCGTCTCTGATCAGTCTTCCATTGGCACTCATGAGTGTTGCCAGATTCTCTTCCAAATTGTTTTCTCTCTTTACATCTACAATATTACTAAGACAAAAAGTAGTATAACCTATTTGGTTATACAAGTCAGAATGTAGTCCTATCTAACATTTGCAACGTTCAGTTAGTGTGCTTATGTTGCTTGCCTTAAGTTAAAAAGTAAACACATATTTCAAAATCAGAAACATTTTATGTGTAAAAAGTACCAATTCTAAAAAACCATGTGTGAACTAACAAGTAAGTGTCATTTCAGTCAAAATATTGGAATATTTCGTCCCTGTCAGCCAGCCACGACGCCCCAGGACGCACACTTTGGGACCCGCTGCAATAAAGGGTTATCAATGTGACGTAAAATATCTAAAATTCAAAAAGGTTACGTAAGTAATACTTTCGTACGTACTTTCCTCCCCCCTACCACCTTATTTAAAACAGTTCCACATAAAAAAGAACATATTGAACAAGTCATGCTTTAAAAATAAATACATAAAAATGACTGTGGTTTTCTGTTTCGATTCTTAAGCTCGAATTCTGGGACGCCACCAAAGCGTGCTATGGCCCTGACTGGATATTGTGCGTAAAGTGCTTTTCAATAGCAATGTGAGGTGGTGGTTTCTTTGATATTATCCTCAATACATTTAACCCCTTCATTAGTGGCTGCAAGTGTCTTGTAAGAAACTAGTGTTGCCCACGGGACGAGACGGGACAGGCTTTTAAAAATTCGAGACGAGACGAGATTGACCATGTGTCATAAGACAAACGAATATTTTCGAGACGAGACAGCATTCCCACGAGACTCCACGAGACGAGACAGGCCAAAGTCTCGTCTCGTGGGCAACACTATAAGAAACTTAGAAAAAAAGGGAATGCAATATCTATTATTTGCATTGACTTTGTAGATTTTCTTTATATTTTGAAGAATCTTCACGCTGAAATTTTATACGACACTTTTGACGTTGATAAGTATGGGTGGCGACAGTATCTGGGATGTAGGGGTGCGTATGAGGTGCGGAGATTACTATGAGGGGTGCAACGTTTACACACGTGTATACCTGAAAGGACACCTACATTTACATATTCATTAAGTGTCGAACGGAGCGTGGCTCACATTGATCTTATTGTTATTACATTATTATCATCATCATCATCATAATTGAAAAACAGCGGTGGTTCAGTCTTCCTTCCATGCGGGAGGCCCTGGTTCGATTTTGGGTTGGCTGATTTCAGAGAGGAATTTTCCAGCACACTCCTTGCATGAAGCGGCTTTGAGATTCAACCAGACTCTGATGGATGAGTACATACGGACAATCCTGGGGTGCTTATCACCTCTACAAATGACTGAGATTATTGTAATGTGTGCAGTAGGTAGCTTTATCTAAACAATTATTGTTATTATTATCATCACATGTCACATGTATGTTTTCAACAAGACTTGCGGGAAGACACCCACATTTTATTTTATTTACAACTTTTGAAGCCGAAATTCACTGTTTTGTACGGAAATTTTGCTTCTTTATTTACCAAAAATATGTGTCTCTAATAATGCCTTAATTAAATCATAAGTACTTTGGGGGGGCACATTAAATATAATTTCCTTTCCTTCCAAACAGCCTGCATATCTCTTTGAAAAAGTGATCACAAATTCGAACAGACATGAACATGTAAAACGACGAAAAAAATTATTGTCAGCCCCAGTACATAATACGACCACCTACGGAATATCATTTACCGTAACTGCCACTAAAGAATGGAATTCCCTCCCAACCTCCCTAACATCCATCAACAGCCATAAGCTATTTAAAAGAATCTCAAACAGTATCTACTGGCAAGGCAGCGAAATACCTAATCACGAGCAACTTTTCATTCATAAAAATATTCACTGTAACATTTGGCAACTGTGTGCATGTAAATCTTATAATTTCATTATTTTATTTCACTTCATTATTATTATTATATTTTTCATTGTTCCAGATTACTGAATATATATATATATATATATATATATATATATATATATATATATATATATATATATATATACTAAAAACAAAAGCAACAAACATTAGTTACCTATGTTCAACAATTTATAGGTAAATCTGTTTTTCTTTTTCATTATCTATACATATACGCGGATATACCTATATATTTAATTGTTCTTATTTGTATTGATATGTAATCTTTCTCGTGTTTTTATTTTTATTTTTTTCCTCAATGTATACTCTTTATTCCATTGTATTAATCTTTCAGACAAGGCTCTGTTGTAAGAACAGCCCTAGAGGTCGAAACAAGCCCGCTCCAATAAAGGCGATTTTATTATTATTATTATTTGAGCAAAAAGATGGTGAAATAAGTATGTAACACGTTAAACTGCATGATACTTTAACTTTTTTCTCTACATAAAATAAATTGAAGTCATCTTATTTTGTTAAAATTCATTTGAAGTACTAATGATGTACAGAACACTGACTGTGCAAAATATTACTCACATGTTTTGTGGGTACTATAACCTTGTGCTCACAGGATTTTTGAAAATAAACTGTACACTTGATACAAGGTTGGTTACGAAAATATATGAACTTCAGTTTGTGTTTGAGCCAGCCTCCATCTTAGTTGATGAGGTATTAACAGCAGCCTGTCACTTTCTCTACTGTGTTTTTATTATGCATTTTGCTGATGTTACCAAACGTTAGAAAAGTTAAAGGAAATCTTTCAGTACAAGGCAATGATACGAGAATGTAGCAGAAAAGTAATGAGACTGGCAAAACTCCGCACGAATTGACGACGCTGTTGCCTTCCCCTTCACATGACAGTTACGTTAACCCCTGACGTGGACTTCGGTACAAGTTTAAATTTGCTGCAGTTGCTACGCGCTTGTTCAGAGCGTCTGAAGTGAAGTTGTGTTTGTGAGGTGCGTTACGAAAATGGACTGGCAAAATGTTTGCCATCAAATTTTGTATAAATCTTGGCAAATCCTCTACTGTGACATAAAAAGTTACAAAGGGCTTATGGAGGACATAACTGGAACTTGGAGATCAATTGTTAATAGATAATTTCAAACTTACTGGAAAGGTCAAACTAGGGTGGCCCAAACCTAGGTTTTACAGAAGAGCGGCATACACCTATTCACTTCTTCCTAGACTTGGAGTTATCATCCGAGATTGCCAATTTAGGTTTTACAGAAGAGCGGCTTGCACCTATTCACTTCTTCCTAAATTGGAACTTATATCCCATTCGGCTAACCTAGGTTTTACAGAAGAGCGGCATACACCTATTCACTTCTTCCTAGATTTGACCATTCCTATTTGGCCAGTCTAGGTTTTACAGAAGAGCGGCTTGCACCTATTCACTTCTTCCTAGACTGACACCAGAACAGACCTCTTTACGGACCAAACTCCTTCGTATTTATACCCAAAGTTCCAGCCTCGAACACCTGTCTTTAGGTAATTTCTTATTACAATACTCTAAATTACAACAGAAAGATATTTGAAAAATACATAGTTTGGCAATTAATAATTTACAAAGAAAGTTTACATATTCATTTGAGTTAACAATTATTTCCTTAACGTTGATAAAATCTTACATTTTGGAAATATACAAATTTAAATGTTCCGCCATTATTTAATTACAATTAGGTTAGTTCATCAAACATGGATAATCTTTGATTGGCAAATCTATATTTACATCATAATAAATGCCCGTTGTCTTAGATAGTTACAGAAAGGTGAATACATTAGTTCAACAACGCCTTGATTGGCGCGTTCATATTTGCGTCACAACATGGACATTAATAATGACTTGAGGTAACACTATATCAAATTTTCTTTTAACACGGAATTGCAAAGTTACAAAATAAGTAAGGTCGTAACAAACTGTGAAGGCGGTGCGCGGACTCTCGTGTTAAATTGTTTATCACTGCCTGTGAGCGTGCATGACCCAACAAATTATAACTTTTAACTTGTGGGAATCAGTATGTACGCGCGCGATTCTTGATTAAAGATTTTGGACATTTTAATTATAAAGTATTTGGAATTTTATTTACTTTCTGTCGTGTGTTGCCAATTCGGTGGTTTCCTTCCTGGAGGAAGGGTGGATCGTCTTAATCCCGATCCCTGGGTGAGAACTGGTGCTCCCAACTGACCAGCCGGAGCAAGGAGCGGTGTGTTGCCAATTCGGATATCCATACTCTGGAGTTACGAGTGGTAGCACGTTGCAAGTATAAAAAACCTATCACAGTGTTTCAACCCCCAATTTCCATAGTGTAAAGAAGTCATTAAGGTAAGCAACTTTTCATACAGTTTTTTTTTATTGTTTTAAGTCCTGTTTCGACGGTACAAACACAGGCTTGCAATTGCTAATTTACGATGACTATAATCAGTACTCGTGGTGTGGGGAAGGGGTTGCGGGGAGATAAGAAAAGCAGCTGCCCTGTTGTTTCCATATTAAAACAAAGGACCACTCTTGCCTCTTCCAGCTAGCCTAAAAACTCAGGCAAACATCCTTCTAATTCACAATTTCCACTTCGATCAGTGACTAAAATCATAAGAGATTACTTTCCTATGTAGCAATTGCACAAAAACGCCAATATGCAATGGGTTGTTTTAAAGGAGAACATCTTTACATTGCGAATATACAATACATTTGCTTCTAAACCATTCCACTAACTTTGATTCAGAAAATCCAGATTCATAGGTTTCCAATTGTGTCAGTCTGTTACCTTCAAATTTACTTTTGCATGGTGCTGGCAGCAGGGGGCATTTGCCACTAGGCTATCCTAGGCTATAGCCAAGGACGTATTTTGGGGGGTCTAGGCGGTCCGGACCCCACGAAAGATGTATCAAGTACTAAATTAAATAATGAAAATTATATTCGTTTAGCCTTTGTTGTATAATTTTCTCTGAACTTTTTGGAAGACAAGGATTATACTCGTATTGGGATCATACGGCTTTGAATTACATTACAAAGAAGATATATGTACACTACTACTCAAAATAATATGCATAAAATATTAATCAGAAACTTACTTTTCTCCAACTACATGTTAACATCATTTTTGTTATTCTGTAAATATTCAATTATTCATCAATTTGACATTAATGTCATAACCAGGGCACTTGATTTTATGTAAATTATTCCGATCTTAATTACAGGCAAGCTACGTAATAAATATGCGCTGTTATATCTATATTCTTATACAGTCTTTTTACCTATTCGTGTAATAATAATATAATATTAATTTATGTATTGTAATTAGTATTAATTTGATTTAATATAATTATTCTAATTTAAACATTATTATTATTATTCCTGATACAGTTGGTTCGGACCTCCCCCGAAACATATTTCTAGATACGTGCCTGGCTATAGCCTAGGCTGCAAGTCCAGGAGCGCACAAAAATGATATGCTGATGAGACAGAAGACCATCGACTATTAAAATTCCGTAATATTGTGATAATAGCAAAATAAAACAACATGCCAGTATGTCCTCTTACTTGCTTATTTCATTAAAGAAGGTAGGATGGAGTTTCTATCTTTTAAATAACTTCTTAGAGCACAACCCTACACTGTTGCGTAACAGTGCTCGATTGTAAACAATTGTTCCTCGAAGAAACGAATGTAAACCTTTTGAATGCCATCAATTAATAATCAAGTGGAGGGATATTGACGGTTCAAATAAACATCCTTGTTTCTCAGTTCGCGGTCAGGGTGGCTACCGTAATGTAGTGTCGGTTTATTTTCATTTGGTGAGGGTTGTAGTGAAATGTACAGTGCAAGTGGCCCTTATAAACCAAAACGAAGTTTAATGAATAATTTGTAAGATGTGTCTATATTTTAAAGATTACAACTGCTATTAATACAGAACATACAATTATTGAAAGTGAAGTACCATGGCAACAAAACTGTTAATAATAATAATAATAATAATAATAATAATAATAATAATAATAATAATAATAATAATAATAATAATAATAATAATAATAATAATAATAATAATGTCTGCAGGGCCCAAAGGATAGCCTAGGAACCCAAATTTTATAAATCCCCCCCCCTGACTGGCAGAATACATTTGAAGAAATGTTGCTATGTAACAACGACTACTAGTTGAAAATTTCATGGGTTATATTTTTGCATCATATGTTTCATGAATCGTATACAAAGAAATAAAACATAAATAAAACTGACTAAAAAATGTCAATCTGTTACCTTTAGAATTGCTCTACAAACAGTCAGGTTGCTATAACCAGGATACCAAGCAACAGTCTGCTTGGTATGTCTGAAGGAGTTGCATAGTACAGTAAATGTGGTGTAGGTAACTTTAAAATGATAGTTCTCGGTTTCGTCTCGTCTCGGCAAGTTTCGAAGGGCATGATTTGTTTTTTTTTACGGAAACGAGGGCTCCCGATGGCGCAGTGGTAGCATCGTCACCTTGTAATCAAGGGATCCCAGGTTCGATTCCCGGTGGAAGCTCATAGTGGTTGGGATTCAACTTTAAACTGCAGGCCCAGTCCCGATTAGCCTTACTGTGCATAAAGTGGACTTAAAACACCAACTTATTCAATCAATCAATTACGAAAACGAGACTTGCCTGGTCTCGGTACCGCCCCTAAATTGACAACAATGTGGAAGTATCTACCTCAGTGCAGCATCTACCAGAAAAAAAAATTCCGAATGCTCTCCACACGTTGCTATCTACGCATACCCAGTGTTTGGTTTCCTGGACTCACATTCCAACCCACAAAGTAACATGAAGACATTGATTGGTGCAAGCTTTTATTTAGACACTCTGTGGGAACAAACCTGATGAGGGTCCGGAAGGGTTGTTGGACCCTTCATCAAACAAAGATGACGCCACAGCTGGTTGACCCCTCCCTCACCTGTAGGTGTTGAAACTTGAAACCAAATCCCAGAAAAGGGAAAGAATTTTCCTCAATAGTTGGGAGAAGAGCACTTTCGTATCCTCCAGAATCTCAGGTAGTGAAGTTTGCTTTGGATTAGTGAAACTGGACTTCTCGGTATCAAATTACAACTTACTTTTACCTGGAAGATTCCTATAATTAGACACCTCTTCCCTTTATCCTTCACACGAGATATTTTGACGTGCACGCCATCCCTTTTTTTCTGACATAAATTCTCACCACAAAATCTAACTATTTGTTCGGCTGACCCGAAGTGTCTTCCAAGTATCAAATGCAATCTTTGGAACATATTACATTTTAATAGGATTTGGTTATTTATAAAGTCACATTTTTTTCGTGGCTTGTTTTACCATGAATAACTTACTTCAAACATGTTAAACATGTTTTTAACATGTTCTAGCGTTGTGAGCACAATGGTGCTAGTTTTATGGTTATTTAAATGCGTATTTCTACAATATTTTAGTTTGAGGTCATATATTTTGCGCATATTTTTCATTGTATTTAAAGCATGGAGGGTAACTCAACATACGAAATTTTCATCTGTAAGAAAGTGATAAATCTGGATGTCTTGTAAACTTGCATCGGAAAAAATCCTCAATGTTACAGACTGCAGACTTCTCGAGCCTGCCTCTCTCCTCATACAACCCATTTATATATGCAAGGAAGAAAACGAAATTCTTGCGCAACCTGAAAAATCATCAATGTTATTTTCGTAGGTTTTATATCTACACGTTATAATATTTCATAATTCGAGGAAAGCATGGTCTCCATAACCCCTCCGCTGGGTACGGGCCTGTTGTACAGCTTCAGATTTCAACTCCCGGAAAACAGAGAAAGTTATTTATTATCATTATTTAAATATGATACATTGCTGACGTATGCCTGAAGAATTTGTATAGATTCCCATTAAGATTTCAAATTTAAAGAATAGAAGGGGATCTCGAATTCTACCATAAACTCGTCCAGGGCCTCGCGATATGTTGATACGCCACTGCTAGGAACCTTCGACATGGAACAATTGACTAACGGGTTGGCTTAATAATACCTATTAAAAAAATATGTAACTTATCTACAAATTAACTAACTAACTCTCTAGCCTTCTTAAACCCGAAGGTTCATGGCTGCAGCAACACAGGCCTTTCATCTGTCCCTATCTTGAGCAAGATCTATAAACTCTTTCCCATCCCTACCAATTTCCTTTAGGTCTATCTCAACGTTGTCCCTCCATCTTCGTCTTGGCCTTCCTACAGGTCTCTTACCATCAGGTTTCCCAACAAGAATCCTGTAAACTCTTCTCTCCTCTCCAATTCGTGCCACATGGCCTGCCCACCTAAGTCTTCTTGATTTAATTATTCTAATAATATCTAGACATGAATACAAATTATGTAGTTCTAAATTATGTAACCTTCTCCACTCACCTGTCTCCTCATCCCTTTTAGAGAGAGAAATGAACGGAAATTCAAGAATTAACAGACATAGACAGAAAGAAAGATAGGAAATTATAGAAGACAGAAGAGAATGTAAGGAAGAAGCGTTATTCTGAATCCGTAACCACCATGTGCCTCCACCGGGTACCGAACCCGGAATCCGTTGCTTACAAGACGTACAGTCATGGAAAAAATGCTTCCCCTAAATAACCTTAATACCAGTAGGCTTATAGGGGAAGTATTTCTATCCCCGAATGCACAAGAGAGTGACTTCGTGTCGTGCCATTTCGAAATGGTTTATTGATTCAGAAATTGGTTATATATTGGTTTACAAAGTCCAAGATAACGGCGCAACGTACGTCAGTGCATGATCTGGGAGGGTAATTCCACAACAATGCTAATTGAAGCGGAGCCAGCGGGCAATTGTTGGGCACACAGGGTTAACAAGACGACAATGAAGGGTGAGTCGGCTAATTTACCGCGGAAGCAGCGGCTGCTACAAAGGGTTCTTTGCTCTTCGTCACCGTAGCCACAACAAATTATTAAAACAAGGAGTTAAGCCCTGTGTTGTACACGTAACGACCCATGATCTACATTTTACGTGCAGACAAAGTGGTTTATGAAACGCCAGAGAATTTCTTTCGGGTGGGCCCCAGGATGTCTCGGTTCTTTCTCTTTCTCTCCTCCTTTTGATTTCTCTTTTTAGTTCAAGGTGCGAAATCATTGAAGACTGGTGAGGGAAGGAAGTTCTTAAGGTAAACACACACACACACACAAATCTTATATATAAAAATATTACATTATATACATATTTATAATGTTATTAAATGTAAAAGTAAATTAAAAAATATTTTAAAATATATTATCAAATATAAAGGAATTAATTTGTTACTTATACTAGCTGATTACCAGGCGTTGCCCAGGTGTTTAATGAATTCTAACTATACCGTAAAATATAACTAATTTTATTTACAGATATTTAAAAGTATAAGTACAGTATACAAATTATAAAGTAATATATTTTACAAATTCACTATAATGTAAATTTAACAACTTATGAACAACATTTTTAGAGCAAGAATAAATAAATTAAACGGCGTTGGGAGTGTCACTATTCTTAGCGACCCCGAAAACTATGGATTCCACACTAATGTCACGGTATCCAGTGACGTATAAAATCACAGTTCGATATTTATCATTTTGTGTAATTAATCATATTATGGCTTGTGTAAAGTGTGGAATCTGGTTTTTGTCATTTGAATATTTCCAATGCATATATGTGGTAAAATTGATATTCGAGCAAGACATTGGGAGTTGGGGGACAGGTTTTCTGAGTCACAGCAATAATCGTCAACACGGCGAAGTACATGAAATTGGGACAAACGAAGCGGCTCGTCACCAATGGAAGATGGATTTATTTTCGTCAAGACCAGCAGAGAATTCACTACGGGAGGGCAAGTTGTTTTTCATCGGAGATGCACGGCAGGCCACAGATCCGCAGATAGGCGCCAGGCAGGTGAGAACTTAATCCGCTACACAGAACCGAAGACACGCCCTTTGACCGCGATTGGACACAATAGAGCAGGGGTTGTCGTACTCAGTTCAAACCGAAGCCAAGCCAAGTTTAACGTCTTTCCAACTGACATTTTTGAATCTCATATAAATCTGCAGGTCTTCGAGTTCAACACACAGTTTGTCAGGAGTTTTGTAGCGAAAACATCTCCGCGCTAGACTCCCGTGTACTTATTGTTTTCGTGGACTTTGTTTTGTTTGCAAACAGTCAGCGAGTAACCGCTTCTGAAGTAATTCGCGTGTGCTTGTTTTGGTGATACTCGTAACATTCGCGGTGATTTGTTTTTGTGAAACGAGGACTATCCAGAACTATGGCCGGCTAACACGATAATGTGAGGGGGCCGTCGGCTTTCCCCGAATCCCGCAACAACGACGCTCCACTACCATCGAGATGTGAACGTACAGCCGACGCCAACGTCAACACCACCGACGCACCATGCCGCCAAGCCAACCAACGCCGACGCCCGCGAGAGAGAGAAGACTCCAGACCGACGCCTGATAGATGCCCGATGCCCGAGAGAGAGCGCTCCAGACCGACGCTTGATAGATGCCCGACGTCCGAGATACGAAGGTTTCCAGACCGACGCTTGATAGATGACCGATGCCCGAGAGAGGAAGGATTCCACAACGACTCTTGAGAAACTACAGCCGGCGTTCGGGATGTGAACGTACAGCCGACGCTTGAGACTGCAAGTGAATGCGCCAGATATCGTCGCCGCCACCCTTCGTCGCGGTCGACCCGCGAAGGAACATTTTTGTGCCGCTAAGGATCCTAATGCGAATTCCCGTATCCAGGAAAGATGGACCATCCGACGGTAGCAGAGTCTGTGTAGAGTATTCTTCAGCAGGTTCATGTTCATGTACAAATGTATTGTTTTGCGTCAATGCCGTACCATAAAAACCGAAATCACATTGAGAGCAACGTGACTCAGGAATTCCGAACCTACCTTCCACGTCATATATATTGAGTAATGGTTATATATATTTATAAAGGTCGTTTCATGTTCATATTATTTAATATTTTGATTGTCCGCGTTTTAAGGTAAAAGCTCCTTGTTATTACGTTAATTTTCATGTAATTTGTCAAAACGTGCTCCGTTTTTGTGTGACTAAACGCCCAGTCGTTTAAATTAGTTTATCGAAGGGCGACGCATTAGTTTTTTAATTGTTGAATGTGTATTGTAAATTGCAAGGCCGTGCGAGTGCCTTATTTTTTATTGTATTGTGATTCTGTAATTTTTGCCCGACTCGATGATTAATTTGTGTAGTCCGGCAGCTGAAGCTGATTAAGTTTTGCATCACTAGGTAGATGTGTTCTTGTTCTCAAGGGACGAGAGAGGCTTGTGTGTATTACTCCCGTCCGAGAAACTTGGTAAATGCCCTAATGCGGTTTTGATGCGCATGTTCATTCGAACGAAAGGTTCAAATACACCGACCTAAATTTCTGATAATTGCTTTCCCGAGGGCTGGCACATATTTGATTGAAATGAGCACAGGAGCGGGCAGACTAACGACCTAAATTTCAAGTTAATGTTTAAACAAAAAGGATATCGTGCGTTGATTAAATGCGTGACATGTATATGTATTTCCATGTTGACATTCCTCAGGAGTGAGAATGAGTGAGAGAATGAGAGAGTGAATGAGGGGGACCTGTAAGATGTTTGTTATCCCAATATTTTCTTTGATTACAATATATTCATATTGTACTGTTCGTCCGAGTTATCATTTGATGCTTTCAGGTGCAATGCTATTTGGTATGTTTTTGTTTCAGTGCCGACAGATGTCATGTAGATTTTAAAGCGTAATATTTCAAGGTATTTTATCCCCGCCTCGCACATGTACGACAAAAATGACCGTCTCAGAACCCGAACTTAAAACCTGGATAGTTTTCAATTGCACTAATGACACTGCTACCTATTGTGACATTTGGCCCCATACCGGGGAATGAAAGATAAGTCACCGGGGACCAGGAAAGGCATTCACGCCTGATAGTGCGTTGTAGCACTAATATCGGTCGATTTACATGTCACCCCCATCCCTAGAGGTGCCAGAGGTGTCTTGGAGTTGAACGGCATTGGGAGAGTCACTACTCATTTTAGCGACCCCGAAAACTGTGGATTCCACACTAATATCGGTTGTTTTCGATTATTTATACATGTCACCCCCTTCCCACCCCCACCCCCTAAGGGTGCCAGAGGTGTCTTGGAGTTGAACGGCATTAGGAGTGTCACTATTCATCTTAGAGACCACCGAAAACTATGGATTCCACACTAATATCGGTCGTTTTCGATTATTTTTACATTTCACCCCTCTCCACCCCCACGGGTGTCAGGGGTGTCTTACCCCCACAGTACTTCTTTCCAGGTTGCAAGTGATACGGGTTCCAAGTTTGGTTGAAATCGCTCCAGGCGTTCGAGAGTTATGCCGGAACAACCATACACACACACACACACACACACACACACACATACATCCATTTGTATTATAGCTCTTTTCAGTTCTTACGGCGGGCACTCCAGAAGCTGGCAAGGGAAGTGGGGAGCGGGGAAGCGACCAATCCAGCGCGATAAGAAACGTAGCGGCCAGTAGAACGAGTTTCACGTAGTGCTTTTTCCGGCCGCGTCGTGTCTCTCGGCGCCACTGCTGTTGTCTGGTTGGTCTGTTGCGTAATCCCCGCTCACCACTTCCATTGGCAGAACTAAGACCGGCCGCCGTAAGAACTGAAAAGAGCTATAGATATATCAGATATTTATACAGTAACAAACTAATTCCCTTACTAACGGTTAGAGATGTCAACTGTTACAAAATAGTTGAAATAGTTTTATTATGAATAATAATTTGTTTACTTCTTAATTTCTATTATAGTTATATTTTATCGTGCTTATACTGTTACTGACGTAAATGTGTTAATTATATCTTGAGAGAGAAGAAAGATTGCCGAACCACTGTGCCATGTGCCTCCACCGCGTATCGAACCCAGGACCCCTTGATTACAAGGCGACGACGTTACCACTACGCCATCGGGGAGGCCATTTCGAGGGAAGAACGAGACCATACGTTTAGAGACTAGTCGACCCGAGATCAAGAACGAGGCAGACCTTGGTAATATTGAAGCGAGGGCCAGACTTAGCGTCCGAGATTTGGGCATGATATTTGAAATGAGAGTAATACCTAAATCATATTGAATTTGTACTATGCGACGTCTTAAGACATCACAAGATATGGATACAAATACATATAAATCATAACATGGTAAGCACAAAGTCAATCCATTGTTGTGAGATTGTGCTTATAGATACAGGATAAAAGTCCATTTTTTGAGAACTCGTAACGCCCATACGTGCGTTCAAACGAAAAAAAACAACTTTATTATTTCGAGAGTCGTGACAAGATCGAGACAAGCTCCTCCCCCCTCCAAAGGCGACGCCTCTAGCATGTAAGAAAGTGTGTAGGTTAAAGATATCTGGAAAATAAGGTTCTCCAAATTTCCTTGTTGACCGAGCATCTTGAGAACAATGAATGAGGCTGTTCACTGCCAAACCTTTCCGCTAGAGGCGCGCGACCCCTGTTGTGTCACTAAAGAATTTCGTTTGTCATCTGGTTGCCCTAAGCTTTACATTGGAGCGCGATAGGATAGCTATTCAACCGTTATTTTCAACGAAGGTAAGAATTTTTCGTGTAAATCGATAACAAAAATGTGTTTAGCAAACCTTTGAGATTATGTATCAAGTCAGAAGTTTCCGAAAATTACATTGTCCTGAACCTAAGAATGAATATATTAAAGCGCAACGGCAGGCTGGCTCAGATGGGCTAAATATAGTATGTTTTTGCACAAAGAGCACTAAACGTGACGTAATTTTGGTCGTCCCTAGCTGCCATTGGTCCATAATAAATTACATAGTTTTTTACACTACGCTTTTTGTTTCCTCTTGTTGCGACTTGCGAGTATGCGTAATTCAACGACGGGATTAAGAAACAGAAAAACTACCCAAATTACAAAGAAAAATGTATTATTTGAGCAAGCGTATCATATTTATTATTATAGTACACAATGTCCTATCCGACAACTTAATATTAACATATGTTTTCTTTGTAGTAAGCAGACATTTTCCCCTCGTATTTTCGTCCATTTTGTTTTGGGTTACAAGAATTTTAAAATTATAATTCCTGTAAATAAAAAAGCCCTAGAGGTTGCGAGAGATGAACCAGAATATATATAATTTTTTGTAATAACTATTCTTCTCGATAAATGTGTATGTATAACATAGAGAAACATATTTACTAGCCACGAGGAAAAGTATGATGTCACGTAAAAAGAAGGGGTCAGTTATTAATAACAACTATAAAAATAAAAGTACAGTAGCGTGGAATTATTATGTATTATTCTTTAGCAGATTCACACACAAGAATAAAGCACTTAAATTGTGAAAATTACAAGTGACGTAAACAAGTGCTGTGCAAATTGTAAGGCTTTTTTGAGTTCCGATATCTTTTCTGTTGTTGACGATCGTCTTATTAAAATTCTTAGTTTCACAGCACTGATTATTTATCTATCATAAACCGACAAAATTTCGGAGGTTAAGATGAAATTAAACTTGTAATATAACGTAATAGCAGCACGTTCAGCATTAAATTCCCCATGTATTTAAATGGGAGAATAATTGCCCATCAAGAACGTGGGGACACAACAGGGGTGCTGCCACCTACAAAAGTTTGCTTTGACCAGGCCCATTGGGGAACCATTAGAAAAGAATAAATAGGGGACTCCGGTCTCAAAAGCCAGAAAACTTAGGCGATGAGATTCGATGCGTTGGCCATGCGTCACCAATTGAAAAAGGCTCCTTGCAAGCTCTGAGCGCACCATTGAGTGGAGTTGATTTGAATAAAACAAACAACAAAACTAGAAGAAAATGTTGCTGTTCCTTGCAACATTCTGACAGTGTCATATTTTGTACTTCGGGAAATGAATTACAACTGAACTTCCTCCAACTAGGAACTAACATACCCAAATAGATACACTGTTGCCCTCTAGAGAGTAACAAGACAAGCTGGCAGACGGTTGATTGAGGAGAGGATGGATGCCACGCGCTAGCGGTAAATTACTCGGCCGTTGTCATAGATACCGCCACAGACAAGTAAATAAACAGAGGGATGAATGAACTGCTTGCAGCATTGAGTGTGGTTGCGGCGTGTCTTGTGGGTTTAGAGGGTAAATTTTTGTTTCTTTTTTCGGTCACATTTTTGTTTCCAAGTACGTGATGTGGGTCTTTCGGGAAAAGGGCAGAACACAGGGAGAGGCGGAAGAGATATTTCAGTTGGCAGAGTTACACGTTCCTGCTGTCAAAACACGGGGTTGTCAGACAAATTGGGAAGAGGCTACAGGGACTTGTTCCCCCACTACTCGAATAATCACAAGGAAAAGGGTGGTTTTAGATGTTGAACTGGAAAAATTGTTGCTTACCCTTAATTTAAGGCAAGGCAGCGTATTTTTTCCAATATTATTACGGGATTAATTGAACGTGTGCTATTTAATAAAACTTTTGTAATCGCATGAGTTTGTTATAAGACAGTGGCCATACTCTTAAGGGATGGTTTGAGTTTTTTAAACTTATTTTGAAGTCCACTTTATGCACAGAAAGGCTAATCGGAACTGGAGCGGATCCGAACAGCTATGTATCCCCCACGGGTATCGAAACCGGGACCCCTTGCTTACTTTAGTTAAGGGATGGTAAAATAGAAGTATCATTATCTCTTGTGTATTGGACCTTGCCGTGAGGATATAGATGAGGTGTTATGGAAGGGTTACATATATTCTCTATCCAAGACATGCACAACAAGTGGCCTCCCCGATGGCATAGTGGTAAGTAACTCCGTCGCCTTGTAATGTAAGGGATCACGGGTTCAATACCGGGTGGAGGCACAAAACCACTTCAAAATGTAGGCCCAGTCCCAATTAGCCTTTCTGTGAATAAATTGCACTTAAAAACACAAACTGAAACATGGACAACAGGAATCAAACCTGTGCCAACCGTGTGACAGTCAGACGCCTTATCGACTTGGCCATTGCAGTTTCTTGATGGATGGCCCAGTGCATGGATTATACACTTCTCGGTCTCGTATCGACATTCCGCCGAGACGGAAGGCGAGAATGTGCTTGTAACATCGAGAAGAGAGCTAGACATATTGCCCTGAGTCTCGTCTCCTTCCAGACTTTAGTAGGCTGCAATTATTATTTCTTCTTTACATGTGTGAAACAATGAATTCGACAACGAGTTTGGCATTTGCAACTAGAACCCGCTATAGTTTTCTTTATTCACGAGACGAGGTCAGAATTTTCTGTAATACCTTCTCTCTCTCCCCCTGTGTGTGTTTGTGTGTGTGTGTGTCTCCGTCTATCACTCTTTCATTCTATTTTCTTACTTTCTCTCTCACACGCTTTTTTACACTTTATCACTTTCCCTCCTCCTTTCTTTCTGACCTCCCGATTGTGCAGTGGTAACGTCTTTGCATTGTAATCAAGAGGTGTCGTGCTCGACATGCGATGGGGGCAATACTGGTTCGTAAACCACTTGAAACCAGGAGCGTATATTCTAGGCTAAATAAGCTATCTGCGAAGCCTGAAGTCTAGAGAATAGAATACAGGAGAAAAGTCCATCAGAAATGAGATGCTGATGCTGATTCTAGAGTTGGCAACTTGATTTCTTATGAGTTGTTAGCCTGAATTCCCATGAGTTGGCAACCTGATTTCTTATGAGTTGGCAACCTAATTTCCTATTAGTTGGCAACCTGATTTCCTATGAGTTGGCAACCTGATTTCTTGTGAGTTGGCATCCTGATTTCTTAGGAGTTGGCATCCTGATTTCTTAGGAGTTGGCAACCTGATTTCCTATGAGTTGGCAACCTGATTTCTTGTGAGTTGGCATCCTGATTTCTTAGGAGTTGGCAACCTGATTTCCTATGAGTTGGAAACCTGATTTCTTATGAGTTGGCAACCTGATTTCCTATTAGTTGGCAACCTGATTTCCTATGAGTTGGCAACCTGATTTCTTGTGAGTTGGCATCCTGATTTCTTAGGAGTTGGTAAATTTATTTCTATTTTTTATTCCTAGCCTAGAACCACGTGACATAGTGAGATAGCCCAGATTTTGGATTCAGTATACGCCACTGCTTAAAACTGTAAGTCTATACCCTGTCCTGGAAATGGGCGAGAGCAAAAATGACTCGAGAGGGTTGGGGAAATCAATTGCAACAACCAGCCATTGCAGCAGCGTGTACGGCATCGCTCCGTCCACTCGCTTCCTCTCATCTTCTACCTTTAACGCGAGCTTACGCCATAGACTCCCTGAATAGAGTATAGTCCCAATTAGTCTCCACGAAGAGAACTTAAAACTCAACTCAACTCTTCCCGTCATTCTTTCCTATCTTCGTTTCGCTCTTACTCATTCTTCTTTTTCTCTTTCATTTCATCTTCCTCTGTGACTTTCTTCTTTCTTTCTCTATTACTTTCTCTCGCTCTTTCTCACTTTCTCTTTTACCATCTCTTCCTCTTTATTCACCTTTCCCTCTCCACGTAACACCCTTTCTCTCTTACACACACATTTTGCCGGCTCGATGACCGGTGACCGTAGTTCCTGGGTTCGATTCTTGGGCTGGACATTAGTGTTCTTTGTGAATGTGTCCTCTCCAGGACAAAAGATTCGGGACGTAAACTATCTCCCATTCGTATGTCCGGAAGGGGACCTGTTACGACACAGATTAACAGAGATAAGAAGAGAAGTTATCAAAAGAAGGGTAGGCTAAAGACTGGAAAATGAAAAACTGAATGTGTTGACCAAGGCAGTAATTTATTTTATTAAAAACATAAACTAAACGTAACGTTTCAACCTTCTAGCAAGGTCTTCTTGAGACTCTGTATCAAGTACAAATGTAACAAGATACAAAAACAGGGCAATATATATACACAAACATTACTTCCTCCAGACTATTAGAAAGTTGTTCTGGAACTTTCTAGCAGGTGGCTTTCCCTTGTCAACTGTACTTTCACCTAAAAGGCTAAACATATTTACTTCCTTATAGAATGTGGTTGGACTTTTTGTCTCACGCTCTTTTTCCTTCATTTTTCTTCCTTCTCCTCTGCTCTTTCTCTCTTGTCCTTTCCACTCTTTATAACACCTTCTTCCATTCTTTGTTTAACTTCAGTCCCCAAGGAAATAGAGAAGAAAGGTGAAGAAGACACAATGAACTGGAATGGGGGACTGAAGTTAAACAAAGAATGGAAGAAGGTGTTATAAAGAGTGGAAAGAACAATAGAGAAAGGGAAGAGGAGAAGGAAGAAAAATGAAGGAAAAAGAGCGTGAGATAAAAAGTCCAACCACATTCTATAAGGAAGTAAATATGTTTAGCCTTTTAGGTGAAAGTACAGTTGACAAGCGAAAGCCCCCTGCTAGAAAGTTCCAGAACAACTTTCTAATAGTCTGGAGGGAGTAATGTTTGTGTATATATATTGCCCTGTTTTTGTATCTTGTTACATTTGTACTTGATACAGAGTCTCAAGAAGACCTTGCTAGAAGGTTGAAACGTTACGTTTAGTTTATGTTTTTAATAAAATAAATTACTGCCTTGGTCAGCATATTCAGTTTTTCATAATCATGGAAACAAGGCTTAATTGTGTTATAACTGGAAAATGCAATGTCAGGACCTTTTCCAGGCGGGGGAGTTGGAAAACTTGAAACTGGAAGTAAAAAGAATTGAAGCAGACAATGCAGATTTGAATTCTTAAGTCCACTTTAAGCACAAATAGACTTGACCTATAATTTAAAGCGGGATCCGAACCACCCATGCCTCTACCCTTATCGAACCCGGACCCGTGATGATGAGGCGAGTAATACATGTTTTGGAAATACACTGCCATGTGAATAATTCAAATGGTTTTATTCTGGAGAGAAACGCAAAGGAAATCACGATATTGGTGATTGGACCTCGAGTGGCAAAATAAAGTGGCATCAGCGAATGACAGGTTTATAGTGGTGAGGCTGCATGGAAATAAAAAGGATCAAGTTTACATGCCAGATAGTGCTTTAACAAAAGCAAACTTGCAGGAGATCTACGAAACGTTTAAAGAAATAATTAAAAAAAAAAAAGATCATGCATCATTGTCATAGGTGACTGAAGTGCTGCAGTCGGAGGAGGTCAGATTAGATACATAATTGGAAGATCAGATAGACTATATACTATTAGTACAAGAGAGATTTCGAATTCGTCTACAAAACACAAAGACCTTCCCTGAGGGTGATATACATAGACAGATCCTAGGCCAAAATAAGCATTCTTTTGAATTAGACTAAGAAGAGTCAGCTGATGAAGGTATACTAGAAGAAGAAGAAGAAAGACAGCAATTTGAAGAATACTTCAGAGAGAAAGTCACTAAATTGAGTAAATTAATTTTTTGGGGTGTTTCGGTACATATGACAATTTTGCAGCCAGTCAGTAAATTGAAAGATGGAGCTGATAGTAGTGATAAAGTTTGGTATTGCTACAAAAAAGCGGCCTACAGAAAGCAGCAGAAGAAACAATAAGGCCCAGAGAAAGGAAGAGTACATATAAACCATGGGTTACAGCAAATATGTTTGAGAAGATAGAAGAAAGAAGAAAAGAGAATATATACGAGGGTCGTACCAAAAGTAACGAGCAACAATTTTTTTGTAAATTATCATGTATTGTTGAGAAACCAAGAACATAATCTTTATCTATAGTCTTTTCCAAATAATATTCACTTCTTTGTACACATTTTCCCCAACGATCTGGAAGTTTTAATATACCCTTGCGGTAGAACTTTGTTCCAGTCTGCCGAAGACTCTGACGCGTTGTTTGCCTCCTTGTCTCGTAACGTTGGCCTCCTTTACAAATCCAAAGAGATGGTGTCAGATCACGGATGTAGGAGGGGCGTGGAAGAACTCTCCATTCCATTTTGTAAATTTGTTCGCATTTGAATGGAGCTGAGTACGACCGAACATTATCATGCTGGAGGATGAACTTTCTTCCAGGAAGCACAACGGAGCTTGTACAGTGTTTGGACATAACGAGCAGCATTTATGGTTTACCCTGGTTCAAGAATATCTCCCCAACAGTCTCCTTGTAGCATTCAGTTGATGTTCTTCGAGGGCAATTACTAAGACGCATATTTAAAATGTTTTACCCATCTTCTAACCCTGCTAGCACCAATGAACACATTTTCAAGGCAAGCTGATGTCTCAGGTGAATTTCTGTAACAAGGATTTCCTCTTGAACGAGAAATTCAGCAACAGTACTTGACGAAACGAAATATCGTTGTCGGCCATTTTGTTAGGAGTAATACTGGTCACGTGATGAAAGCTTACGTTGTATTACGACACTCAAATTTACAAATGAGATGGCTCCACCAACCAGACTTCTTCTGTTGTTACAGACTTATTTACCAGAAATAAATGCCCATTAATATTGGTATGGCCCTTGTACATAATTTATTTTCTGTCATTTCAGATTAATTTGAGTATTTCACCAATCAATGAGCTAGCTTTTAATATTGCGAAAATCTAGAAAAAAAATGTAACAATTATTGACCGTTTAATATAATAGATTATTACATTCAAATAAAAGTTAACTTCTACGTATTTATCCAAACCATTTAGGAGAGAATGCATCCACGATCTTTTGGGAAGGAGGGTGAGCATCCTTGTCTGTCGGTTACTGGGAAACATACCACCTGCCAAGATTGTTGGAGCATATACAGTCGAGAAAATTCCCTGAAGAACCTTCCACGTCTCATATCAAGCACTAAGAGTGGGGACCCAAACATAACAACCCGTCAATTTATTAATTCCGGTCATTTAGTAAGCTACGCCGGTGTCTAGTTTCGGCATGGGAACTTTGATGTCGACGCGCATCGTAACCATCGCGAAACATGATCCTGCGCAGCCAAGGAACTGTAAACAAACATGTTTCGTGTAACGACACGTTTATGTGATGCGTTCCGTCATAATTCGGAAAGCTTAAGGGATTAATAAAAAAGAAATTGTCTGGTAATGCAGTGTTTTACCTCCCATCTGTGGCCAATCTTAACCAGCTGGCACGATTCATTTCTTGACATCTGAAGACACCCACCCCACGCCGGGCATTAAAAAATAAAAGGGTAGGGAAATGAGCAGAGCAAGAACGTAAAGCATGGTTGCCAGGACACTTGTTAATGGTTGCCAGGGAGATTTTCCTCGAGATGATTTATTTGTCTGTCTTGGCTCCGCGGATTTCTTTTTCTGTGACATTCAAAGAAAACATGCTGCAAACACATAACATGGAAAACATCGGAAGGCGAATATGTAGACTTTTCTTCTCCCAACAGACACATATTTACACATCAAGACAGAAGATAAAATAAATTGTTCTCTTTATATGAACTATTTCCTCTTGCGATTTTCTTTTATGTAGAAGTAGTTCTAACGAAGAGTCAAATTAATTTCGGACTAGGCGATTCAAACATTTAAAATTAAAATCGAGAGTGGTAAGCAGGAATTGGCACACCAAATTTATTAAGAAAATGTTACTTTTTACAACCAAATTTCTCAGAATTTGTCTCAGCTTGTAACAGCTGTGTATATTTGCGGTTCATGCAGTATCTAATTTAATATCATCTAATAATATTAATACAGTTGAGGAGATACCACTTTGAAACGATACCGATGCCGATACCCTTACCGATTCCTACCGAAACTTTTACCGATTCCCACCGATACCGATACTCTTACCGATTTCCACTGATACCGATTTCCACTGATACCGATATTCTTACCGATTCCCACCGATACAGATACCCTTACCGATTCCCATCGATACCGATTCCCACCGATACCGATTCCCACCGATACCGATTCCCACCGATACCGATACCCTTACCGATTCCCATCGATACCGATACCCTTACCGATTCCCACAGATACCGATATTCTTACCGATTCCCACCGATACAGATACCCTTACCGATTCCAACCGATATCGTTACTCTTACCGATTCCCACCCATACAGATACACTTACCGATTCCTACCGATACCGATACCATTACCGATTACCACCGATACCGATATTCTTACCGATTCCCACCGATACCGATACCCTTACCGATTCCCACCGATACCGATACCCTTACCGATTCCCACCGATACCGATACCCTTACCGATTCCCACCGATACCGATATTCTTACCGATTCCCACCGATACCGATACCCTTACCGATTCCCACCGATACCGATATTCTTACCGATTCCCACCGATACAGATAACTTTACCGATACCGATACCCTTACGGATTCCCACCGATACAGATACCGATATCGATACTTGAAAATTGAAATAATTAAAATTTGTTCAAATAATAGATCAATTACATGCATGAATTTAACAAGAAATTTGCTTTAGAATATTCAAGAATTAGATCAGAATTTTAAAATAAAATACGTAATCAAGAAAATTGTATTTGGTACAAAATTTGTGCAAAATAATAAGGAATTTGAAATTTTGGATAATTCTCAGGATAATGAGACTCCTCGAAAATGTGACGCTGTATTTTTGCGGACACCGTGAAAGACCAATATACCGGACAAGTATCGGCTGGTAGCGATAGATGAATTTCAACAGATACTTTCTGGTCAGCCCTAAATATTAGTACCTCATGTTAACCTAATATTACAACTTAACTGTAGAAGAGGAAATGGTTTCTTGAAAACTGAAACATTTCTTCAAACAAGAACGTCTATTGCATATAAAAGGTTTTCTATATCTTGATTATGGTGAGGGTGAGTGTTTTTATCTAGGATCCTTCAGAATCGACGCTTCTGGCGACATCTCTAGACACGTAAGTGTACTTAAGCCATAATGAGAATGCCGCCGTATATAACGCCGAAGTTGCTACATAAATGTCTCTTTCTGAAACATAATAGCAATTTATTTCCGCTTACCGGCTCAGAAAACTTGAAAATAAAGAACACGAAAGGCGAGGGCAGCGATTTGCAAACATCCCTCGCTGCAATTAGGCAGGTGAATAATTATGTGGTTCAGCAACTTAGGCAGACCTGCTGCGCTTAGCTTTATGTGCATTTGCTAAGGCGATTCTTTCCAGTGCATATGCTTTCCAGTCACGAATCTCATTTCTAACATCGGCTATTACTTTGATGCTGTCTGGAACCGATTTTTAGTATCTTTCGGTGGCAGAGAGCATTCACACCTCCAACCTCCATTGTAATGGCAGAGGTTTATAACCTAGGATAGAAGATGCAAAAAAAGGAAGCCTCGCTGATGCTAATTTCCCTCAAGTAGTGTAAAATTTCCCTTTGGTTGGTTAAAATGTCCCTTTGCTGGTTCAAAATTTCCCTGTTTAAGTTACCCTTAGTTGTTTAACATTGTGGCTACTTCTGCTAGATGGGACATGTCTTTTCACGTCACTTCATGCACTCAATGTGGACACCTGGTACAGCAGGAATATTATTTAGGACACCCTGCATTTCCTTATTTATCCTTGTTAAAGTTTCCATGTACCTGTTTAAAATTCTCCTCTGCTCAAAAGTTCTCTCTGCCTGTTCAAAAATTCCAACTGCTCATATGACATTTCTCTCCTGGTTACAACGCCATTCCGGTGACCAAAACCGTTGGCAGTCAGCACGACATAATGTTACAGTTCAGTGTTCGGAAAGTTACTTTTTAAAAAGGTTACAGTTACAGTTACTTGCTTCACAAAGTAACAGTTACACTTACTCATTTTAAAAAGTAACTCAGTTACAGTTACTGCTGCTTGAAAAGTAACTGTAAGTTACTTTTACAGTTACTTTCTGCCGAAAATTTACTTGCTTTAAAAAGTAACAGAGCTACAGTTACAGTTACTCATTTTAAAAATTAACTCAATTACAGTTACTGGTGCTTGAAAAGTAAGTGTAAGTTACTTTTACACTTACTTTCTGCCTGAAATTTACTTGCTTAAAAAGTAACAGAGTTACAGTTACAGTTACTCATTTTAAAAAGTAAGTAAGTTACAGTTACTGCTGCTTGAAAAGTAACTGTAAGTTACTTTTACAGTTACTTTCTGCCGAAAATTTTCTTGCAAACATTTACATACAACTGGTGATCATTAATTGGAATGAAATAAACATATGAAGACGTAAATGTGTTTTATTTATGCTTCTGGTTGGTACATAATATAAGTCTTCATACATGTACGTATGTTATTCAGTGGAGGCGGAAGGTATTACTTGAGGAGGAGACAAATTACTAATCATTTCTCGTAGGGGGGGGGGGGGGTGGTCAGTTTCAAATGCGAAAATCACTTTTCCAATTACCCATAACAATAAATAACACATACCGTATTTTAAATCGAAAAAATATTCCACATTTTAACTACACATAGGCCTACGCACAGCTGGTAATGCATGAACTGATCAGCTGCCACTGATGGATTAACTTTGCAAATATGATAAATAAAATACATGCATCACTTGGAGTGTTGCTGATGAAATGAGACACAACGGAACAGGCTTTTTGAAATTCGAAACGACAGATGAGACACGAGACGAGACAAGACGGCTGGTACTATACAGTCTAGATATCTCGAAAAAAATACAAACAAAATATTTAAACAGTTGCAAATACTAATCTACTTGGCATAAAGTAGTTTCCTGGGAAAACCCAGACCAGCGTTTATTACGTCTAACGAAGGGTATCATACAAAGAGTAGTGAACGAATATATAGTATTTTTTAATACTCTTTCAAAACACATCGTTACTTACTATTATTCAATTTATTCAAGGGTATTAATTTTATGTTGTAATAATACTCTATACAAATGCAATTTATAAAACACTGATTCAGATTCCTGTTATTTGTGAAAAAAAAATGTTAGATAATGGGCAGTTTAAGAAAATATTGTAAACTGTTCGAAGATTATTGTGGGTTGTGCTCTTAATAAAATGTATTAGTTTATCCTTTTAAAAGTTCATTTTATAAAGCTTTTATTATAGAAAGATATATTTATCAATAGTAAGAGCAGGAGATACTTTTCTTTGTATAATGAGCTATGAATTGCAGTTCTGGATATTTTTTTTTTGTTCACAATACACATCTAGAACAATAGTTTTTGTTGCTTCCCGGCGACAAGCTTAGAATTTAAGTAAAGCAATCCATTTTCACAGTGCACAGAAGTTCTTATAAGAATTATAGCAGTAATGAAAAAATCACTCACTTATTGAACTTTCAGACCGAAGCGATACGCAACGCAACACATCTTTTGGAAAGCAATGTTCAGAAATAAGTCTTTCGAACTGAAGCGACACGACAAGCTGCATGTGTCGCTTGTCACTTGCATGATGCTCGGACTGAATACCGTGTTGCCTCGGTTTAATCGCACGGTGAGTGCATGCAGACTGACCGAAGTGTCGTTTGTCGTTTCAGTGTGAAACTTCCACTTGTTGCTTTTCTCTTCTGTATGAATGTTCCGTTAAGGGAGATTTTAGATCGAAGCGACAAGCGACACAGGTCCCTTCAGTTTATATCTAAGCATTCACCGCGCATAGGCGAACAACTTAACTTTAAAGAGAAAATCGAAATAATTAAAATACTATTAAAGTTGACATACTTGAAGGTGCTGATATGTTCATTCGCAGATTTTGGTTTACGACCAGTAGTTATTTACCACTGCAGAAAATCAGCAACAAAGCACTTGATCTCAATCACAGATCAAATAAAAGTACTCGTTGTTCTGAAACTGTTTGTTACATCCCAGGCGACTTCCTGAAGCAGGTTGCATTCTCAGTGTGAGGAATGTCGAAATCTGGAAATTTCTGCAAAGACAAGACACCTTGACCTGAGAAGGATTAAATGCACTCCCCTTCCTCCTCCCCCGCTGCTCTTTGAACAACAGGGGAGCCAAGCAGATAGTTGACGTCTATGCTTACAGTCAGCCTTGAAATTTTACCTTAGGTGATCCAAAGAAAATCTCTAGAGTAGCAAAATTAGCTCTTCCACGTTACAAACATCCAAGTTAACGTGTCGTAAAGTAACTGTTGAAACGTTATTTCTATTGGAAAAAAAGTAACTCTGTTACAGTTACAGTTGATTTTAAAAGTAACTAGTTGCAGTTACAATTCTTCAAAAAAGTTACTGTTACTTGTAAATGAGTTACTTGTAACTAGTTACTTCCAAACACTGTCAGCATGACATAATGTTACAGTTCCTCTTACGAGAACGAGATATCGTATCGAGACCTAATGGACTCGAGGTTGAGAACTAACTTATCCTTCCCAATTTTATTGCTTTTTCAATTTTTTTCTATTTGTTTTTAATATATTTGAGCTCAGGTTATCTTGCTTGCAGCGCATTTACGGTGAAATGGTTGTTAACAGATGTCTTAAATGCAAAACAAAAGGAACAACGATAGATAAGAAAAAGGAAGCGATGTAAAAGAGAGAGAAAGAAAGAGAAAGGAGAAGAATAGAACAGCGAGCAAGAGAAGAAAAGAAGCGAGAGAGAGAGGAGGGGGTAAGAGAAAGATAGTGAAAAGACAGAAGAAATAGAGGGATACGAGGTCTGACAATTAAGCTCTTTAGGGCAAGGGTTTTGTTCTACCAAGTATACACGACAGGTTTTAGTGCAAAGTAAACAAATTTCCCTTCTATTTCTCTTGAACTGGCAATTTCCCATTACTTGAGAGAAATTCCCTTTTCTCCCCTTCTTAAGTTCCTAAGTTTCCCATTCCCTTCTGTGGGAAATCTGGAGTGTGACCGGTTTGCTTCCACCTTGCAATAATCACTTTGCTACTTTTTTCTATTCTTCGTTTACGAGAACAGTTAATTGCAGGTATCATATCCACAGAGTGAAAATTAATGATTCCTATTACGTAAATATCTGTAAAGAATCTTCAGTCCGGAACCTATTCATTAACCAAGAAATTGATAATGAGAGATGATGTAAAAAATAAAAAAAACAATGTGTAAAGAAAGCCAAATAAAGGAAATGAGATGCAGAAAAGAGAATCAAGATTGAAACGAAATTGATTGTGATTTTACAGACGAAGAAAACACAT
This sequence comes from Lepisma saccharinum, assembly GCF_977018435.1. Lineage (NCBI taxonomy): Eukaryota > Metazoa > Arthropoda > Insecta > Zygentoma > Lepismatidae > Lepisma > Lepisma saccharinum. Next base: position 19,161,303 of record NC_139236.1, on the reverse strand, counting down.
ATTAAACTTCTTAAACAAAGCGATTCATGGTTCAAAATTGAAATGAATTATATAAATTGCGTGAATTTAGGCCTACTTGATTCGTTATACTACCAATTTATGCAACGTAATCGCGCTATTACACTGTATAAGGGTAATTATACATTTTCTGATTTTAAGCGCAGCGAGAAAAGTTTCTTATACGCTAACGTTATCACGAAAAAAGGTTATAGAGACCAAAAGGAAAGCCCAATAAAAAGTCTGCAATACATTTAGGATGGTTCGAAAACGTTTCTCACACTCTAAGGTGCCGCAGAAAAAAGTCTCTGATACACTAAGGAAACCATGAAAGAAATTTCTGACACTGGACTAAAGACGGTGCAGAAAGAAGTTCCTAATACATGAAGGATACATAGGCCCTAAGTTCTCAGTGTCTTGAAAACATCCATGAGATACTAAGCAGGCCCATAGCCAGAATTTTATTTCGGTGGCCTCATCGCTTATCAGCAGACACCATCTAAAGGCGAAAAAGTCAGTGGGGGGAGGGGGTAGGCCCTGAAGATGAATTTCTCATTATTATACTGAAGTTAAATTAATTAAAACTACACACAATTTACATTAGGTATTTTTATGGTTTCGGGGGGGGTTACCCACCGAGCCCCCCACTGGCTGCGTTCTTGATACTACGGGTGAAATGGAGAAAATTTCCTGATTTCCTGAGGAAGCAGCGGGAAAATTTTCCCGATACACTAAAAGCGTCGCGGGTCGACAAAAAGTTCTGGAACCACTGCATCGCTAATTTAATTCCAAAGACAAACAGCAAAGATGAATATCCAAATATAGCAATGTCGGCGCTGAAAGGCAAGGATTGCTTTGCTCTGCACCTCAGAGGCGCCGCTGCAAGTGATCCGATTGCAATATGCATGAGGCAAAAGTCTGTTCCTTTAATCTCCGACCGAATCTTAATGGACTTCTTGACGAGACGACTAATCAGCAACAACTCATCTCGGGACGAAAGCGACGCTTCTCCTGACAACAACTAATTACTCCATCACAGTATAATGGGCCAACGGATGAAGATATTACGAGAACACTTGGAATCATTACGGTACTATTTCCTAAAGCCCAGAGGGTGACAGGTCTCTCGTACCTGGGTGGGCTTCCAGTATGTTACGCACGTCAGGTACGGGGCTTCTAGGAAGTTATACGCAGGAAACGGATTTATATGTAGTAAAAATATGCTAAATATGAAAATACAAATTTAGTTATTTTGCCCAAAGTATGGAGTTAAATATGGACTAAAAATTGTAAAAATTTACATTTTTTTTGTAATGTAAGGCGCTATACGATATATATAAAATTGGAGTAGCTTACATTGACATTAATTGTAAAACAACACAAAATGTGTTTTCATTTTCTGTTTCCAGAACAATGAATATCAAAATTTTGTTGTAAGTGTTCGAATGTGAATTTTCTCCTGTTGTCTCTTAAGATGGATTTACATTGACTAAAATTGCGTTCAATGTCGCAAGAAGTAATGGGAGTGTATGTCAATTTCACCAAACTCTTTCGGTCACACGGGGATAAGTTGTTATTGAGCTAATATGTTGAGAAAGGTTCTGAATTATGAAAATAATATGTGAAAATACCTAAAATATGTAAAACATGACTACGAACCTAATATATGTACAAATATGGAAAATAAAAACGGAATTTTTCAAGTCTACATGCCATGAATCGCAAAGATAACACAAAATATAACTGATTTCAACTTCATACTTAAATATGTATTTACATATAAATCCATTCCCCTATTATAAGGTTTGCTTCGCACCTGGACTTTTTCTAACGTGCTGAGACTATGTTCAATTTCAGAGCTTTGGAATGTCAACGCATTTGCTGTTGCATTTCTATATCTACCTTTTGAGTTTATTGGGACGAACGATGAACTGACGATAAACATGACGAATCACACGCGATGGCAGACTGAGATTCGAAATATAAAATGGAAAAACTAAGATCAGAATTTCTACTTACAGAATTCAACTTCAGAGTTCCCTCTCGATCGACCCGAAACACTGAATTGTTCCACAACTCTACTGCTAGGCTTTCCTTTATACAGCGCTCTCTGATCCACAGGCTGCTACAGTTCTATAATAAACTACCCACAAACATCGACATGTTTGCCCCTGAAAGTAGTTTCCGATCTTCTCTAGGAACGAATATGTAACTCTTTTGTTTGTTTCCTTATTTATGTCTTATCTGTTTATATGTATCCTTTTTTGTTTTTACCTAAAACCATCTTCACTTGTTCTTGTTGATTTATTAGAATTTTCAGTGTAAAATGGCCTTACATGTGCTGTATCTGAAATTTGAATAAATAAATAAATATAACAGCGGTAGTCAAGTCATTCGCAGATCGGAAAAAGTAAATCGACACTGTGGGCGATTTTTCTCACAAAAAAAGAAAAAAAAGTCCTCGACAAAATAAAATTATTCTTATCCCTCCCACGGATGTTTTTATCCCCCTGCAAGAGAATGAGATTGACATAACATACTATACCATTCCTTAACTATGCAACAAACACAATTGAAATATCATCTGTGTCCATTAACGGTCCAATCATCAAAAATTTCCCTGCTGAAAAGTATGCAGTCTTGTGGATTAAAGAAGGACGCCATTCTGAAACCGACCAGCATTAACGAGCTGAAAAAACAACAGGCTGTTTCTCATTTACGTTTTCATGACATAGTGCTCATATTTTACTTGTGTTACTCACCAAAACATACCGCCGAGTCAGATCAAGTGGACAATAGATGACAGCACGCGACAAGAGTATTAGGATCGCAGATTATGGGAACAATGAGTGCGGGAACCAAATAAAAGTGATTGTAAATACTGAAACTAATTGTGTTTGTCTTAATTTATGAACTCAGAATAATGATGAAGTGGAATGGAAGAGAAAAGATCAAATGATCGCCACATATAACATATACGATTACAGGAAGAAATTAAAAAAGTCGAAATGTGATTACGATTTTGTGTCCGTCTTATATCTATGGTTCCAACAAGGATGAGATTTCTTGTTAGGCTTTGGTTGTTTTCCCGGTGTGGCGCCAGTTCTTCGGCAGCCCTCATGCATTTCGTGTAGGCGCATTTATTGCAGCCCCGATCAAGGTGAGCGCGGGATTGCGGGCTCCATTTGATTACCCCTTTTTCCATTTGGTTAGTAGGTGGCGCAGCAAACCAGGCAGCGACCCTAGGGCAGCCATACAGATATTTGGGGTAGTTATCCACGAAGAATTAATGCATGCTTGTAATCCAAGGAGAATATGTGTATGCAGATAAATGGTTGTAATCCAAGAAGAATACATGTATGGAGATAAAAGGTTATAAACCAAGAAGAATATACATATGTATATATAAGCAGATGCTTTTAAAAGAAGAAGAAATCTTTAGAAGCATAAGTCTTTAGTTGAAGAAGCTTTTAGGGGAAAAAGCCTTTAGAAGAAGAAGCCTTTAGAAGAAGAAGCTTTTAGAACAAGAAGCCTTTAGAAGAAGAAGCTTTTAGAAGAAGAAGCCTTTAGAAGAAGCTAACAGTTACAACGAAGAAGGAAATACCAAAATACATAAACATTAACCGTAATTGTAGAAAGAAAATCTAACTTAGTGTGGAAATTGTATTAAGCAAAAGTTTTTAGAATATATTTCGGTTTATTCCTTCTGTAGTAGGTAATATTTGTGTTTTCCTTGACCAACATACAACGTTAGCTCCTCAAATCTTAGCCGTATGTATCTCTTACTCTATCCCTGTGCTAAACTGGCAATTATGCTAAAGTACGCTTTGGAGGTACGTGGCACAATGTAATGGAGACCAACGTGTGGGGCTCGACGAAGATTAGAGGTTAAAAGCAACGTTAGAAACTTAAGGTTGGAAAGAAAAACAAAGCAAAATGGAAGAAGGAAAATATACATGTTGTGAAGGGGAAGGAAATAAGGAAGAGATAATCTAGTGTAGGATATGTGAAGGAATGAAACACTTGGGCATGTGAAGAAATTAGAAAGGAGAAATACGAGAAAATATCTCAAAGGGGAGATGGTTACGAATGTAAGGAATGCAGATAGGCAAAGTTAAAAGAAAGGGAAGAAAGAAAGAAGAAAGCAACATGATGGAGACGCTGCATAAAATGATGATGAGGATTTAATAGTCAATTCCGAAAAGTGACTGGAAGAAAAGTTGGAAGATAATAGTAAAAAGATGAAGGAAAGTAAGGAAAGCAACAGAGAAATGAAGATAAAGATAGAAGATAACAACAAAGAGATGAATGAAAACAATAGAAAATTAGAAGAAATGAAAGAAAACAATAGAAAATTAGAAGAAAAAATAAAGCGGCGGAGGAGATCTGTGAACAAAATAAAAAATATAGTTGAAGGAAGAATAGAGGAATGTCAGCAGAAATGCACAAATATGGAAAAGAAGGTTATAGAAAATAAAGCTCAAATAGAAATCAACATCTCCAGAGTACATGAGGCGGAAAATAAAATAGATGAAATGAAGATCATAACAGAAGATAGGTTAGTAAAGGAAACCTTGAGACTCAGAGAAATGAGGATACAAGATGTTCGAGAAGCCAGGGAAAAATTGGAGAGAAGGGATGAGAAGATGCAAATTATTGAAAGCCAAATAGACAAAGAAAGAGAGGAGAATAAGTTACAGGGGAAAAGGATAAGTCATAAGACAGAGAAGAATGAGAAGAAAATAGAAGAAATGGAGAAAAGGCTAGGGAATCTAAATTTAAGAAGACAGGAAATTCCGATAGAATATAGTCAAGGGAAATATGATGAGAGCGAGGAATACAAGAAGAAGAAAATTAAAAGGGAAAGTAGTGATGACGAGTCGACAACAGAAGAAGAAGAAAAATTGAGAAGACTGGCACAAAGAAGGAATGTGATTACGATTATGTGTCCGTCTTATATCTACGGTTCCAACAAGGAGGAGATTTCTTGTTAGGCTTTGGTTGTTTTACCGGTGTGGTGCCAGTTCTTCGGCAGCCTCCGAGCACTTCGTGTAGGCGCATCTATTGTAGCCCCGATCAAGGTGAGCGCGGAATTGGCGGCGCCCTTTGGTTACCCCTTTTTCCATTTGGTTAGTAGGTGGCGCAGCAAACCAGGCAGCGACCCTAGGGCAGCCATACAGATATTTGGGGTAGTTATCCACAAAGAATTAATGCATGGTTGTAATCCAAGGAGAATATGTGTATGCAGATAAATGGTTGTAATCCAAGAAGAATACATGTATGCAGATAAATGGTTGTAAACCAAGAAGAATACATGTATGCAGATAAATGGTTGTAATCCAAGAAGAATACATGTATGCAGATAAATGGTTGTAATCCAAGAAGAATACATGTATGCAGATAAATGGTTGTAATCCAAGAAGAACACATGTATTCAGATAAATGGTTGTATTCCAAGAAGAACACATGTATGCAGATAAATGGTTGTAATCCAAGAAGAACACATGTATGCAGATAAATGGTTGTAATCCAAGAAGAATACATGTATGCAGATAAATGGTTGTAATCCAAGAAGAATATATGTATTCAGATAAATGGTTGTATTCCAAGAAGAAAACATGTATGCAGATAAATGGTTGTATTCGAAGAAGAAAACAAGTATGCAGATAAATGGTTGTAATCCAAGAAGAATACACGTATGCAGATGGCGGTACGTGACACTTGTATTGAAGTGTTCACAAGGAACTTGTAGATAGGTTAGACGGACATTAAGTTTGAACTTAATAATAGACATTTGCACAAGTTTTCTGTGTTACAAGTTCGATATCTCTTATTTTGTATGAGTTTATGTTTTCTAGTAAGTAGGCTATTCCTAAATTAATGGTGAAGGGCCTCCCCGATGGCGCATTGCTTGCCATGTAATCAAGGGGTTTCGGGTTCGATACCGGTGGAGGCACATAGTGGGTCGGATCCCACTTTAAACTGTAGGTCCAGTTCCGATTAGCCTTACTGTGCATAAAGTGGACTTCAAACACCAAATTAACCAAGTAACTTAATTATGTGTAAATGTTACCATGAGATATAATGAACTAAACACAGGGCCATGAAAACAGGCGGCTGGTTAGAATTGTGCTGGTGCCACATTACCTGAAAAGCAAAGCGATATCGGGACAAAGTCGCTGGTTCCCGCGCGCTGTGTGGCAACGTCAACCTTGATGCGTTGCCTAGTTCGAACATCAGACCGACCTTTCTCCGGGACACTTTTATGTCATCCCTGGCTTTTCGAATAAATACTGTCAGTTTGTATCACATGGATTACAAAGACCAACTCTACAACGAGATCTTTTTCATTCTCTTAAACCTCCGAGAACACGGTATTGTGTCCCGACGTGGCAACGGTGCGATCTTCTGCCGCCCGCCAAATTTCATGGCCGTGCGTTTAGGTTAGAACCAATGCTATAAGGAACCGGCACTTAGAACTACAAGGTAATAGTTTATTTTATTGAGTGGTCACATATACAAATGTGCATACGCAAAAAAAAACATAAATCACAAATACACGTTTGAGTGGTGTTGCCCTGCCCCCGTGTCAGGGCAACAGTGTTTTTTTTCCTTATTTAAATATTTTATTAATATGTTAATTAATTGGGTAATCAAGTGTATAAACATATATATATGTGTGATTAGTGTAAATCAATTTATTATGCATTTTTAGGTTTCGTATTATTCCATGTATAAATACCATGTAGCTCTCTGTTCTTTCTTCGGGCCCGACCCTGTGGCCGAGCGGTTAGCACATCGCGCTGCGACGCCAAGGGTCCCGGGTTCGAATCCCGGTCGGGCTTGGTTGTTTGTGAATGTCCATTCATCAATTTCATCATTTCATCACTCATCCCCATCTTAGCAAATTAGCCAAGAGGCACAAAACGCGAAGTAAAATAAACTAAATCAATCAATCAATGTTCTTTCTTCGTGTTTCGAACGTTCGAGGAAAAGGCGGGCAGTTTAGCTGTTAAAGATTAAAAATTTTGAAAGAAGGGCCGTTGGCAACAGACGCCAACCAAACATATATAAACTCCCAGATGAGAGTGGGGGAGGTCGGCTGTTGGAACTGAGACTTGGAAGGGAGAGGCTGTTTTCGCTTCGGTCAGCTAGGACCGGAGGACAAGTCTCCCGAAACGGATGCTGTAAGAGATTGGATTGCCGGGCAAGCTAGTGCCTTGGTGTCCAGTTTACAGGTAAAAAGGTAGTTTGTACTGGATGTTATTTTGAAGTAATTACGGTGCGCCGGGAAGCCTAGTGCCTTGTCACCGTGGAGGTTGAGAAATGTACACGTCGGGCGACCTCGCGCCTGTTAAGACGTTTCTTGGAGTAACGCGAGTCTACCTTGTGACAAGCGTACTCCCGATGTAATTCATGAAATGTAAAGCATCCAGTTACAAACAATAGAGATTCCAACATCAAAATTAGAGTTTTGGCCCGATAAATAATTAGAGAAATGAACGTTCGGATACAACTTGTATATACTTCAAATTTTACGTTAATTAAACTATAGAAAATATCCAAAATTTCCGTTTTTAATTTCATAGATGCTGGACAAGGTAATTTATCCCCTATAGCAATAAGGTTTCGCAAAGGTTATCCGTTGTCTCTTGTAGTTAATTATATAATTATGTTGACTTGTAGCAACCCACGTGCATTGTCGTACAAAGAAAGATACCCCTAGACAAATCAGAGCCGAGTACGAAGTGCACAGAACCTCGAGTGCGGAGGTAAAGTGTGTGGGGGGGGGGGGGGGGGCAGGCGTAGTAAGAGTGGGCATTTCCCCCCAAACAAGGAGCTTATTTCGCCAGTGCTGTTGGTTTGGGGGAGGGGGTGCTTGGTAGCCTAATTCATGCTAGATCATTAATACCTACCTAGAAACATCTATTGATGTATAATTTCAAATCTCATACAAGGAAATCTCATAGTAAATTTGAACGCAAAATAATTTTCAAAATCATTTGGCAATTTCGTAGCCGCACCTGCTGGTTATGGGTTAACACTCTTTGTTGAAGAGACAGGACTTAAGGGTTGCATTTTATCGAATGGGAATGATGCTGGTCACAGTCAGTGGCTGAGTCACCAGCTTCCCTGAGACGCATTTAAACAATCCTGTCCTAATGAGCGCCTGTGAAACAAAATTCCAATTGGCTTGTGCGGTCGGGAGGTTCTACAGGTATGGAAATGAAGCGACCGGATTAAATAATTGAGGCGAGCAAGAAACACGCGTTTCGCGGGAAGGGAGAGATTTGCTTATCACCCTCCACAGTCGACGTGATTCCCTTGAACTGCGATACCAGTCTATACCTGGCCGCAATATATAGTTTTGATTGGAGGTTTTGATACACAACCATGACCTAATGGGAGTTGAACTCCCATCGTCGCTCTTCCGTGTCTTCCGATATTGGAGTCCGCTACCAATGCATTCGAGTAACCTCCCAGTTGCCCTCACGATACTGGATCAACAGTATTTTACTTCAATTTTCTGCCACTTTTAGCTAATCGCGAAGGCAGGGTGCGAAATCATTTAAGACTGGTGGGGAGGTAGGAAGTTTTTAATCTACACACACACACACACACGCACACACGTACGTATTTATAATATTATTAAATACAAAAATAAATTATTAAATATTTAAAAATTCATTACTATTAAATACATATAAAGGAATTAATTTGTTTATATATATATATATATATATATATATATATATATATATATATACACACACACACACACACACATATATATATTAGAGGCGTATATTCGGGGCTATCTAGGCTATCTGCGAAGCCCAGACTTAGGGAATAAAATACAGAAAAAAATATTTATCTGAAAATGTAGGTACATAAAATTGTTCATTTCAAAAAGAAGACGAACCTGATTTCTTAGAAGTTGGAAACATTGCCCGCTTTCTTTGAATTCGCGAGACGGCTGGCCCAGCTGGCGGGCAACTCCACGGGGGTGACGGGTAACCTTGACAGGGCTCCGATCAATGTTGCAAACCAATTTTTCCAACCATGTAATTTCCCCAGGATCGGGGAACGGTGGAGTCAAACTGTTACAGGAGAGACAACAGGGTTGCATATGGCGGGGAAAAAACCCTCTGAACTCCCTCAACAGTCTGGGTCAATGTTGCAAACCAAGTTCTCCCAGCATGTAATTTTCCCAGGAATGGGGAATTTTGAAGCCAAATTATCGGGGGAAGGGGAAAGTGTCATGTGGCAGGGACAAGAACATCATTAAACGCTTGCAGAGGAGTTGAAAAAGAGGTCGTTCACCTTCAAACAACTAGAGATACAGTGGGGAGTAGAAAATTGTTGGCTGAGCGGGAATGGTTTACCGAAATGACAAGGACCAGTTCTAGTCTAGATCGCGTCGAGTGGTCTTGGTGCGTGGAATTTATTTAGAGGCAGAGTGTGAATACAGTAGTGAGTGGATTGTATTTTTGTGAATGATATGTGCTGTGTTGTGTTGTGTAGTGAACTGAAATAAGGGACATAATTAACAAGCTGTCTTTTCGGCTTACGAATGACGATAAGCTCCAAATCGTTGTGGATTTTTCTTGTATGTCTATTTTATGAACAGATAAGCTAATGGGGATCGGACCTACAGTTAAAGTGGTATCTAAACCACCATGCATCGAACCCGGGACCCCTTAGTTTCAAGGCAACGACGTTTTTACTGCGCCAACAAGGAGTACCCGAACTTAAAATAGTGAAAATAGGTAGGTTGAAATTTTATTTTTATTCTCGTATATAGGCCTACATAATATTTCACAATATGGGCCTCTCATTTATGCAAATAAGAATGAAATTCTTGAAATCCTTTCCTTACTGACAGTGTACATTTCCATGTTTTATTTATGAGGTATATATTTTTAATCACAGAGTCACATCACTTCAACCCGCCACCCCAAATGTGATATGGTGCGATAACCCAGGTTCTTAACCCAGTATACACGCCACTGATATATATATATATATACACACACATCAGATATTTATAAAGTAACAAACAAATTATTTTACTAACTGGTTCAAACTTATATTTGTCTTGCATCCTTGTTTTACATTTATTGTGCAGTGTATATTGCTATTGATGTACATCTGTTAATGATCTCTTGAGAGAGAGAGAGAGAGAGAGAGAGAAAGCAAACAATACTCTCAATCAGACTACTTTGTGTGTGTTGTCGATATTATCTTTAGTAAAATACATTCACTACAAAAACTTTTCCAGCCCGGAAATTTTTGGTGGGGGCGGATTATTGAGGTCCCCCTCCCCACCAGGATTTTGCATTCTGCGCGAGGGTGAGGATGACAAAATTGATGAAGAGACACTCACAATGAGCACCAATGTGCAGGCTATGATTCGAACCCAGAACCCCTGACGTCGTAGCGTGTTGTGCTAACCACTTTGCCACGGAGGTCGGCGGGTCAACGGTGGGTGAGAGCTCCCGCCAGGACTCGAACCCAGGACCGATCTCATCAAAGGCGAAAGCGATAATCCTTTGGCTACACAGGAGTGTCCAAGAATTCTGTCAATGCCTTCAACCCTCCGAATCTTAACCCTTCAGAACCCCTAAAACCTTGGCTTGTTTTCGTATATGAGTTACAGTATCTACCTGCCATTTTCTTTCTACACAGGGCTTACAGAGCGATTATACACATGAAGTGAAGCAACAATATATTTTCTCTATCATGGTGTCTTATTACGTGTTATTTTCGTTTCAGACTTAGAGTTTATTTTTCATATCTTGTCAACCTTCAAGTTGCTTTTTGTTGTTCTGGATATACCGTGTGATCCGTTTGAGATGTCAGAAAAGTAAACCTTTATACACAAGAGGTTAATGTATCTATCTCCGAGCAGCTTGTTGTAATATAAGCAGAAAGGATGTAAGTTTCGAATGAGTTGAGGTTTACAGACTTCAGCCACATAGCGGCGCTAATGTGCATGGTACCACAAAGGTGGTGATCACGTTACAACAGAGCACACAGTATGTCGTATGGTATGCGAAATTTTCGAGTATTACATCCATGCTACTGCCGCCACGCATCTGAAGTCAGTAAACATCCACTCATTCAAAAGTTACATCCTTTGTGCTTATATTACAACAAACTGCTCACAGATACGTACATTAACCTCTTGTGTATAAAGGTTTACTTTTGACATTTCAAACGGATCACCCGGTAATTCTTTGTTTTCTTAATATCTCTCGACTACTTACTTTGTAATCTATTCAAGTTTGCATTCACGCTGCATCTTTTTCCTGTCCTTCAGAGCATGGCCATCCGTCAATTAATGTTATCTCGATATCAGACAATCTTTATTTTCGTTTGATGTCTGGATTTATGTTGCCTCCTCTACCTACTACGCCAACTGCACACTTCTTGCGGTACCTTGCTTGAACTCATTCTGTATTCCGACCATCGTTAGTTTGCACAGACTTCTGATTTTTTTGCCTTTCTGTTTTATTTCGTTGTCATTCGTCAATTAATCTCAATATCGATCTCATGCCTCATTTTTTTCTGTTTTCATTTGGTGGCAGGGGGAACGAAACGTCTGTACCAATTTGGATCAGGGGAGAGAGAGGTTCGCAACGTGCTGGTTGGTCCTCCAATCAACGAATCCTGAAGACAAAAACTAAACCAAACTAAACTTAAGGGGGAAGGGGTGCAAGAAGAGTCGAGACCACATCGGCTTCTTGTCCAAACGCAGCGAGCTCCTTGCAAGAGAGGAAGAGACGTTTGGACGTAAAGCGACTTCCCCCATCTTCTCCTCCGCCACTTAATTAAATTCTCCAATGCCAATCGTTGATAGGAGCCGCATAGCCCCGACGTGTTCGGAGTTCGGAATCATTTCTCTCGGAATTACGAAATTGTTTGTGGACATCTCGCGTTGTTACCAAGTGGCGGAGGAAACTAGGGGGAGATTTACGGAAGGCATTTTCAGGAGTAGGCATAACAGCAGAAGAAGAGATCAACTAAGGTCCGCTTTAGACGGAAACATTTCCTTTAACATTTTTGGTAGCATACATGCTATGCAAATGCTTCCAAAAAGCATATAGCTGATAGTAGTTTACACAGAAGCATTTCATTTAACGTTTCGGTTAGCACTTGCGATTACAAATAATGTATAATATATACAGCACGAAAGGCACGTCGAGTTACACCATCTATGGTGAATTAACTGTGTTCGCAATTTAAACAACAATTATTATTTTTTCATACGTGTACTGTATACGTTATAAAGTATGCATTTAAGCAGCGCCATTGATTTGTACCTAATACCGTTTTAGAGGAAACGTTATTCCTATCGGTTGAATAGGGCTTTTAAAAATGTGAAGTGATACATTGTTTACATCTCACGCGCCGCCATTACATCTACATTCGTGATCTAGTGCTTGCTCCGATTGGTTATGCTACGAAAAATGCTACAGAAATATGACATTCAAAAATGGCCGCGAAACATTTCGGTTCTAAATCCTCGAATGCTTGATTATTTTTTCTGTTCTCGACAGCGCTCCTTCAGTATTTTGTCAGTCTAACAGTTTTGCGCTTAATGTGATTGCCATACATGCTTCACGCCGTGCATTTGGGACCACGTTCATCGTCGCTTTATCCTCGCGAAAGTCATAACGAGTTGGAAAACGTGTGTTTCGTGTCGTAGCTTACGCCGAGGGAACATTCTTTACTTAACGTCTGCGCTGCGTTTAGCTACGCTGCTTCCTGTCAAAACGTTACACATTCCTAGCGACATGTTATTCAAATGGGATATCTTCTGGTTGAAAGCAGAGATCTGAAATAAGGCATGCATCTGAAATACCATACGATGTTTCACTTTACAAGGTAGGATTTGGTCATGTTAAGAAAATTGCTAAGGAAAATGCTTTCGTCTAAAGCGGACCTCACGTGTTCAATCTATCTCCATTCACAACTTGAACGCTCTGTGATGCAAGAAAAGACCTTAACTGAAGGGATTCCAATGCTACACCCTGGGTGCATTGTAAAGGCTAACGAGGTTCTGGTGCATGGACTCACAGCCAACATAATCCTTTGCGCGGCTTGCGTTATGTCGTGCATATGTGTTTGTAATTGTCCCTTCATTCACCTAACCTTATCGTCATTCACCTACCGTTGTGATTAGTCAAAATAGGCAGAAAAGTTACATAAAATGAGAAAAACAACCCGAAAACTGAGACTCACAATAATGTTGGGCGCCCACTGGAGCAGAGACAAGGAGAAGTGAAATTTTTCGCTTTTGAAAGGTTCTCATATACTGTGAGTGGTGAAAAGAATATTCCTAGTGGGTTCGGAAAAATACAATCTGCTTTTGCAATCTGTTCAAATTCAATCATTATTTTTATCTTTAATGTGGGGCGTCAACCCTCAAGCCCACGATAATAATACTATGTACATTGTAAACGTGAAAATTATGGTTCTCAATGAAATTTTTGCTGTATTCATTGTTAATAATTTCAGTGTAAAATGGCTACTTGCTGTATCTGAAAATTTCTCAATAAATAAATAAATAATAATTTATTACCTTATTACAATAAGTAAAATAATAATAACAAATAAGTTCAGTCCAAATAGCCTACCTGAGCATGATGTTGACATGACAAATTTTGGCAAACTTTTTGCCAAGGTGAAAGAAGATGGAAAGGATTCGGTAGTTCCTTACAGTAGCGACGATTAGGGGGGAGGAGGCAGTTGCCTTCCACTTTTTGCCAGTTTTGCTCCCACTCTATGCTAAAACTTAAAACCAAGGGAAAGTAAACTGTCCTTGCCCCTCCCCCCCCTCTCAGTTTTGGCACCTTGTCCCACCAGTTTCGCCACTGGTTACGAATCGAAGAAATTGTCCATATGTATGCACATAATGTAAATAATACACCGCTATCATAACACTATGCATTTTGCTGGATTATTGGAAGGACTAACTTCCATGACCCCTCGCTAACGAGGCCTGTGCTACTGCTCAAAATCTTTCCTCCAGCATAGCACAGTTAAGATACAACTGAACTAATCAACGTGCCACGAAAAAATCTACAGGCTACAAGGAGATTAGAACGGGCAGTTGTCGAACCACTTGACATGCTAATAACCACCAAACACAGGTCATTTTAGATTGCCCCGTCGAAAGGGGGAAAACTCACAAAACGCCCTCTAAGCCTGATAACCCGTCAATCTCCTTCGCTGCAGACGCGTCAATTTTCTCACGCATATCCTTTGTTACCTCTGCGTAAAGTGCGTCTAGCGTGGTAGAAGAAAAGGCGTATGAGTTGGGTTCATCTACTGTTTCATTTTCTCCTCTTTTGATGTTGCTCGGCTTCAACTGGGATCGGCCAACCAGCTCTAGATTTTACGACGTAGCTATTTCTTTCAGAGCTTGTTATTTATAACCTTCGTCCCCCCGCCCCTTTGCCACGCTGAAGGAAAAAAACCGCGCACTTTACTGCTGCAACAACACACACAACTCCAGCTATGACAACCGACACCGTCCCACCGAAACACGCTTCAAGAGAATGGTTTATTTCCTTGCGTTAACCGGAGAATTATGGTCAAGTTAAATGAGCCTACTGTTTTCTTAAGTTTCGTCTTCACTACTGTATCCATTTCGATATGGTTCACTTTACTTAAGAGCTTTGTTTGTATTCTCTTGTCCTTCGGAAGTATTGTTTCTGCTGCTTTATGGGCCTCATGCTAGTCTTGCTTATATGTTTTTTCTTCCTTTTCTACATTCATTCTACGATTCTCTCAAAGTCCTACCAGAGGTCCTACCTTCTTTGACTCATAAATGCAGACATCTATTGTTTATTGATTTGAACCAAGAGGCGTTAGGCCTTGTATTATCATTAGTTAAGAATTAGTATTTTGCAATTACACCTTATTTCACGTAGTAGATGGAAACAAGCCTACACAAGTCTAAATCCGCGTATACACCGGGGTTGCTAACACATGTTACCAACAGACAGGGGCGGCGCCAGAAATTTTCTACCGGGTGGGCAGAAGCTCCTTATTGATAAATTAGGGTGGGCAGTATAAATGTAAGACCATATATAGTACGTATATATGTGTATGTAAGACAAATGTATCCCCCTCTCTCTTACACTCCCGATTCTCCTCTTACTTCTTTTCCCTTTCCTTTTCTTGTTTTTCTCTTTATCTTTTCTAATCTATTGTCACATCTTGTTCCATTTCCATTCGCTTTGTCTCTGATGGACACAATGATTTCAAGGAAATGTTTACCCATGCGCAGCCGTACCCCAGCCATACCTTCTAATCAGTCACATTCTTTCATGCATGTTAATACAGTGAAATAAATGTGAATTAGGCTTAAGCTTGTGTTGCAAATACAAGGCACATACTTGCTTTTATGTATTCGGCGACAATGATAGAAAGTGCGATGGTAGACAATCGTGAAGTTCTCGTAATTTAAATGCATGTTCCTGAGCATAGAATTTTCATCGTATGAGTTCTTACTCCTTGGAGATCACTTTTCTTAGCTTAGAAGGTTTGTACAACTGAGAAATTTATCTGAATGTTTGTAGTAGCGGCGATTGGGTGCTAACATTTGAGAGGCAAGGACAATATACGTTTTCTTGGTAGGAGAGGATTAGCAAAAAGAGGCGATAGTGAGGGGCAAAAAGTGGCCAAATGTGGCGGCGGAACTGCATCCCCCACTTCCCGGTCCTCCTAATCGCCGCCACTGAATGTTTGGATTAAAATGAACGTCTTATTAGGAATGATTTAAAACACACACGGAAAACAAATTCTTTGTTCATTGTCCATGAAGTATTCCTAGGCTAATGAAAGGCTATTTTGACAAAATATCAATCATAAGTAATAAACAAGTAAGATTGAAAAATCTGTTCAGAATTGAAGAGATTATTAGCTAAGTTGATATTAGTTTTCTGAACTGTCATGTTACTAATGCGGGAGAAGCAATACACGTATGGTTACATGAACATATTTTTTGAGGTAACAAAATTATTTAGGACACAAGGAATTCATCGAAGTTGATCACCGTGCCAGTAATAATTCATCTATTTTTCATAGATGACTTGGGTTGTATGGTGTGACCATTTTGAACACACTAGAATGTCAACCTCTGTCCTGGAAACTTTATTCTTTCAGGGCAACGAGTCCCTGGCGCTTGGAACCACTGTCAAAGTAATACTTTATGAGGGTTTGTATTTTGATGTCAGCAGTGTTTGTTTTCGCCCCTTCGTTACTTTCATCTAATCACCATTGAACCTTATCGTCGTCATTATCAAAATTAGCAGAAAAATGACTTTAAATAAAACAAATCAACCACAACTTACTCTTCCAAAAATGGAATTTCATTAGTCCATAGCTCTTAGAAAGTTGAGGTGGTAGTTTCAATTGCACAGCGTTTCATTAGTGGATCAAGGCATCTAATTCCGTGAGCAATGACGTTGTTTTCCGAAAGTCTCAAATATTTGTCTCAGGCAATCACCCTCTTAAAATTGACGCATCTTCTGTGGTGATAAGATGATACGTTTGGTGCGAGTTCTTTCTGTATATTTATTCCCCAATGGCATAATGCTGTTGCATTAAAAATGAAGAGGTCCTATGTTCGATTCTCCTACCTCCTCTGGTGGAAGCACGATGCACACTGGTTCGGACTACACGTTAAACTGTAGGCTTAGTTCCGATTAGCATATCTGAGCATAAAAGTGGGCTTAAAAACAAACAAACAAACAAACAAAATCGTCTTCTGGATACTTCGTGACATAACTCTTTTTTCTTAACTTCAACTGCGTGTACAGATTCTGTTGATATTTTCGGTTGATTAATGTGGCAAAATTTATGTGTGGACGAGGATTTCTAAATAGGATAAGCCACTCATTAGTAATTGAATAATTCTGTAGCTTTTTTCATACATAACTGGTTTATTAAAATTTATTCACTTCAGTATTGTAGCGATTATTGTGATTCCTTTTTATCAGTAGAATGAATATAAAGTTCATATTTCGCATACCATATTGATATTTCAAGGTAACAGGTATATAAAAATTGCAATGAAATTTAAAAAAGGAACACTTCTGGAATTTCAATGCAGAGCTAATTAAAACTACTATATTATACTCTCTAGCATACTTAAACCCGAAGGTTTATGGCTGCAGCAACACAAACCTTCCATCTGTTCCTATTTGGGGCAAGATCAATCCAATCTTTCCCATCCTTGCCGATTTCTTTTAGGTCCATCTCAACGTTATCCCTCCATCCTCGTCTTGGCCTTCCTACTGGTCTCTTACCATCAGGTTTCCCAACAAAGAATCCTGTAAACTATTCTTTCCTCTGCCATTCGTGTCGCATGGCATGCCCATCTAAGTCTTCTTGATTAAATTATTCTAATAATAATTAAAAAGTCGAAATAATGTATTGTGTTGCCGGAGGAAGTAATAAGATGATGTTTATATTTGTTTATTTAGAGATTATTTTAACCATACCCAGGCCGGGATTTATATACATATGTCGAGGCCCGAAGCTGCAGTCCTCAAGTTCAACCTAAATTCTGATCTAATCTTGATCATATCCTGCATAATTTTAGCCTCCTAAGCCTACTAGCTGCTTTTAATCATGGAAGTATTCATTTGATCACAGTTTTTGTTTCAATAGCTCTAGTAATTACTTTCACTTTCTAATGACAAAATTGACTTTTTATGGGATGATAATATGTGAACATTTCTAACATAGATAATATTCAAAAGTAAAATATACATGTTATGAACACCAGAATACACTTACTTATCGAATCATTCATATAGCTATCTCCAAGTATATGTGCTTATTGAATTTGATTGGGTGGGCAATCGGGTGGGCACAGGAATTTTTGGGTGGGCGCTTGCCCACCCGTGCCCACCCCTGTCGCCGTCCCTGCCAACAGATGTTGGTAACGTTTCGAAAAACGCTTGTGAATTTGTTATCAACATCTCATATTAGCAACAGATTTCCCGTGTTGTCAACATAAATTTTGTTATCCACAAGAAGTCGGTAAAGATCAAAGAATGTTAGCAACATTTGTTACCAACACATAGGGTTTCCAGACGTCCCGTATATACGGGATTGTCCTCTTTTTTAAAGAAATGTCCCGGTATCCCGGAAAATGTTCTCGGGACTGCCATTTGTCCCGTATTTAACTAAAGAAATAATAAGTGAATGAGAATAAGTTATGTTCTGAATTTTATAGTAATGCATTGGAAAACAATGTCCTCTTAAAGGACGCCAAGAGTTCACTCAAATATTAATATATTTTGTCAAAATATTAAAAATTAAGGATTAACAAGGCTTTAAATAGCAATTGATTTTGTAATGTTTAAAAATGTTATAAAATATAAATAATTAACTATATTCATGCCTATATAATCTGTATGTCCCGTTTTTTTATTTTAGAAATCTGGCAACCCTACTAACACATGTTAACAGAGCTTTTTCGATGGTAGCAACATTTCCCCTGCCACCATCACGCCAGTGACAGCCAGCCAGCGAGTGCGAAAGCATCGTTTCGTGGGAAGTGTGTTTTGTTTTGTAATTTATTATATCATGGAAAATGTTCTGAGTGATAAGTGCTGAACTTAGTTTAATTGTTCCGCGAGAAGCCTGTACTTTGGGACCAAATTTGTCCACAATTTAAAAGGAAAAAAAACTATGCCGGGAATGAAATTTGGAGAGAAATGAAGCTCAGCAAAGGCAGAAGTGCAGAGCAAGATGAAAAAGCTAATTGGTCAATATAAAAAAAGAGACTAAGGTAAAAAGTGGTTCGGGAATGGCCACTTCACTCTTGCCCGCAATGAAGGTCTCACCCAGTATTTTCTTTGACTTCTCTGTTGCACCAAAATGACACATGCTGCCGCAGCGAGTACAACTTCCCCCACACTCGACATCTTGTACCCAACTGAGGCCATGCAGCCAAAATGTTAACAAAAGTTATTAACAAAAAGAAAGTCAAACTAGTGTTCTGGTTACCAACATTTGTTGAAACATCTGTTGTTACCGTGTTGGTAACAAAAAGTTGATAACATTTATCGGCAAAAGTCGGTGTAAACGCGACTATTGGAATATTTGCGTTGCATGTACTTGTTGACATCAGGTAAAACTTAATAGATTTTACTTATTTACCTCGACACAGTAATTCCTCCAATTATGGAAAGCTTACACATAAATGCAATGTAATTAATTAATATATTAATTAATATAATTCCAAACTTTTTTGCTGTTTGTGC
This sequence comes from Lepisma saccharinum, assembly GCF_977018435.1. Taxonomy (NCBI): domain Eukaryota; kingdom Metazoa; phylum Arthropoda; class Insecta; order Zygentoma; family Lepismatidae; genus Lepisma; species Lepisma saccharinum. Next base: position 19,142,014 of record NC_139236.1, on the reverse strand, counting down.
AACGTATATAAATGTGCCAAAACATTATAAGCTTAAGTACAGCTTTATGGATAATTGATCTATGAACATTGTAAATATTTAACAAACAATTTGAGTGTAAATGTCGTTATAGTCATAATTCATTCACTAGTTTGTACATTAGTCTATATTCAGGTATTGAAGGGCTGGAATCAAGATTTTGTTGCGAATTGTAAATCTTCTTCTTCTTATATATATATATATAAAAAGATGTATGTGTGTGGGTGTGTATGTATGTTTGTTCCGGCATAACTTTCGAACGCCTGGAGCAATTTCAACCAAAACTTAATACACGTATCACTTGCAGTCTGGAAATAATACTTTGCGGGTAAGACAACCCTGGCACCCATAGGGGTTGGGTGGGTAGGGGTGACATGCAAAAATAATCGAAAACGACCGATATTAAATTCCGCACAAACAAGCATCCGTGACTCTATGCAATCCCGCACAACGATAATGTTTCTCGGGTTGTCTAACATTCAGGCTGATATGACTTCGTGTTGCGAAAACGATCGATATTAGTGTGGAATCCATAGTTTTCGGAGTCGCTCCCAATGTCGTTCAACTTCAAGTTCATCACCTATCGGCATGGTGGGTGAGAGAGGGTGAAAAATAAAATGCCACAAATGACCTACATTAGTGTCGAATCCATACTTTTCGGAGTCGCTAAGCTAATTTGTGACATTCACGATCACATTTAAAATTAGTTACATTTTACACTATAGTTAGAATCCATTATTTTCCTGTATAATACAAGATTGGGATAAATAAATACCCGGGTAACGTCGGGTAATCAGCTACTTCTAAATAAATGTTTAGATCCCCCTTTAAACTGTACGTAAAGTCTGGATTAGCCAATTTGTGCACAAAGTGGACTTAAAACAAAAATTAAATTCACATTAAATACATAATGAAGAACTGCTTTAGCTAATGCCCTGCCAAATTGTGCAAACTGTTCAAAATATGTGTGTTACCATAGCCGTCAACTTGAAGAAAATATAAGTTACAATCTTTGTCAGATTCGTTCCAGTTTAAGGGAGTCAGGCTGTCAATAGCCCGTCTAGTTCGCTGCAATTTTTGACTCTGTCTGCACACGGTGCAACATCGACTGGTCTACTTTGTTCATTTGGTGTCTGTACCGTTTGCACTACGTTCTGGAGCGGTGTAATGTGTGCTGTATGATCACGTGGTGCGTGCTATAGTCAAACGGACGTTTTTAAAGCAACAGACAGGTATTTGTTGAATCTTATGAACTTGAACACCCCTATTCGTCTACTTGGTTGAACGTTATTTCCTTGCACACCGGGATACACCTGCACTACACCTAGTGTCAAAAAGAACAGAGAGCTAGACAGGGCTATCGGTACTATTGCATAATAACCTTGTGGTCATTATGCGAGGAGAAGTACTCTTTGGTATGATTTAGAAGGCCTGACGATGACACTAAATCCAGTCCCGGACCAGTCTCTGACAGTAGGGCGAACCTCACTACAAATTATATGAACCTTCACCTTGCGGTCTGGAACAACCAACATGTCTACGGGTACTTAGTCTCCTGTCTAGTGAAATCATATTAAAGCAAGGTTACCATGATATTTCAAGATTTCCCGTCAGCTTCATTAATGCAGCGAATCCATATTTTTAGACGTGTTGGCCTGGTTCGTAATTTATGCGGCGAGGACTTCTGCCTCCCTTGCAGAAGCGACTGCGACGAAGCAGTTCTTGGTGGCCCCTCGCAGCATGCGGTTGAATGCAGGACCGGATCGACCTTCATGATCATGTACTTGCTAATTGAGGGGAAGGCACGACCCTGCGTTACACCGTGTTTACAACCTCCGTTCGGGGTGCGTGGGGCTCGAAACAAGAGTAAGGAGCCTTGATACCTGGTGCCAACAGGTGGTGCGACAAAAAACCCTCCACAGGCAGTGTTGCAGGAATAAAATGGCACAATTTCCCTTCTGAAGGTGCAAAATTTTCCCCTTTTCTTCCAATTTTTCCCTTCCCATGAGAAAGATTGAAATTACGATCGTAAAACACTGACTCGCAGTACTGACTCGAAGAGACAGCTCGCAGTTTCCACGCTTCAACGAACGTCACTGTGTGCAGTGTTGCCACGTTCCACGTACATCTTTATTCCGTTGAATAAAATCTATATAAAATCGGTTTCGTAATGTGAATTGACAATGATAACAACAGATGCAAAGAGCTTCAAAACAGGGCCAATAATGTATTTGTAGGACCACCCAATACTAAGAAAAAGTTGTTTCGCAAAATTGATAAGAACGTTTTTTTGAGATATTTTAAAAATCTGAAAATGTAAAATTGTGTTTCAAACCTATCTGTCTACACCGTACTAAAATTTCATCACGATCGAAGCACTTGTTTCTTATTTATCGAATCTCAAAGAGAGCGATCGTTTGCATGACGATTGAAAATAGAAGGCACAGTCGAAAAATAATTGGTTAGCATAGATTAACGCAGAATTGAATAGGCTAAATTTTGATGCAACTCGCTTTTATGTAAGGCCGCATTTACACCAAATGTTACCAACAAATTTTATTAAATTTTTGTTACCAACACGGTTAGCAACAAATGTTGATAACCAGAACACTAGTTTGACTTTATTTTTGTTAATAACTTTTGTTAACATTTTGGCTGCATGGCCTGAGTTGGGTACAAGATGTCGAGCGTGGAGAAAGTTGTAGTCGCTGCGGCAGCATGTGTCATTTTGGCGCAACAGAGAGGACCAAGAAGATTCTGGGTGAGACCTTCACTGCGGCGAGGGCTAATTATAGCGGAAGTGACCTCTTGCTTTAGTCTTTAAATTGTGGACAAGTTTGGTCCCAAAGGACAGGCTTCTCGCGGAACAATTCAACTAAGTTCAGCGCTTATCACTCAGAGCCTTTTCCATGATAAAATAAATTACAAAACAAAACACACCTCGCACGAAACGATGCTTTCGCACTCGCTGGCTGACTGTCACTTGCGTGATGGTGGCAGGGGAAATGTTGCTACCATCGAAAAGGCTCTGTTGTTAACATGTGTTGGTAACAAAGGTTGCTAACGATCTTTGATCTTTACCGACTTCTTGTGGATAACAAAATTTCTGTTGACAACACGGGAAATCTGTTGCTAACATGAGATGTTGGTGATAACAAATTCACTAGCGTTTTTCGAAATGTTACCAACATTTGTCGGTAACATGTGTTAGCAACCCCGGTTTCGCAGTGGTTGCGTCGTCACCTTGTAGTCAAGGGGTCCCGGGTTCGATACCCGGTGGAGGCACATGGCACAGTGGTTCGGATCCCACTTTAAACCGTAGGTCCAGTCCCGATTAGCCTTACTGTGCATAAAGTAGACTTAAAACACCAACTCAAACCAAACCAAGCAACCCCGGTTTAAACGCGGCTTTAGTCTACTGGTCAATTTTTAATTGGAGTCGAAATTCGAGTATCTATAATTTTTATTCCGACAGTAGGTTATAAGCTGGCACTCAACACATATAAGCACAAAAAAAGGTCACTTGGCCTTAAGTCCAGACGCCAGAGCCTCGTTAGTCTGCAAGACTGTAGTTACCGGGGTGTTAATTTATAGTTCATTTGTTATTGATGGGGGTATATCAAATCTATTGATTGTGGGTGGAGTGGATTGATTGGTGGACAAGGAGTGTACAAATATATAAGGAGTGGTTCTCTGAGTATTCAACTAATACATTCTAATTATTTTAATATTTATTTTATATTTTCATTTTTAATAGTAATTTTATTAATAATTTAGGTGTGTTTATATAGCTTATAAATAAAGCATGACACTCAAGTTGTTAGGAAAGGTAATTAAAGCTTTGTAAGCATTTCTTGAGTTTATTTAAAGCCCTACTTCATCATGAAAAGATAATGTAATTTTATACTAAAGAAATAGTAGTAGGAGTACTAGGTAAGGTTGACTTTTGAGTGAACTCCCAGGACACCCCTTACACGTCCCCATACAGCGATTATTATTGTTGTTAGTAATAATAATAATAATCATCATGAATTTCCCTGCACCGAGGGAAATTTACCTTCGGGTGGCAACACTGCTGAAAGGTTTTGTTCCCGAAGCGGAACAGTCCTTCAGCAGACCGCCAGCCGTGCAATCCATTAACCTTGTATCGATGCGCCGCAGCGGTCCTGGACGATATCTAAATCCAGATCACGTCAGCTGCCCCTACGCAAAATACATCAAGCTCCGAGGGTAATTTATCAGCTGGAGGGGCAGAGAAGAAGAAAAAACAACCCTCAGAAAGGGAGGGTGGGTCGTCGAGGATCCATCCTGGACGAAGCACCTGATGGATACCTTCCTGCTCTGTGTTGATGTACCGAGGCGATTCAATTTAGACAGCGCCCCCTACCAAGACTCCACTCCGAGAGCCATTTAGGGTACTGAAGACAGTATTTAATCTCTGGTCAAAAGGCCAGAGATTCATGTACTTCCCCAACCGAGTTTGAAAGCTGGTGGGAACGTCTGATGGACGAGCCTCGCCACCAGAGGGTGTTTGGGAAAGTGTGTGCTGTGATTGAAGACATTTGCCAGCACCTTGATTTATATGCGATGTACGGATGATGATACGACATAATCGAAAGGATATGCGAAGAGAACAAATGCAATGTGTTGTTTCTTTTTCTTATCGGATCGGAGAAAGGGTTCGAGCCGAAAGGATGATGAAAGATGCTGTCAAGTAGGTTAATCACGATGGTGGGGTTAGAGGTTCCTCGCAGCTACATGTCCTTGTCTTTAGTACACAAAGGGGTGTTATTTAAGGAACATTCGTTCCTAAAGACGTTCAAACTGTTATTGCTGTCGATTCTAGTGAAACGAAAACTGCAAAATTTGATCTCGCATCATAGTTAAATAATTCCTAAAGAATATGTCCATGCAGATGGGAATATGTTTGCAAAAATATGTTTGCCCCTTGAAACTTTGTAGCCAAAGTCAATGCTAAGAGTTTATTTGCATGCACTGTGCAAACAGTACATTAAAAAAGTCTTAAACCTTTCCTGGCGACGAATGATGAAAAGATTCTCTCGGGCTCGACCAGATGAGTTGCGGAAAGGATTCCAAACTTTCGAGAGCTAACGTCACTCTCATCTTCATCTTCTACCCTGAAGATGAGAGTGACGTTAGCTCTCGGAAGCTTGGAATCCTTTCCACAACTCATCTGGTCGATAGCCCTAGAGAATCTTTTCATGAGTACATTAAACTGTTTGGACATGCCAAACAAACTTTGTAAACTAGATGCAAAACGTTTTGGAAAAGATGAACTACCCCATATGTGAATGTGCCGACGAGTGATTCAGGTTCGATCCCCTCTGAGATGCACAATTGGGAAGCTACATTGAAGCAATAGCCTAGTATCAGGCACCGGTCTCGAATGGTATAAAACAGTATCCATGGGACTTTATGCGCTGACCATGCATTCATTACCCAATGAAAAGTCGTTTGGAGCGCTTAGATTCTCTGTCGCGACACAGGGTTCAGTTTAGTTTGGATTGATTGATTCGCTTTATTTTACTTCGTTTTCTTTCACTTTTGAATGAGGATCATAGATGATAAGATGAAATTGGCGAAATCAAAACACACATGGACACACGATAAGAGGTCCATATAGGACTACACTGACTGTGAGTCCAGACGCCAGAGCCCTGTTAGTCTGCAAAATGCAGTCTATACCCTGTCCCAGCTATCTGTGGAACAGACGAACGAGAACAAGTCTCGGCGCAAGTAGTGACGTGAGACGGCTCCACCAACGAACAGTGAGAGGAACGGGATTGCGTAATGGAGGGAAGGAGGCGACTGGATTTACCAGATTTCCCTGCTTCGCATTGGCCTTGCCCACTCAATTACCCTCCTCCTTCTCTGCCGCTATGCGCGGTCCTGCTCCACAGTTAGCTGGGACAGGGTATAGGATGTACCACGTCGAAGAGAGGTAGACCTTTTGGCGTCATCAGAAAGAACCACCTCTTACACTCTAGTTTAGTTTGAAAAAAAGGTTAAAATTATTTGCAAGTTCACGAATGCATTGATAGGCTAAACGGAACTCGATTTACGGTAGGATCTGTCACTCAAAAGTGATTCTCTACTGGGGATCAAACCCTCGACCGCAAACCAGCTCATATTGTTACTAAGAAAATTTAAGAGCGGTACATGGGACAGCGAGTGTCTAAATTTTGGTAGAATGTATAAGGTGCGCAAAGCACCTTACTTGCATTTCTATATTATCTTAATGGCGTCGCTTTTCTACTACTTTTGGCTAATTGCGATGCTGAAATCAGTGTCGATTATATGCAGTTAGAGAAGAGACAGCCGCCTCTAGGCGGAGTGGTTAGCACATCGCGCTACGAAGTCAGGGGTCCCGGGTTCGAATCCCGGCCTGGGCATGGGTGTTTGTAAGTGCTAATTCATAAATTTCATGACATCATTATTTATCCCCATCTTCGCAATTATTCAAAAGCGAAGTAAAATAAACCAAATCAAAAATTAAAAAAATGGAGAAGAGACAATCGCAAAGGTACCCACATCCCGCATCTGGAGTGGAACCAGCTTGTTTTATACAAAAGGAAACAATACATATAGTGTATATTTGCCATGTTCATTCTAAACATATTATTGTACATGCACCTGATGCAATACACCCATCCTTAAGTCTTCCCCACTAATTACGATGGACGAATCACGACTAGATCTGCCTGGCACAATGACGTCTACCCGTCAGAATGGTACCAATTAACCTTGAAAGAAACACATGCATTTGCAACGTCAGCATTGCATCTGCAAAACCGGAAGCATGGCGTAAACCATCACTTCTTCTCACGGCCATATTTAACACAACAAATCCCTGTAATTGCATGTGAATAACATTGATTTCCATTCTACTTCTTGAAACGAAAACATCGTGTACTGGCTACTAAAACTTTTCAGTTGTGGAAAACGCCTCGTCAAGTGTTTCCTTTCCGTGAGGAGACATTGCCCCTCTGCGTTCTGATGATAAATTCAGTGACGGTAATAGGGTTTAGGCTGGGCAAATCCCTTCCCTCTTCTGCAAACCAGCAAATAAGAAAAACTCGATAAGCAAATTTTCTTTTTGCTAAAATATGCATTTTTGTTTGATATTTAATAGTGTATTAAATGCGACTATCCTCACCCGTAGAAAATATTCCGGCCTCTTGCCTCATCACTCTTTTATTATTATTATTATTATTGCAAGTAAATCACGCAGTGGTAACGTTGTCGCCTTGTAATCAAGGTGTCTTGGATTTGATTCCCGGAGGAGGCACATAGTGTTTCCCACTTTAAACTGTAGGTCCAATACCAATTAGCGTTAGTGTGCATAACGTGGAGTTAAAACATCAACTTAATCATTCAATCATTCGATAAGTATAGCTACATGAGATGGTTAGTATATTTTTTATATATTTTTACCACATTTTCTAATTTGTGGCCCTTCTCAAAGCAATTCAACCCTAGTTGCTCTAGACTTTAACCTCCACTAAATCCTGGCTACTTTCCGATACAGGAGCTACAGTTCCGATTGGCAAAATACGTAGTTTTTAAGTTGCTGTATAAGCAATTCTGCGTGAGTCATATAGAAAACTCTTTCCCGAAGCCTAGATTAAATACGCTTACAATGTTATTAATTTCGTAGATCATGGAATTATATACAAAGGATGTGAATCAAGAAAAGAAACAAGTTCTAACAAGACATATTTAAAATAGACCAGATTGAACAATATTAAACCGGCCCCTTGGCGGAGTTCTTAGAACATCGCGCTACAACGCCAGGGGTCCCGGCCTGGGCATGGATGTTTGTGAGTGTCCATTCTTCAATTTCATCACAACATCTTCGCCAATTAGCCAAAAGTGGCAGAAAAAGCGAAGTAAAATAAAACAAATCAATCAATGAACAAAATTAAGTAGTTTTGCTGCATGATCATATGTCTTCTCACGTGGCATTAACATTCTAATGCATTGTGTTATCCAGAAGATTTTGCAGACATCTCTCTGATAGTGTAAAACGGAATGAATTGCAGAAAAGTGAAGAAAATGCTTGAATCTAAATACTCGAGATGTTTCGATTAAATATTGCAGTTGCGAAAAAAATTAATGCTTAGGTTGCTGCCAATTACAAACTTACACACACGGTATCCTGAAATTGTTGGCTATGGTTCTGAATAATAAAAACAGAGAAACAACTTAGCCTACATTAAGACATGCCCTGTTTCAGGATCGAAGCAAAACCTGTAAGATACCGACAAACTCGCATCCTGTCAAATCTAACGTGGACTTTGATAAACGCTCGTATTACGCTCCGAATGTTAAAATTCCGAAAAAGCTATCTACAAAAAATCCAAACGGTGGAACTAAATAGCGAAGTTAAAATAAACTGTTAACCGTCCGCAGGATCAAACTCGTTTGTGCAAACACTCAATAGGTGGCGGGTAGGAATGACATGTACGGATAAGATAGCTATAAATGACAAAGAAGATTAACGTAATGTCTTTTTTATGGACGGTTCTTGTTTAATGCTAGGTCAAAATGGACAAGAACGGTTTTCCATTACTAAAACAGATTGTTCTGAACGCTATTGGTCCATCAAACATAAATATGAAACCCTTTATATAGAATAGTGTATTTTTTATATCTTTCAAGGGTCATATTGCAGAAAACTGCCAACTAAATCATAAAATTCAAAATTTCTATGTGAAAAGAATGATTTATAATCGAATCAGAGAGGATCTGCAGTTACGATTGGTTGAAGCAACGAGAAAATGCAACTTCGGTGGCTGAGTGGGCGACACCCGGCTCGCCACCGAAAATTCCGGTTTCTAGTCCTGGTCTGGACGTATGTGCTCCCTTGTGAGAGTCGCTCCATCAATGTCATGTTCTCATCATTCATCATCGTCGTCGAGATTAACTTCAAGAAGCAGAAAAACGACTACAATTAAGAAGTGATCGACTGCCAAAAAAATTGTGGTAACTTGGTAAACACACAATGGACAGACTTCCGGAATCTTTCATTCATAAATTTCTTGGTCATTCAGTTTTATGTCTCTCCACCTGAAATAAATTCGAAGCAAATTGCGAGATGATGCATTTTACACAAACCTTGTAAGCCTCTTCAGCGCCCCTCCTGCCCCAGCGGTCAGTGTGACAGATATTTTCATGGTTTTCCCGAATCATCCAGAAGAATGCTGCGATGGTTATTTTAATGAAGGTAGCGAGCAGTCCCTGTTGCTCTTCCTATATTAATTCCTCTTTTACCTTCTCGCTATTAACATCAGTTACAATTGAAACATTGTAAGAGAAGCAACGAAACTAACGGAATGGACTAATCCTTCACGGTTCGCGTTGTGGCTAACCTCGAAGCAGAGACGGGCTACGTAAATCAGTCTTAGCACTATTTGTTAGGGTTTTATTTCATCATTATTATTTAACACCAGTTACACTTGAGTACTAATTATGGAAAAGGTTCAGAAATCAATTTATGCAAGTGGTGAAATTAGCAAAAAGCAGCACGTCATATTTGCAATGTGATGAACCAATAACAGATAAGCTTGTTCTCGATCTTGCACAAGATAGGTTGTTACCCGGGTTCAGTCTTATTTAGGTGTTGACCCAGCATTGTGAGAACAACTGGAGACCTATTTTAAAAAATAGAAAAATAAATCCGGTCTAGAAAGCCAGTCAGCATCGACAAGGAGAGTCGGTTTGATGCATTGACCAAGCGCTATCCTCTGTAAGTCGCTTTGCAGGTTTTGTCCCTGAAAGAACTGTTCCGCCATGGAGTTCAGTTATGTTTAGTCAAGAGAATGAAGCAAAGACTCTCATTTGGATAAATGATGCCATAGTCGAGCAGAAAAATTCGATAATTTCCGTAAGCAGGTACAGGCAACATTACAGGCTGCCCATAAAAGGTTGTTTACAACTTAACGCTACAATTGCAATTGGCGTGTAAGAGAATGCTCCGGAAATACAGAAACAAATGTAAAGAAGACAGAGAGAAGAAGGAATAAGATAAAGAGGCAGAGAAATGATTGATATGCTATTTTTATTTTGGTTTTCTGCAACTTTCGACTAATTGAGAAGATGGGAATGACTATTAATTCGACAAAATTGATCAAGGAACACACGATGAATACCCATGTCCAGGCCGGGATTCTAAACCAGGACCCCGTAGAGAAAGGAAGAAATACCGTAGTTCTTCGAATCTAAGGCGCGGGTTTTTGTTAGATTTTAGACGTCCAAAATTCAGGTGCGCCTTAGATTAGATGGCGTCTTCGATTCGATGTAAATACTACAATATACGAGTATTCCATGGACGTACAAGATAGAATCTACTGCAGTCTCTAATGCCGGTAGTTACAAAGAGTAAATATTTTTTCTTAAATTTCCTTAAAATTACGGTAGTTGCAATACAACTATCAATGTTTCGTTTTCCTGATAATAAAATGCTGAACGAAATTTTCCCCCTTTAAATTTGCTGTGTTAGGACAACAATGAACATTTTACAACAAATAGTAATTCAATTGTTATCAGTTTCGTAATCGGGAAAGCGCGGGAGATAGAATCTTGATGTTTCCCAGTACATACCGGTAGTCAGGTTTCGTTGACGGGACGCACTTGTAGTAAAGTACCGGTAACAGGATAAATATGGAGAAAGCAAAAGCAAAATAAACAAAAAAAAATTGTAAAAACAGAAGTTACCGATTTTGTAAGGTAAAGTACCGTATAGGTATTTGAAACGAATAAACATGTAGCCTATAAATGTTTAAATAAACACCGCAAAGGTTAAAATATGAACGTCTATGTGCATATTCCTGCGCCTTAAATTCGAAGATTTTTTTTCTGAAAAAATGAGGCGAAAATTCAGGTGCGCCTTAGATTCGATGGCGTCTTCGATTCGAAGAACTACGGTATATAAAATGAGAAAGAGAGAGAGAAGAGATGGGAGTGAATATCGTAACAGCCATGACCAGTGTGCTTATAAACGATGCAGGGGATTTCCCTACCACAAAAAATGTTATCCCCGGCAAAACAAAATTACTTTTATCCTTGCCAGTAATGTTTTAATCCCGCCATAGAAAATGCATTTAAAATCATTAGAATCATTTCCTAATGTAACAAACACAATCTTAAAAAAAGTCATTCGTGCTCATTAATGGTCAAGTCATCAAAGATATCCTTGTTGCAAAATATGCACCCTTGTGGATTTAAGAAGGACACCATTCCCGAACTGTCCAACCGCACCGAGCCGAGACAACAGCAAGCTGTTTTCCATTTAAGTTTCCACTGGCATAGTATTCTACTGATATTTTAAATGTATTGAAGTGTTCGCAAGAATGTTGTACGTAGGTTAGATGGACGTTAAGTTTAACTTGGCAATTGAACTTTGGTCAAGTTTTATTTGTTATTATTTCTATAGTTCTTGCATGAGTTTGGGTTTTATTAGAATGTAAATATTGCAAATGTTTCTAAATTACGTGTAAATGAAATCATAATATTTTATTACCTAGGTTAGAACCAATGTTCTATAAGGTACTTTGAAACGCAAATGACTGCTAACATATACAAATTTATATACCCAAGAAACAACCTATATCCCAAAATGAAATCAGAAACACGCCACTGAGTGCCCTCCCCCTTCCCCCAAGCAAAAATGAGCAAACAATAGCCATGATCACCAAAGCAGAGCCCACTTGAAAATTATTTCGTCCGTCTTTGAGTTCTCCTGAAGGAAATTCTATGTCGACGTCACCGGAACAAGTGTTAAGTTTTGGTGTACTTTCCACAAAAAATAACACTATTTTGCACTGCAAAAGCGAACGTCCAATCAGATGCATGCGGTGACAGACAAAGTTGAAAGCCGACCAAGATATATATATAACTGAAGAAGCACGAGACTATCCTCTTTTGTTGATAACTTGTCCATGATGGGGTTGAATAAGTGTCAACTCGTTTAAGTCGGCAAGTTATTGTTGTTTCTTTTTCTTCTTTCGTGTTTCTCGAGCTCGTTTGCCTTCTTCTTCTTCGCGGGGGCTCCTCAGGGCGCTTGGTAGCAATAGATGTCCGACTTTGTGGTCCGTAAGAGGTTCTCGAGAAGGATTTGTGTCTCCTGGCCGCAGTAAAAACAACATTATTCCTGGAAGAGAATCCTCCCTCGGCGACTACGTACATGGAATTTCCATGTAAAACAGTATGAGGTCGCCTTTTTATTCAGCGAAGGAAGAAAGTGGAAGAACAGGACATCATGCATCTTCTGGGCTCCTGAAGCTTCTTTCAGAACGAAGGATTTGAAAGAACATGTTTGCAATTCAAATTTTAAAGTCATCGCAAAAGTATCCGTGAATCGCCATTACATTTTCTGGACTTAACCGACTCTTGTTCAGTTCAGGGCTGCCGGAATCCGTGAGGGAGTTGTTAGCTCTATGAAGCTAGGGAACCTGGGATCGAATCCCGGCCTGGGCATGGGTGTTTGTGAGTGTCCATTCATCAATTTCATCATATCACCATTCATCCCCTCTTCGCAATTAGCCAAAAGTGGCACAAAAGCTAAGTAAAAATAACAAATCAATCAGTCAGTTCAGGGTCAGGTTTAGTCCTAGGACCAGTGAACCTAGAGGCGGAAAACTTTCCTAACAATTCGGACACTATCTATTAATGTGTGTTGTGCCCTGTAATGAAACACTGAATTTTGGGAAAATATTGTAGCTGCGTGTACAGGGTGAGCCAAAAGTCAAAGGACATCCTTCTATTTCAGAAACGAAAAGAAAAAAATATGCGAGTATCTCACCAAACGAGTTGTGAGTATATAACCGTAACATAGTCACTATATTAAAATCTGTTACCTTGGATTCGTGTCAAGGTCTCCACATTATATTTCATATTAGATTAGTTAGTAATTTCGTTCTATCCACAGGTTTTCCAGTAACATCAGATTCACTTCTTTAACTCCTATGTACGTACCATCAACAGCAAATGAATTAGGAGAAAAAAGATTTGCTCAACGAAAAATGAGTTGGCAATGCTGGACGACACCGAGGCATTTGTGATAAGGCGCTTGAGGAGCCTCAAGCAAAGTTTTCTCAACGCACAAATTCAGTACCGAAGGTCGTGTCGATTGGCAACTTTCGGGAGCATGTTGTCTGTCCTGTCTACCTCTACACAGTTCTCCCCAAATGCCTGTTTGAAAATGATCTGGTGTTCACTTTTTTTTCCAACGTAGTTCTGACATTGCAGTAATGTAACAATATTTTTTTTTCTTATTTTGCTTTGTTTTTACCATGACACATTTATAATTTTTCGCAACTATAAGGATGGATGATAATTACATTAAATTGATAAGGAAACACTGCAGAGATAGAACTCCATGCTGAGACCAGTCCTCTAACTCGGAAGCAAGAAGTTTAGTCACATCGTTCTAACTCTCGGCCACGAGTTAGCTTATAATTATTTGTAATTGCTAAGGAGTATTTCATCGTATATTCATACCTAATATCTGTTTCTGGACACTTAATTTATGAGTGGTATTAGATCCAAAATGTGTTCGTCGGGGAGAATCCGCTTTTTGTTTGACGGGGTGTTTGGGGAGGCACATCTCGTTCATATCCGAGAAACAATTAGAGTAAAAATTGACATGTGTGAAAGTTTAAGAAATGTGTGAATGACGGGGGATACTACCGAATAGGTGTATTCCTTTTTTAAAAAAATACCGGCGTGGGCATTGTTTTTTGTGTGCTTTTATCATATCATGACTCATCCTCATCGTCGTGATTCATTAACCAGATGTGTTCACCCTCGTGAGGGCAGACCTCACCCTCACACTCCGGAAGACTTGTGAGGGTGAGGGCGGTGGAGGGTGAGGGCTACTGCGATCTCGGAGGGTGGGGGAGGTTGATTCCAAATGAACACCTCTGCTTTCAACACGTCTAGTATCCGCATATTCTGCAACAATGCAACTTACGATCAGTAACTAACTGTCACAAATTTTGACTAAGTAATTTTTTCAATCCACGTTTTGCATAGAAAAGCTAATCGGGACTTGACATACGTTGTAAAGTGAGATCCAAACCACTATGTGCTTCCACCGGGTATGGAACCCCGGACCGAAAGAAGTAAATAAAAAAACGTGGCTATACAGCCCTGGAAGGGCCTTGGCCTATCTCCCGGCTGCCAGTCTCCCTCCCACAATGAAAGAAGTAAATAGATGAATAAATAGTTCAAAATTGAAATTATATATAGCCTACACAAGTATTGCTTTCAGTTATCTTCACATGCTCTAGAGCAAATTATGGATCTGCATTACAGGGAAGATTCACGAAGACGCACACTCATTTGATATGCAATGATCGAGATGGAAATTTCTGTGAGATGGATGCTGGATCGATCCTTGAAAACAGGTCGGGGGAGGGGATGTTTAGTGTATTGTTTCGCATAATTTGTAGGTAATCACAAGAGATCTGAGATACAAAAGTAAGTAAGTAATCTCCTTAGGTATAAAATACAAATCTATCATATTCAAATTTTACGATATCACGTGTATCATCAGAAAACCAAACATACCAAATTTTGGAAAGTAGGAGCTAGTAAGTGAAATATATTTCAAGTTGATGATTTATATTTGATAGAAATTATATTAAGATGTCAAACCTGAAGCCCATAGTCAAGTTGTATGATGAAAGGATAGAGGATAAGCTTCAATCAAACTTAGTATATGCTCACAAACAAAAATGGCGACTGAGTGACGTAGAGCAACGCAAAGCAAAGAAAGCACACGATAATTGGAAGAAACAATGAGTTACAAGGGCGAAAAAAATGTATTTGCTTTTGCAAACTCGACTTTAGTTTGCCTGTTCCAAACTGAAGTGCCATATTTTGAGACCATTGTGTCACATGCTAAATTAATGCAGCCTTGTAAAAATCAGAGTTCAAAATGTTTCAAAGAAAATAAATATATTGTCTCTAGGGAAAACAGAAAGAAAGGACACACACTTATTCAAACAAACAAAAAATAAACTTGATTTTCAATGTTTCAAATAATGTTGACGTGTGTTCAGTAATGAGTCTACCAGCCATTGTTGTCGATTACCTCACGTAATCTTCTGGGCATAGATTCAACAAGTCTATGACAAATACGTGGCCTGTTCTGTATAGTTCTCCATACGTCATACACATGGCCACGTAATTGTTCTCTTGTTCTTTCATAGCCAGGTTCCCATTCTCTCACCATAATGGACCATACGTTTTCAATTGGATTGAGGTCTGGTGATTTTTCTAGCCATTCGAATGGCTGAATGTCAGGGTGATGTGCAAGCCATTGCGTCGTCCTTTTGGACGTATGGATTCTGCAATTATCATGAATGAAGTTGATGATGGGCATTTCCTCCCAAGGATAAATAACGCGAACTGTCGGTAGCATATGTTCTTCAAGCACTTTAATATATTCTTCGGAATCCATCCTCGAGGATATTTCTACGATATCTCCTGCACCAGCTGCACTGATCCACGCCCAAAATACCACTGAAATTCTTCCACTTCTTCGATTGCTACGAACGTATCTTGGATCATAACGAGTTCTGTCCGGTCGGCACAAATTAATTTGGCCATCTTCATCCGAACAAAACACTTTCTCGTCAGTCCAAATTACTGTTTCCCAAAAGTCATTTGTCATGGGTAGATATTGTAAAGCGAACCCAAGACGAGCATTTTCGTGTTGCGCTGTGAGTTGCACTTTCTTCGCTGGTGTTCTGTGCCGTATCCCCGCAGCTTGTAGACGCCTTCGTATTGTATCACTTGAACACTGCAGTTGTAAATGTCTGGCAACAATACTGGCTGGAGAAAATGGATGATTAGCAATGTGTTCCACAATAGCAGCATCTTGCTCTCCCGATGTCACTCTGCGGCGCCCTGTTTTCCTTCTTGTTTTCAGGCCCTCTTCTTCTTCATGTTGAAAACGCTCTATCCAATGACGAACAACATTTTCATTTCTTCCAATGGCTATTGCGATATCGGAAATTGTGCGCCCACATTCGAACATGCCAATTATACGGCCACGAGTAGCTTCAGACGTGTATGGCATCTTGACTCCGTAGCTCCAATGAACGATTGCTCTTCCTGGCCAGGTTTCAGACTACCACATCGCAAGTCATTCACTTGGTCTTCAATTAAGGGTTGCTAACCCTATTTTCAAAAAAAAAAAATCGTTGATATGCAAGGAAAATATCAGGGATGGTCACGACATTACGACATTACGATCCAACAATTCAAAAACGGAACTTTTCATATCTTGCGAAAGTTAAGGTAAACTAATGCTACTGAATTTCTACTTACGAAATTTCATCGCCGATTCTTGTCATACGAAGTGAAATGTGTATTTGTTTCGGAAAACTTACAGGTGTAAATTATCTTCCCAGTAGGGTAATCAGAGTGCTAGGCACGATAATTGTCATTATTATTGTTTATACTATATAACCAATAGTATAATTACGTAAGTTTCAATGATTGATGTAAACCCTTATCACCTTACCAATAATCATAACCAATATTAACACTCGAATCTAAGTCAATCGAATATACATCTTGGCGAGGGAGTGGGGCGGAAATGACAATTTTTCCATCCCATGAATAAGCTATAGCGTCCCTGGGCTAGTGTGCTGCATAATTTCTACATTTAATTTGAGAAATCATTTTAAAAGATCTATATTTTTGTTCCTCAGGTCCCAGGAGCTTAACAAAACTATCCTTAACTAGAAGCCTAAATGTTAACAACCCTGAAACTTTTGGGGCCAAGTGTCCCTCTTTTAGATGCCAGAATTTGAACCCTAAATAATAATTCTGAATTTACGAATAGTAGCGTGTTGAATGGCAGTGGGTAATTAGAGGTGCTGTGCGTATTATTGCTTTACGAATTCATTTTCGTTCTGAAGAAAGTTGCCATTACGATACAGACAGAATATTTCGAAAAGTCCTTAATCATTCCGAGTCTGAATTTTATGCACAAATAGACAAACCGGGACGAGATCTACAGTTTAAACTAGAATCCGAATCACTATGTGCCTCCACCGGGCATTGAACCGAGAACTCCTTGATTACAATGCGGCGGCGATTTCTTTGCGCCATCGTGGAGGCTCTCTCTCTTAATCAGTCACATAGGCTATGCATAAATTAGTATAAATTAATTTAAAGTATATTTCTCATACTACATAGAATTCATTATCACCACAGTCGGGGAAAATAGTTTTAGAGAAAATTGAAAATAGAGGAATATCTATCGCTCTTCTCGTTTTACTATTTCTTATAAAATCAGAAGCATTTCAAATCACTGTCACAATCTAGAGCCGCTATTGAATACAGAAACAGCAATACTTCAAACTTTGAAATCGACACCGAGGGTGATATTTTTGTTATTTCACGTCACTGTTCTACCACTCTCGGAAATCGCAATGATGAAGGCTGAAAATGTGATAGATGGAAGTGGGATGTAGACAATGACACATCCTCACCTTACTTCGAAGCGCGTGCGCTAACCAATTAGCCATGGGGTTGGGTTTTTTTGTGTTTATCAGTTCACCAAATTAATTTATTCGTCATTCAAGATCCAGAGGTAGAAAAGCAACGTAAAATAACGAAAATAGAAAAAATACCATTCACTTATCATCAGCCAACAATTTCATGCTGACCAAATCCACACACGAACCTATTTTGGCATTTGTTTTGCAGAATGGTCTTGGGGATTAAACATCGCCCATTTACTGGTTCAGCTCGAGACAATCCAGTTGACCATGTTATCGAAGCTTATCTTCAATCCTTCACACAACTTCACTATTTGCTTCTTACAGGTTTGACATCTTAACAGAACTTCTATCGAACATCACTCATAGAGTATATTTTACCTATCAGCTCCTAATTAACCTTCTAATTTTCACATATATTTTTTATTTTTATTTAGCGTCGCTTTTCTTCCACTTTTGGGCAATCGCGACGACGAAGATGAGTGAAGATAAAATAAATAGAACATTCAGAAACAACACCAATGCCCAGACCGGTATTCGAACCTAGGATCCCTGACGTAAAATCGTCTAGTGCTACCACTCAGTCAATTGTCACATAGAAACTTACACTTACACACCTTTTCCTTACATATATGTGTTTTGTTTTACCTGCTGCACTTCTCTTATGGTGAATTCTAACCCCTCATTTCAGGTTTATCTCATGTTTATAGCTACTGCTTTGTAGTGAATGATAATCCTATTACGCCATGTGAATGTTACTCCAACAAAAACCCTGTTAGAGGATGGAAACTTTACGTGTGTAATGTTGTTAAAAGTCTACTTTGGTGAGCTTTTTTAGTGTATTGAATGAATATTGCATTTTCATTTCGTGTTTAGGCATATTTTCGTCACCTAGATTTTGCATTTAAAATATGTAGGTCCAGTATACATTAGTCATTGTGAATTCCAGTCAATGAAAACATTTTGCGTTGTTGCGAGATTATCTATGAGGCATAATGAATAAGTAGAGAAAATGCAACTTGTATATCAAAATTGCTATGTCCAACTGATCTCCGAAAGTATTGTTTAGCACGTCACATTTCAAGTATAGTCCATGATTGTATCTAGTATATGAACGAAATGTGTCCCTCCTCTCAAAAAATACGTGGCTTGTCCCCACCGAACGAAGTGTGTCACTTATAAATTAAGTGTCCGAAAGCAGGTATTAGTCATGAACAGAAACAAAAAATACTCCTGAGCAATTACAAATTTTATACTCCAGGTCATGGTCGGGAGTTATTGAAGGTATCCCCACCTTATAAGCTTTAGGTTGCGGGTTCGAGCCTGGTCTGGCAATCTCTTTTTTAAGTGTCTCTTCAACAATTTAATCTCATTATCATCCATCTTCATAGTTTCGATTAATTGTAAAGGTGACATAAAAGCAAAGCAAAATAAGAACAAATACAAATAATTGTAAAATGACTACAACGTCAGAACTACATTTGAAAAATAAAATGCGAGCAGAAGGTTCATCTTCAAACAGGCATTTGGGGAGAATTGTGTAGACAGACAGCATGCTCCCGAACGTTGCCAATCCACGTGAAGCATGACCTTCGATACTGGAGTTGAGTTCTGCTTTTCAGGGAAGTTTGCTCGACGCTCCTCAAGCGTCTTATCAAGATTGCCTCGGTGTTCGCAGCATTGCCAACTCATTTTTCGTCGAGAAAATATTTTTTCTCCTAATTCATTTGCCGTTGATTGTACAGTATCAACTAGAAAGTCCCACACCACAGAACTAGGGGAAAAAATCTTAAAGTCAGAAGGAAACTAATATTTAGTTAGTGTTTGGAACATTAAACACAAGTTATTAATCCAAAAAGTATTGCATGAATAACAAATCCTTTAAGCTTTAAATATTTAGGTGGTTCTTTCTTTGCTCTGCAGTGATGGATAAATTACTACGTGTATTGTTTTACGCACACATATTTCAGTACGAACCCTATATTATATACTTGTCATTCTTAAAGCAATAAAGGGCTGTTAATAGGAGGCCAGTGCTTGAAATTTGCAGTTGCAAGTCGCAAAATGTGACTAGAAGTTATGGTTTTGCCCTTATATAAAATTTTCCAAGTCCCCACTTTTGGTAAATACACTTAGATGTTTTTGGCAACGAACAGAGTGTTTTCTGTTTGTATTTCCCACAGGCATAACCAGAGCCCGTTCTTGTTTTAAAGTTTCGAAATTGGTATGTTTTGAGTTTGATTTTGAATTGAGTCTTGAGTCCATTTTTATGCACAGATAGGTTAATCGGTACTGGACCTACAGTTTAAAATGGGATTCAAACCACTATGTAAACCCATCGGTCGAAATTGGTGATATTGCGAAGCATGGTAAGAGATACGTAAAATAGCTTATATATGTAACTTCAAAAAAGAGTAATATTTGTTGCTCACGTTCAGTTAATTTTTATACAATGGCATTAAGTAGCGATTATAATATTATAAATTTTACTAATGTCCACTTTTCCTTTTGGACATGGCATGTCCATCCCATATGAACATCAAAAGGGAAATTTGAAATAGTGTTTTTCAAACTACTATACGTTTGAAATAAATTGCAAATCCTATTAATTTAGTTGTTGTAGTATTTCAACCCATACCAAATTTTAAAGGAATGTTCATGTCTTTCACACATTAATTATTTTCTTTTTTAATTGAGGTACAATTGGCCGACTAAGTTTAGTGAATTAGGAGCCAAAATGGCAGATTACATAACATCTAATGTCATGAAAACCAGTATGAGAGTCCTACAAGAAAAAGCGGGACCAACGATTGAAATTAACAATTGCAAGTCGCGAGATGTGACTAGAATTTTTGTTTTGCCCCTATGTAAATTTTTCAAGTCTTCACTTTTGGCAAATAGACTTTCAGTTTGAATTGAGTTTTAAGTACACTTTTATGCACAGTGCATTATGTGTCTTCACCGGTCAAAATTGGTAACATATCAAAGAATGGTAAGATGTGTGAAATGGTTCAAGTATGGAACTTACAGAAACAGGAGTAATATTTCTTAGAATTTCCTACTCATTTTCCATTAATTTTTACACAAAATTAATTAGGCATTAAAATATTATATATTTAACTAATGTCCACTTCACTTCTTCGACATGGCATTGCCCATCTTATGTAAAAATCGAAAGAGGGGAAATTTAAGACGACTTTTGTGTAAAATGAAGTGTTTTGCAAACTGCTACGGGATTGAAATAAAATGCAAATGCTATTAATATAATTGTTGTAGAATATGTAACCCTAACAAATGTAAAAGTAATGTTAATGTCTTTCTCACAGAGGTATTATTCTTTTTTTGAGGTACAATTGGGAGACTGTTTTCTTTTTAATGTTCTCATTGGGTAGCGCAAATGA
Organism: Lepisma saccharinum; assembly: GCF_977018435.1. Classification (NCBI taxonomy): domain Eukaryota; kingdom Metazoa; phylum Arthropoda; class Insecta; order Zygentoma; family Lepismatidae; genus Lepisma; species Lepisma saccharinum. Next base: position 19,121,055 of record NC_139236.1, on the reverse strand, counting down.
ATCTAAGTTGTAAGAATATTGAACCTATTCTGACAATGAGTTTCACTTTCTTATAAATGACAAGTGAGTGGAGAATGTTTTGACCTCGTGGTATTCAAATACACCACTCACTTGCGCCCTCTATTACATCAGTTCATCAATCATCATCATTATGGCGATTAAGCCAAGGGGGTATAGATCAATAAGATCACTGAAATTGCATGAAGCACAAAAACCCACCCACACACTTTTAACAATTTACATCATATCAGCAAACAAAGGTATTTCTGAATTTCAAAGTTTTGTTCATTACTGGTAGAATTATATTTTAATACTGCTTTTGACTGTAATTTATTTTACATTACTATATGGATACAAGCTTCTAATTTCAATTAACACATGCAGAGCAGTCTTTGAATTCTCCTACTAAAGTTTGGTTTGTCGTCTTCCACTGGTTCATCGTCATCTCCAAATTCTATGCACTTCGAATATTCTCCGTTTGTGAAAGGCTGCGCATTTTTTTCAGGATCGATCTTCTTCATTTGATGCTCTTCCTGCTGATCAACTTCACTCATCATCTCTTGCGTCTCATCCTCAAAGTTTCTTATGAGAATAGAATAGAATGCTTTTGGTTCTTTCGTAATTGCGTCCCACATTGCATCTTGTCCTTCGTCTGCCAGACATTCGTCCCTGGATTCTCTTTCGAGGTCTTTTACCATGACATTTTTCACTCTATCAAAGTCTTCCATTTCACTATGATTATTGTCAGTGTTTACAAGACATTTTCTCGAATTTAAAATCGACTCGCTCTCATTTTGTTCTCTGAAGGCACTAACAACATTACCATGACATATTAAGGGACAAATATATTTGCCAATGGACCTTCCGATTCTACTCAAGAACGACATTGGATACATTCCTACATTGTGCGTCATTCCTCTGGGTTTTTCTGTTGGAACTCTTAAGTCCAGTTTCTGCGGATGTTTGCAGAACTTCCTTTCGCCTTCTTCCTGCGATTGCGAATCAAGAATGTTCTTTTGATCTATCTGCTTAAGAAAAAAATGATGGATGGTTCTGGCTTTTAACTTCGGCCAGCTATCTATACTTTGCAGACCTTCCTCGGAACTCTCAAAAAATATCATTACCAGCACCCCAGCATACCATAGTTTATAAGTGCTGCAGCCTGGGAACATCTCTGTCATGTGCCAATGTCTCAACATGTGAAAACTGAAGCTGTGAAATCTGTGATGCAGCTCTTCAAGAATTACACGTTTCTGCAATACTTCGCTTCTTCCAAACTTTTCCTGTCTAAGTATTAACTGTTTATGCACATGAACAATTTGCGTCGGTTGCTTAAATTCGGCACTTGTAATTTGAAGATGTCTCTCGCACGCTCCTTGCTCTGTCCAGATTATAAGCTCCTGTCTCTCAATGATAATCTCACCACCGTGGGAAAGATAATAGTTTGCCGCAACTTCTGCTATTTCAAAAAAGGGAATCCTGTACGAATGAAGGCTATACATAGAGTCATACACCTCGCGGAATACCATCCTACGCACTGCTCTTCGTACGATGGGTCGAGGGGTTGTTCTCATCGCTTCCTGCATCACAGGGCTTAGCAGTCGTGTTCTGATCATAGCTTGCAAGACACCTGGGGTCCGCCTGCGTTCTGTTAGCCGGTTCTGCATCATCAATTCGTTTAAATCGAATTTAGAAAACTACGAACATAAAAGATCGAACTGCACTTGATCTCAATCGAAAGCTTTCTGCGCTTGCCCGCAACGATTCAACAATGGATAAGGATAAGATCTCCATTAGGAATAAGGATATTAAATTAGGCACCTGGAATGTTCTGATCCTTTACCGGCCTGGGGCATTTCAGTGTACAGTTAATGAGATAGTTAAGTATAATTTAGATGTAGTAGCTGTCCAGGAAGTTAGGTGGCCAGGAGAAGGGAATTGTAAAACTAAAAATTATACTTTGTTCTATGGTGGTACTGAAAATCATAATTTTGGAACAGGCTTTTTCATAAATAATAGAATTATCTCGGCTCTTAAAACAGTAGAATTTATTAATGATAGGATATCATATGCAGTTTTACAGGGTTGGTGGTGTAAAATTATTTTAATAAACGTACATGCACCAACGGAAGATAAAGATGATAATACTAAAGATGATTTTTATACAGAGTTAGAACAGGTCTTTGATAAATTTTCTCAGTATGATATGAAAATTCTGTTAGGTGACTGTAATGCACAGATTGGCAAAGAAGAGACATTTAAACCCACGATTGGTAAAGAAAGTCTTCATGAATTAAGAAATGATAATGGTATAAGATTGATTACTTTTGCAACCTCAAAGAATTTAATTGTGAAAAGTACCACTTTTAAACATAAAGATATCCATAAATATACCTGGTCTTCTCCAGATGGTAAAACTCATAATCAGATAGATCATATTCTCATTGATAAGAGAAGGCATACTAGTATAATTGACGTTCGTACACATAGAGGTGCTGACTGTGCCAGTGATCATTATTTAGTAATTGCTAAATAAAGAGAAAGACTCTCAGTGATAAATCATAAGCAACGAAATCTAAAAGTTCTAAAATTTGATAGAGGAAAGTTTACTGATGAAAGAATTAAGAAAGATTACCAAATTAAACTGTCAAATAGATTTGATGTTTTGCAGGATTTAAATGATGATGAAAATATAAATGAAACAGACGTAAATAAGAATTGGGAGCACATACGTAATGCAATAGAATCAGCAGCTAAAGAAAGTATAGGATACCATAAACCGAGAAAAAGTAAGCCATGGTTTGATAATGAATGTCATAATCTAATAGAAATAAGAAATCAGGCTAGACTTAGGTGGTTAAATAACTCTGATGATACAAATCTAAACAATTATAATAGAATAAAGCGAGAAGTTAACCGCACGTTTAGAAGTAAAAAAAGAGATTACTTGAAAAGCAAAATTAACGAAATTGAAACAAACAGCAAAAATAAAAATATCAGAGATTTATATAAAGGTGTAAATGAGTTTAGGAAGGGGTGGCAACCTAAAGTAAACTTGATAAAAGATAAAGACGGTGATTTTCTAGCTGACCCAAGCGATATTCTAAATAGATGGAAGAACTACTTTAATGACCTTTTAAATGTCCATGTAGGAGATAAATCAGAAGTAAATGAAGTCCACACAGCAGAACCTTTAGTTCCAGAACCTAACTTGACTGAAGTTAAAGATGCTATTAAAAGTCTAAAGAATAACAAAGCACCTGGCATTGATTTAATACCAGCTGAGTTAATTAAATATGGTGGAAATTCATTAATATGTCAAATTCATAAATTAATTTGTTTAATATGGAATAAAGAAGAAATCCCTCAACAGTGGAAAGAATCCATAATTGTTCCTGTGTTTAAAAAAGGTGATAAAATGAACTTCAATAATTACCGTGGAATTTCTCTACTCTCAACAACATATAAAATATTATCTAACATTCTTTTAACAAGACTAACCCCATATGCTAATGAAATTATAGGTGATTATCAATGTGGATTTAAACGTAACAGATCAACAACAGATCAAATTTTTCACATCAGACAGACACTTGAAAAAAAGTGAGAATATAATAAAAATGTCCATCAGCTATTCATTGATTTAAAAAAAGCATATGATTCGGTCAAAAGAGATAAATTATATAATACATAAGTAGAGTTTGGAATACCTAAGAAGCTTGTTAGTATGATAAAAATATGCACCAGTGAAACAGAAAGTAAAATTCGTGTGGGTGTTAATATGTCTGACAAATTTAGAATTCATGATGGGTTAAAACAAGGAGATGCATTATCTCCATTGCTCTTTAATTTTGCCTTAGAATATGCTGTAAGGAAGGTAAAAGAAACTAAAGAAGGACTAAAATTAAATGGTGTGACTCAGTTGTTAGCATATGCAGATGATGTAGACTTACTGGGAGATGATGTGAATACAATTAAGAATAATGCTAAAATATTTTTCAAAACTGCTAAAGAGATAGGTTTGGAAGTTAACAAAGAGAAAACTAAATATATGCTTACAGGCCGAAACCAAGCGTTAGGTAATAATCAAAATCTAATTATTGATAACAACTCGTTTGAACCAGTTTCCAAATTCAAATACTTAGGAGTAATATTAACAAATGAAAATTATATTAAAGACGAAATAAAAAGTAGGCTTAATTCAGGAAATGCATGTTACTTCTATCTTCATATACTTTTGTCTTCTCGTTTAATATCTAAGAAACTAAAAGTTAAAATATACAAAACAGTAATTTTGCCTGTAGTATTATATGGATGTGAAACTTGGTCCCTTACCTTGAAAGAGGAACATAAATTGAGAGTATTTGAAAATAAGATACTTAGGAAAATATTTGGACCTAAAAGGGATGAGGAGACAGGTGAGTGGAGAAGGTTACATAATTTAGAACTACATAATTTGTATTCATGTCCAGATATTATTAGAATAATTAAATCAAGAAGACTTAGGTGGGCCGGCCATGTGGCACGAATGGGAGAGGAAAGAGGAGTTCACAGGATTCTTGTTGGGAAACCTGATGGTAAGAGACCTGTAGGAAGGCAAAGACGAAGATGGAGGGACAACGTCGAGATGGACCTAAGGGAAATCTGTAGGGATGGAAAGGAGTATATTGATCTTGCTCAAGATAGGGAAAGATGGAAGGCCTGTGTTGCTGCAGCCTTGAACCTTCGGGTTTAAGAAGGCTAGGGAGTTAGTTAGTTAGTTATTAGGTTAGTTTTTCTCAGAAATTCATTTATGGAATGAGATTTGTCATATGTTGTGTGGTACAAATGTTATCAACACAAGAAAGTTGAAACACCACCTCTAAAGGACCATGTGAAGTGCAGAATGCGTTCACTGCGTCGGCCCTCATGCTGAACACAGAGCAGAAGGCACTTTGTCCATTCGTTTGCACCCCTATGAAAACATCTGGAGAAATTTTGTTATAGACCTCCAGGATGCGTTACAGAAGATGGTCCTTGTCGCGAATTTTTATGCATACACAAGAACATTCAAATGACCCCAAACACAGAAATCCAGTGGCGTGAGGCCGGGTGATCTATGTGACCATTCATAGGTCAGGCCGGCCAATATAATGATCAGGACATCGCATATCGAACCATTGACGAACATTTGCTCAGTAGTGTGTTGGAGCCCCATCATGTTGGAAATAACAGGGGAAACTACCATCTTCAGTCATAATGAAAGGAAACACTGTGTCCTGTAGCATTTTCAGGCAGCGCTGAGTATTCAATGAATATAGGTCCAATAATACAGGGCACCCATATTTCACATCTTACCATGACTTTAGAACCACTAACATCTTTGGATGATTCCGTCCAATGGAGGTTGCTGTCAAAACAGTACCTGTGGTTCTGACAGCTCACGTCACCATTGACGTCGAACTTGGCCTCGCTACTGAACAAAATGACCTCTGCGAATGTGCGATGCCGTTGATGTTGGTTTAAGCCCGGGTACAGCAGTCGAGACGTCTATCAGCATCATCTCTGCTAGTTTCTGCTGCAAATGGACCTTGTCTTTGTGCATCTTATTGGTATGCAGAATCTGTACAATGGGTGACTTTGATTTGGAGTTTTAAGTCCACTTTATGCACAGTAAGGCTAATCGGGACTGGACCTATAGTTTAAAGTGGGATCCGAACCACTTGTGCCTGCACCGAGTATCGAACCCGGGACACGTTGATTACAAGGAGACGACGCTACCACTGCGCCATCGGAAGGCCCTACAATGAATGAGTAGCTGCTGCGCTACGTTGTGGCATTTTGGAAAAGGACGCCATGAACATTGCTGAAGATTTCTATTTTTCAGTATTTGGGCGACCACTAAGTGCTTCCCTTAAATTTCAACAGTCCCCGTTGTTTGAATTTTGGATATGCGACAATGCTGTGTGAACTCGATGGTCTATCTGGGTGTCGGTTGTTAAAATCTGTGGCTATGGCACGGCAGCTTCAGTCCTCAGACATAAGGACCAACTCGATTCGCTCTTCTTCGCTCAGCCCATTTCCAGTTAGCTGAAGCAAACAAAGCTCATTTCAACTTTCTGTGTTAATAACTTTTATATAGCACAACGTACAGCGAATCTGATTGCAAAAATGATTTTCTGAGAAAAAACTAGCCTGATTTGATACATCATATGATACCCTTCCCATTTGGAACACTTGACCTGAATCCAAGATGGCGGATTTCAATATGGCAACCATGTTGAAATTATATAATGAAAGATAGGCTGGGGTACTCAGATTGTCCATTCCGTTTCTGTAACATTTGATTCACCTTGTGTACGAGAGGAAAAGGAAACTAACAATATGTGACGAAGAGTCCATTAGAAATAAGTACTGCTCTAACATTTACAATTTACGTTCGGTTTGGGTTCGAGTCCAAAGTATTCCCTGTCGCAATTAACTGTAGAGCAGGGCCGCGCATATCGGCAGAGAAGGAAGAGGAAAATCGAGTGGTGAAAGCGCAGCGTTGCCAACCGTAGGCTAAATGCAAGGTTTGTCAAAATTTGCTCTTGCAGTTTTATCCATAATATTTTCTTAAAGCAATCGTACGGACCTGGAGACAAAAATACGGTCCGTTTGCCATGTGCGTTCGGTATTATCCTTTTCAAAAGTTTGCAACGCTTACAGATTTCCTCGAAGAAATCGGGTAACTCCCGTCGCCCATTACACAATCCCGTTTCTCTCACTGTTCATTGGTGGAGCCGTCTCGCGTCACTACTTGCGCAGAGACTTGTTCTCGTTCGCCTGGTCTACAGTTAGCTGGTATCAGTTTAGTTCATTTGTGTTCCACTTGTGATTCTATCATCTACTTCAGATAATCATCAATTATTCTTATCGTCGCCGTAAGCCTACAAGATAGAACAGCGATATAATAAGTGTAAACTTTTTGTTTGGAACGTTGCCTTAAATTCCAGCTTGCGGTAGAAATGATAACACCAGAGCTAACGAGACTTGCAAAAAAGACCGAGAAATAACCGAAACATTGTGTCAGAGAATCCTGTCTCGATCGATGAGAAAAATTAAAATAGACAAAGGTGAAAAATTTCACCTAAATCAGAACATGTCTTAAAAAACAGACCATAAAAATGTTAGTGGTTGGTTCATGTTGCTAATTTGATCAAGGCATCAAATTTCGATAACATGACAATACTCTCGTCGTCTCAGTCTCAAGGGCTCTCCTTCATCTAACTCTCTTCTCGTTTCCTTTCCTCTCGTATCTTATCCTCCTGTCTCCTTTCTCCTCTTCTTCTCCCCCTTCTCCTCTCCTCTTCTTCTCCCCTTCTCCTCTCTTTACACCTCACTCTTCTCCACTCTTCTCTCCTGTCCTTTCCCGTTCTTTTCTACTCGCCTCGGCTCTTTCTTTTTCTTATATTCTCCTCTCTTCTCCCCTCTAGTTGCCGCTTTTCTATCCTTTTCTCTTTCCTCTTCTCCTTCTCTCTCCCCCTTTCCTCCTATGCCCTTTCATCTCTTCTTTCCTCTAATTTCTTGCCCTCTACCACCATCTCTTTTCTTTCCTCGCTTCCTCTTCCCTTCCCTCCTGTGTTCCTACATTTGACCCCTCTCTGTCCTCTCCTCTTACTACTCCCCTCTCCTCTCTTCTTTATTATATCACCAATGAAATAGTAGGGAATAGATTCTTTTAAATAGGGGAGCTAAAGTATTTTGTTATTTGCGAAACAGCTAATACTGAATTATTTGTATCATATCCCTTTAGTGTGTTTCACATGTACCTATTGTGAAACCCCGAAATTGTGCCTAACACTATACGCAACCCACTAATGCATTGAGTAAGTTAATATATTCTAGATAAGATGTACTTGGCAACTTATGTCTAGAACCAACTTAGTTACTTTTTAAAGAGTAAATGTAACTGATTTTTTTTTTTTTTTTTTTAGCAAACTAACAGTAACTCGGCCACTTTCAAAAGTCCATAACGAGACTGAGTCCGGTCTTTTCTCGTCTTCCTATTATCCCTATCAATCGTAGGGGATAAAGAACAGCGGAGAAAAGTTGTATACGTTTTAACAGGTAAAGAGAAAAGACCACTATCAGAGACTCGTATAAAAAAAAATCAAACGAGAGTTTCCCAACCGCTTATCAACAAAGACAAATGACTATTATGTAAAAGTTATTGCATGCAAGTACCGCACTTCGAGCAACCTGATCATCATAATCAAAATGTCTACGCAGGTAGCCGGATTGTTACATGATAAAAGTTGTAATCGAAAGAAGAAAACATTAAAAAGGAAACAGTAGAAAAAACGCACGATGGCCTTATTTAACCCTCGTGCTTTGCATGTAGATTTCTGGTCCTAAGTATTTGTGCATGCAGACATTATGATGGTACTTAAACTAATAACCTTGGGTGATGATGCTTTTCCTTGCTTCTTTCCTGAACGCAGTTTCTATCAGAGTTGCCAGTCAGAAGTAAAAATAAATTCCTCAAACCGTGAATTTTTTGCTAAGTATCAGCAAATTGAAATTGGAAAACACGTACTATATAATTGTGACAGCAATTTCTAGTAATAAGCAATTTCAAGATAAAGTAATAACCAGGGAAAGAATTTATATGCAATAAAACTGTGCTTAATATGTAAATACATAAATAGTTATTTTCACCAAAATATGGACTTAAATTCTAAAAAATTACCTTTTTAATAATATAAGACATACACAAGCTACATAAAATACAGTCTCGGCATTGTAACTTTTACCGTGACTGTCTTGGAGAGAAACCAGAAGCGAATCCCGTACGTGTGCCACAAAATCGTTGCTTCTGGCGCTGCTCAGTGACTGCAAAACCTGGCCAAAATCCCAAAATTGAAATTTCGAAAGCAGGTTTGGCACCCTTATAATTCTAAATCACAGAACTTAAGACCTTCTGTAAACAAAAGCACGTGTACCCTAACGGTGTTACAAACTTATGAAAAAATAATCCACATAATCTACAAGGTGTAAAAACATTCCATTTGTCAACAGATGCGGAATAAGCAGTGTATCACTGATGACCTGTTAAAAGTTATTGAATGTAAAAAAAAAAAAAAAAAAAATCTTGCCTGGTGGCCGACTTTCAGACTCATCACCGAAGTTCCCTGGCTCGAATCCCGGCATGGGTGTTGTTTGTGAGTGTCCCTTCATCAATTTCATCTGACGATCACTCATTCTCATCATCGGGATTAGCCAAAAGTGGAAGAAAAGCAACGCTAAATTAAAAAAATCAAATACAAAATTTACATCTTATCTCCCAGCAGTAAGACGGTTCCGTACCAAAGGATTAATTTTCTCTCATATTTTAATAAAAAAACCTTGCTAGAGGAATGACACATTGAGATAAATTACGTTTTGAAACCGGGGTTTCTTCATTAAATTTATTTGATGTTTGAAAGTGTTATGATTTATTATTATAGATAATGAAAGTAAGCTAATACATATGATTTGATTGACTAAATTAAGAATTATTAATTAGATAAAAATAATGGAAATAACTAATTTGGTTTGATTGATTCGCTTTATTTTACTTCCCCTCTTGTGCCACTTATGGCTAATTTGCGAAGATGGGGATGAATGATGATGATATGATGAAATTGATGAATGGACATTCACAAACATCCATGCCCAGGCCACGATTCGAACCAGGGACCCCTGGCATCGTAGCGCGATGTGGGGAAAGAAGACTGTAGAATACAGAGATATTTTGAGGCAGTCACATTTTATTGTACGCTACATATAAAATAAAATGCATATTTGGGGGTGAATTTTTAAATATCGTCACATTTTTCTTCTCTCTTGTTGAGAGGTGTTCATTTTAAATCAACCTCCCTCAGCCTACGGCCTGCCCTCCATCACCCGCAAAAGTATTCCGGAGTGTGAGGATGTCACCATCCGGATGGTGAACACCTCTGGATTATATATTCGACTCCTGCGTCCCACCCCCTCCCCCAACCCCGGAGGATCGTCACTGACAATGTGAAATCACACTATCATATGTCGACATTCGACATACCACTTCCGTTTCTGTACTTGACTTAGTGAGAAGTATTGAGGTTGGCAACAGCCTAATAACGGATATCTTCCGCATCATGTAGTCCGTTCTATGAAAGTACGCTAATGGAAGAAAAATGTGTAAATTACATTGGATTATACATTTTAAAATATATTTTCATTAAAGGTTTCTGTTTATAATAATAATACGTGATTGTTGTATAAATTACAATCGATCACGTGAACAGCAAGAAAATAGCGCCAGTTTCGAACATGGCGACTTCCATGCGTGCAGGAAGATCTCACGTGTTTTCAGAGTAGTCTTTCGGAAATACAGCCGTTTGAAAAGTGGCAAGAAGCAGGTTGTTCTTAACGTTTATGTAACGTTGTGTCGGTGCTATCCAGAGCAAGCAGTGAAGTTGGTGTCCAAGTGTAATTGTGTGTCTGCGTATTTGTGTTTTCGGTGTGGTGAAAGAAAGGAAAACGACGGGTCAAGTTGTGAGTCCCGCGAAAGAAAAACGTTGTTGCTCGTATAAACAAGTACACCGATTTTCAGATAAGCGCAATACGACGCGAGGTGGTTTTGTATTCCTCCAATCAAAGAGCCGTCCTGTCCACTGTGGGGAATATGTTGATAGTGATGATTGATGACGATCTCCCCAATTTTAGCAGTGGACGTTAAATCGCCTCTTGTGCCACGTTGAGTTCCTTTTTGGGAAGCAAATTTGACAGACCGTACTCTGACAGGATGATGTCCAGCGCCGAAAATGTTCAAGTTCAAAAAGGAAGTACTGAATCAACGTAAGAAAATACATTACTTGCATGAGACGTGCTTAAATAATGTGCTCATTATCGTTTTCTAGTGCACGAGAAACCGAGAGAAAGATAAACAATCTCTTTGTTTAGCTTACTGCTAAAACTGGCGGTATATTTGTTGCACAAAGGAGAAAACAATACTCTACATGTCAACAATGTTGGGCAATAATTTGGTGGAAGAGGAAGTAATAAAACCAAAAGGCTTGAATTTACTGAAACGAATCTCTAACTCTCTTGTATAACTTTGGCGCTGTCATAATGAGAGAGGAGGGGGAAGGGGGATCTGTAAACCCAGTGTCAGATAAATTGAACTTTTGGCGTAGAAAAATATGTTCATTCTTGAACAAGAACACGTATTTAATCACTTGTAGAAAATGTATTGTACTTCAATGTGTAGATTATCAGTTAAAATAAGAATACGTTTTTCCATGTTATGTAAAATTAAAGGTTACGAGTGAGCAGCATATGATGGCCGCACCATTCACGAACAGCTGGCGCGGAGTGATACGTTACTCGAAGTGAGACGGTTGTTTACAGAGGGTCGGAAGGTTCGTCATTCTTACTAAAAGGTCCATTCTATTGAAAACTACCTGATCTTACACAATAAGTGTCGCCCTCCGTTGGCTAGGAACCTTTGAAGTGCGGTTATGATGTTTGTTTGTTGCAGAAACGACTTTCCACGTAGTTAGGTTTGCGTCTTTATAAACATTTATAGGATGCGGTATGAATCTTATTTTTTGTTAGTTTTAAGCTTTAATTATGAGGAGATACTTTTGTCATCTGGTTTAATCAAGTATTAAATTGTTAATGTGCCTGAATTCAAGTTAGCCACATATTTCTTCGATACTTCTCGTTGAGTTACAAAACGACTCAAACAAGCTCCAGTTAAGATTTAACCATGTTATGCTAGAACAATGTTTCTAGTTTCAGGATCCAAAATTAGTTTTTGCCCGTTCTTGCTCCTTGTAAAAAATAGTCGTAAAATGCAATTGGATATGCGAGATCATAACTCTTCTTAAGTTGGGTTGGGATGGACATCTGGGCATTTTTAATTAAGCAGAGGGTCAAAGAAGAGGGATTTCAACCAAGACAATTTCTTCACATCATTTGTGCAGCTAATGATACACTATGAATGTAAGAAACTTGAAAAGTTGCTATTTGACAAAATCTTTGACTTTCAACGACAAATTTTGCTGGCCAATCAGGCTTCAATTAAAATAGTAATTCACGGCTCTGGAAAGATATGCGCTTAAGCACTATCCTAAAGGCTTATAGGCACTATCTTATGGGCTCGGCCTAGACGTGGTGAAATTTGAGATGGGGACCAAGCAGAAAATTGAGCTGCACTTCTCGCACATGCCAGCTTCCATTCACAAGATACTTGTACAACAATTATTTCGGCTGCTCAAGATGCCGGAAACAAGCATATAAAGAAGTATTATCCGTAACATCATACTTGGACGAATTCTCTGGAGAAAAAAAAAGATGAATGTAATCCTTCGACTCCTTAAATCCAGTCATCTCCACAGAGCAGTCTGAGATAGACATTCAAAACGATGTATTAGACTTCCTTAAACGTCCCCTCCAGTCACTGGCTGATGTTGAAACCGATCTAGATGGAAATTGTAAATACGTTGAACAACGCATAAGTCGTGGTTTACTGTATTCTGAGTGCAATTGGCATTGAAACATCATAATTCTGTCCAATATTGTGTCCCTTCCCTAAAATGATAGAATGTGTGAAAAAAATCTGCATTCTGAGGTCATAGACCAAAAAATGGATTTTTACCAGGTTTTCCTTGCATCTGGACAACTGTGCGCTGCTGTTAGGCGCGCAACGGACTGCTCGACTTGGGACTCTCTTCCAACGTTGCCAAAATAACGTTTGTAACAACCAGGAGGCGATGTTTGAGCCCTCATTCTCTATTGTTGACAACAATTGTAAATAAACAGGAATTTCAAGTGTTTTGCAATAGCAAAAGCAAACAATTGGGAGATCTAAAAAAAAAACATTGTTCGGATGAGTGAAAACTTGTAATTAACGCAATTGGAGGGTCTAAACAAGGTCGAAAGCTTTTTTTGTTTGTTTGTTTAACGTCGCTTCTGACATTGTGAGTTACTCGCAAGAAATGCGCGAATGTGGAGTATGTTTTGAGAAATGTTCTGAAATATGGAAATAATATGTACAAATATGGAAAATAAAAGCTGAATTTTTCGAGTCTACATGCCATGATGCGCAAAAATAATACAAAAAAAAAACAGATTTTAGCTTCACACATAAATATGTATTTACATATTAATCCGTTCCCTGGAATAGCCAATGCAGTACACAACTGAAATTGTAAATATATTATAGCTATTACCATATTAATATAATAATAATAATAGCAACAATATTTTTTTTTCATTGGCATGTGTTTATTCAATTCCCTTTCCTTATAATTTGTAACAGAGATTGATTGATTGATTTCCTTTATTTTACTTCGCTTTTTGTGCTACTTTTGGCTAATTTGCGAAGAAGGGGATGAGTGATGATATTATGAAATTGATGAATGGACACTCACAAACATCCATGTCCAGGCCAGGATTCGAACCTAGGACTCCTGCGTCGTAGCGCGATGTGCTAACAACTCCGCCATAGGGGCTGGCTAGAAACAGAGAGAGGGACATACTGAAATCATGATTCGATCAATTCGGGAACGCTTGTTCAGGTTAAATCATTGTACCTGGCAACACTAGATCGTTCGCTAGATCCCTCTGGCGACTGACGTGTAAATCGTGAATCTCGAGGAGTCACGTTATTGCCTGCTACTTGGTTTATGGCAGAATTATCAAGAAAACATCCAGAATACATTAAAACGAACAAATTGAAAACACAGGGCAGGTCAGTGAAGATTACTGTGAATGAATAGACAGTGACTACTATGAGGAAAAGCGATTTAACATGATTCCTAGCACCTCTCAGCCAAAAATCACATGTTTTTATTGTCTTTTTTATTATAGAGATGGCCTTGCCAACATTTCTTTGTACCGAAGTTTCAAAAGATAAATATTTGCAGTTTTATTATGTAGCCCCCAGATAGGGCTGAACGTGTGTTGGTCATCTACCTTCGTTTCTCCCAGGAGTGGTAAAATAATAATGGTGCTGTTGAATTGTGGTGTCACGCCTATCTGTCACTGAATATCTCAATTCCCAAAAGCAATCAACTTCACGCAAGATGTAGAATGCAACTGCCAAAGGGAACCGGAAAGCAGTGGATTCTTTAAGGAGGGAGCTGTCGGACCTAGGCCCCTTACCCCTCCTCAATGTTCTGGGATAGGAAAGCATATAAAGTTTTTATCACCTTTTAACTGAACTATTGGTATTTTGTAAAATACTACTCTTAGACTTTGAATGTACTTAGCGTACTGTAGAAAGCTAACAAAGTTTCAAGAGGCGGGGGAGAATAGATTAAATTGTAACTATGGTATTAGAGCTACTTGCTTTCTCATGGCCGCCGTTATGAAAAGTGAATCCCTCTATTGACGATATTCTTATGTAAGGGTTACATTAATCTTTAGTCAGAGTTTTGTTTGTTTTGTTTGTTTGTTTAAGTCCACTTTATGCTCAGACATGCTAATCGGGGCTTGACCTACAGTTTAAAGTTGAATCGAAGAACAGTAGATGTGCCTCCAACGTGAATGAAATCCTGATTCCTTGGTTACAATTTCGTATTTTCGTTATTTGTATAGCTTTTTTATCACCTTTGGCTCGTCAGGACGGTAAGGATTAGAGACGAAAGACGAAATGTATGAAGGGATACAAGCAAAGAACACCCAGCTAGGCTTGGACTCGAACCCCATAACTTCGGTGGCGAGATCGAGAAGACCAACACTAAACGAGCTCGTCCACTGACCCGGCCCACTTGATTACCAGGCGACGTTAGTCAGTACGCCACCGAGGATGAGGATGATCATTCTGGAAGGTAAATCGACGATTACCATTTGCCGATGTTCAAAACAACTGGTTATGGGCCTCCCCCATGGCGCAGTGGTAGCGTCGTCGCCTTGTAATCAAGGGGTCCCGGGTTCGATACCCGGTGGAGGCATAAAGTGGTTCGGATCCCACTTTAAACTGTAGGTCCAGTCCCAATTAGCTTTACTGTGCATCAAGTGGACTTAAAACACAAAATAAATAAATCAAAAAAACAACTGGTTAGTACAAAAGCCAATGCACAGAGGAGTGCCCAAGGGGGAAGGGGGTTGGTGAGGTATTTCTAAAAAAAAAGTCAAAGGCAGAAAAAAGATGGAAAAATGAGGGCTGACTTAGTATGCGTTCCCTCTATTTTTCGAAAGGAAAATTCTGGGCACGGGACTGCTAACACAGTTCATTTTCGGTTGGTGTGCCACTAGTAACGGCTTCTAGAAAATCTATTTAAGCAGAAACCAAACAGATTTTAAAAAAACACACGTTCCTGTTCTTGTCCATGCAAGAAACGTGTACTAGAAGCGTACAGGCAAATAAGAATTCGGGAAGCGCCTTCACCAGTATGTGAGGGAACGTGAGGTTCACATCTGTGGTACTGTTGGACAACCGCGCCTCATAATGAAGTCGCTAAGCCCAGAATCCTGAGTCGAGGCAAGGGTTACAGGATAGAACGGCGGGAGTAGTTGGTAATTCAAGAAGGTACGGTTCATCTGACGAGGGCCATTCGTCAAAAGCTCATAAAACTGCGATTTGTTTTCCTTCTCCTTGCAAACATGTAGCTTCAACCACCTGGGCATTAATATTTTCCTTGGCTGCAAAAGGGAAGCTCTTTGAATTACAATCGGCTGGCATTGCGCGAGCCACTGCAGCAGACGGTGTGACATTTCACAGGTTCGACTCATTACTGGAGTGGTGCCAGGTCTTGTCTTCTTCATTCGAATGAGCTAATCAATGAGTTCTATGTATTGATTCCCACCTAGATTCATATATTTCTTTTAAATACCTTTTCTGGTTGGTTAAGATGAGCGAGATATTCTGTTCAGTTGGTTATTTGAGTTGGCTCTTCTACTACACCTTTTAAGCTTAATTGTGACAATCAACCAAGAAAAACTAGCCGGGGTTGTTAAAAGTCCAGAAAATTTAAATAAATACAATTCCGGTCCAAGAGAGAAAATCAGCAAGCATAAATGGGTTCTGGACCGTAAAGAACATTTTTATCTGCAAAGAATTTCAATTCAGTTCGGGGACCTTTTTTCGGATCAGTTTAAATATAGTCCAGGAACCTTTTTTCCGGATCAATTTAAATAAGGTCCAGGGTCATTTTTTTCCGATCGATTTAAATACGATCCAGAAACCTTTTTTCCGGATCAATTTAAATCCGGTCCAAGTTCCGTATTGAAATGAAACAATACGAATTGAAATTGTGCGAGAGAAACGTTTCCGGTCCTGTCGCGGAACCCATTCCTGGACCTTTAACAACACTGGTGAAGTATGTTCTTTTTGTGCTACTCTTATGTTATCGTCAACAGCAACGTTGTCATGCAATCATTCAACCAATTTTCTTCTCGACTGGAGAAAAGTATTCATTCACAGCCACTCTAATGAGAAATATTTAGCATTCACAGAGGATAATGGCCGACTTCCGTGGCGAAGCGGTTAGCACATCGCGCTACGACGCCAGGTGTCTTGGATTCGAATCCCAGTCTGGGATTGTGAGTTCCCATTCATCTATTTCATCATACCATCACCCATTTCCATCTCCACGATTAGCGCAAAATGGCAGAAAAGCGAAGTAATGTAACGAGTGCACTCACGGCCCCCGAAATGACGTGTCAATCATACCCCGGCACGGGGCCAAACGTCGTTATGTGTACGGGGAACCGGTCGTGACTCACGGTCCAGTTATCAAGTTCGGTACTGAGACGGTCGTTTATTGTCATACTATTGCGAGGCGGAGATTAATACCTTGAAAAGTTACACTGTTTTGTTTACCTTTGATATGTAGATTCGAACAATCATAAAACACTAATAGCATAATATCCGGTACCTGAAAAACGTCAAATAACAACACTGACGAACGGTAAAAAAGTGAATATGTATTGTAACAACAAAAAAATATTGCAATCAACAACTGTTTACAAAGCCTCCCCACTCTCACAACATTCACTCTATCTCTCTCTCACACACATGAGGTATTTTTACATGTGAAGTATGGATACAAATCATGGATCTCATTAACATATCATTCCTTTTAATTTTTAAACCTTTATGTGAATTTAGGGCATTTGTCTGCCAGCTCCTGTGCTCTTTTAAATTAACTTAAGTGCCAGCCCTCGGAAAGCGGTTAACTAAGACAATTGGGTCGGCGTGGTTAAATCTTTCGTTCGAATGAACGTGTGCATCGAGTCGTAAGCTCGACTTTATACTAGTTTCCCGGACGGGGGTATTACACATCAGCCTCTCTCGTCCAATGAGAACAACTACTCAATTACATAGTGATGCAAAACTTAATTGGCTCCAGCTGCCGGAATACACTAATCAATCGTCGGCGCGAGCAAAAATTACCTTAAATACCACTATGCAACAAATAATACTATTTCATGCGCACGACCTTGCAATAAAAACAACTACGCTTTCCACAATTAAAAAGGACTCATCAGTCAACTATTGACAAATTAAAATGGCGCGACGGGGCGGTCAGTTACACAAGAAATGGAGCACACTTTGACAATTTACACTAAATATTAAAGAAATGAAATGGAGCTTCTAACGCTGAATGCAGACAATTAAATTAGCACATCAGAACATGAAATAACTCTTTTTTATAACAATACCAAAAAATTATCAAACACGGAAATTAGGTTCGGGTTTTCCTGAGTAACTTTGCAAATAAGTGAGGCTTCGGCGTTAACTGTACGGTGTTGATACTAACGACGCACGTTTACATGTACATGAGACCCTCTGAAGTATACTGTACCAGACTCTGCTACATGGCGTGGTCATTCATCTCTCCTGGACGCGGGACTTGCACACGGTTCCTTTGTGGCGAAATTGTCCTCCGAGGTCGATCGCGACGAAGAATAATTGCGACGATCTGTTGTACTTGCACCTCCTTAGTACTTCGGGCTTTCCTCTTGTCACTAGCGTCGGGTGTACGTGGTCACGCGCCGGTTCGGAATCTCTCTGGTGCCTGGCTTCGATTCGGCGTCGTTCTGGAAGCGTCGTTTTGGAGTCGTCCTTCAATCTCTCCCTCTGGCTTCAATCGGCGTCGTTCTGAAAACGTCCTTCGGGCTTTGGGCAGTGTTTGGCTTCGGTGTCGTCTTTGGCGTTGGCTGACTGACTT
Organism: Lepisma saccharinum; assembly: GCF_977018435.1. Taxonomy (NCBI): domain Eukaryota; kingdom Metazoa; phylum Arthropoda; class Insecta; order Zygentoma; family Lepismatidae; genus Lepisma; species Lepisma saccharinum. The sequence goes on along the minus strand of NC_139236.1, from coordinate 19,102,888 downwards.
CGGCGTCGTTGCAGGCGTCAGGGGGAGCGACGGCTCCCTTCTCTATCTTCTCTAGCCCTCCATCCTTATGTGGTCCACGCTTGGCAAAAAACAAATCACCGCGTAATCTTCACCAAAATAAGGCGCACACTGGTAACGCTCTATCTGCGATTCACTCACGGTACGTAAGGAAACAAAGTCCACGGACACAAAACAATAATCACGCGAGAGTGTAGCGCGGAGATGCTCTCTCTGTGAAATCCAGGTAAAAACTGTCTCTGGGATCGTGGTACTCTTGTTTATATGTCCCTTTCGAATTTGTCCGTTGGGACTGACGCTAAGTTGGCTTCGCTTCGGTTTCCCAGGGGATGGAAATGACCTCTGTCCATTGTCTTGAAACTCGGTCACCGAGGCGTCTTCGTTCCTTTCAGGCTTGGGCTCCAGCTGGTGTACCTGGTCATCCGAGAACATGGGTTAGCCCGCCCGCTGCGACTCAAGTCCGGTAGCGGCGAAAATAATCTTTCCTTATCTCCGCGTTGGTGCAAATATGTCATGTCCTAAGCCGAAAAGACAGTTCCGCTGTCACTCAAGAAAAGACCCGTTCCCAGCTCCCGACGTCTGCTCGGATACAAGTTTATCCACAAAATAAGATACCTTACACTTTTATATCTGAACATAACCTGAATCAATAAACAAAAATAATTTTTATCGAACTGCGTTATACATGTCACTAGATACCGTGACAGTAAAATAAACCAAATCCAACAATCGATAGAGGATAATGATTGAAGTTACGTTGAAATTAAGCACACCATCATACAAAGGTAAAAAAGGTAAAGTGTTCCCCTGCGCATAGCACCACGCCATGAAGGCGTATAGGGGGTGTGGGGGTAACGCCCCACACTTTCTTGATCCGGTCGTGAGTGGGGGTGATGTGATCAGCACCACGCCCCTGACCGCCTTTACCCCCCAGGGTTTCCCCCAGGTACCCATGTTATTCGACGCTGGGTGGGCGCCGGGGCCGCTTCCACCGTTAGAAAAGTTCCCGGATTTGAACCGGCCGGGGATCGAACCCGGGACCTTGAGCATGGTAGTCAGACGCGTTACCGACTGAGCCACCGCGGCCACCTAGTGGCACCATCATACTCTCGTTAAATTGTAGCCAATTTTGATATATCATACATTTACATAACAATTTTAAAAAATGAAGATGAACTACAAGATGGTGGACTTCAAGATGGTTGGTAACATATATTGGTAACATATCCTTTCTTATACGAAGCTAGAAACATACAATTTTCTGTAATGGTATTAGATTCAAATATTAATTCATTATGACATAGATTACCGTATTTCACGGCGTGACGCAAGCACTTTCTTGTACTCGATTTTTAAGAAAAAGCTTTACCACTGAATATTATAAAAATGTACAGTATTTCAAATATAAGATAATATGTAGCTCTAGTTGCAACAAATAACTTACGCAATCTAATTAGAAAATAATATATTTAAATCTTTATTAAAACCCAGATATTCATCTCCAGAGGTAAATGAAGAGTCACTAGAAAACCTTTTCTAAATCAAGAATCTGAGTCCCGATGAAATGAATTGTCCTCTGTACTATCCAGTGCTAATGCCATACTTCTTAAAAATGATTTAACGACTGTCATTCACAAACGTGTGAAACGTTAGGCCTCTTCCTTGAAGGTAATCAAAAACTGAGTATCGACTGATGATACGCACCCTGTTTTTCAGACATATTTTGAACGGAAAGAAGTGCGTCGTATACGCCGGCAAACACGGTACTTGATAATAATTATTTTAGTTAAAAATCTACTGGGTGTCCCAGTTAAAAGTAGCCCGGCTGAAAGACATTTGTCTATTAGGCAAATGACAGCTTCATTGCACCAGTAAAATGGAATAGTCCATTGTAACGCGAACCGTGGTAGGTACTCAAGGTCATCAGTAAACACACTTCATTTCTTTTCATGATCCTTGACATGTAACTGTTGATCGGAGCCGGGCTACTTTTAACTGGGATACCCTGTATAACCAACAACCCTAGGGATAACCCAATCTTCTCGTTAGTACCCATGGGGCCTATAGCATTTATGTAATTAATGCAGCCATACCTAGTATTTTAGTGGCCTCGTGAGTTCTTTTCAGATGCCGAACGCCTGAGTTCTGGATTATTGGACAATGTCATAGCTGAAGCATTTTACTGAAACGACATGCGTTAAGAAAGAAGAGAGATTGTCGTTATCTTTACGACATGAAGACTCTGAAACATTTCCTTTCGTGTTTGAGCTGGACGGTAAACGATGAAACTAATGGACACAGGCAGGGTAGTGAGAAGGCGAACGCGCATGCACCCCATGTGAACATCTGCCACTGCTTTTTCTACTTTCACTTAACCGTTGAAGCCTAAAAATCGGTCCCATACATAAACAAAGTTACAATTTAAAAATACAGGGTGTCCCAAATAAAACCAACCAGAATGTATGTCGATTTCATTTGTGATAATAATTTGTAATTAGTTTTTGTTTTGTTTAATGGTTGGTAGTAGCACGTAGGGAATATTGTTAATGTGGTTTTGGTTATATACAGGTGACAACAGGTCAATGAGGAAGAAGGTACCGTAATGAAGATGGTGTTAACATTGACCTGTCAGTGTGTAACTTCTTCTTGTGGGGAGTACTTAAGGGCCAAGTGTATTCCAATGACTCTTGAACTATTGACGAACTTAGGGTTAACATCACATGAACAATTGCAAACAACACAGTATCAAATGCAGAACACATTCCAAAATATGCTTAAAAGAACGGACCTGTGCCTGCAGATGGAAGGAAGCCACTTCCAACATCTGTAGTGGCGTATATAGATGTACACTATAGACCTAATGCATTATGGTACGTTTCTTTACATGTTGCATTTGTGTATACTTCACAGAAAAACGTATAAACACAGTGTTGTAATTGCCTTGGATCTGGGTACACTTTAATTTGGGACACCCTGTATATTTCACACGGCCATTTTGATAGAGAAATTGCAACTGAGTCCGTAAAAATTTAAAAATTCTTTCTAGCCGGTAGTCGCTTTGCTGTCCCCTGGTTTCACGATATTATGAACAATTTAAAGATATTGTGATATGTTGATATCACAGAAATATTGATTTTTAAAAATACTATTATGAAAATTTATCCCTTAACTTGTCAAAACAAAACTGTTGACTGTAAATTTGATTTGGGAGGGAGCATTTTGACGCTCATTTCATTATCTTTCAGAAAACCAACAAATATTTCCTGCAAAGACTGTTCGAAATGAAAAGGCTATCGGAATTTTAATTCTACTCATTCCCCTATTTTTAACTTTCGACGTTTAGGTTACCCCTTTGCAGTACCATTCTGGTATCGTTCCATACGTCTTTTATCAATAGCCGTTTGTCCAAATATCGTCGTCTTGTATTTAGATTTGCTGTTATGGACCTGTACTTTCTCTCTCCCACACATATGTTTCGGGAGTTTCCGATCAAGTGTCTCAAAATTATAATAATAATAATAATGTTTGAATTAAAATAATTATAATTATATTAAATGAATTAAATATGCAAATTAATTGATATTATATTTTTATTACATGAATAGCTAAAAGGACGATGTAAGAATATTAATATAACAGCACGTATTATTCAATATTTGTAGAAAGAAACTGTCCTGGCAAGGAAATTAATATCAAATAGATAAAGTATTGAATGTTTAGTGAATATGAGAAAATGATGTTAGATCCAGTTGACGAAAAGTAAAGTTCCTGGTGATATTTACTGAATGTTACGTTCTAAGTACTAATAAATTTTGTATAAATCATATTTAGTACTGTCCTTCAAAGTCCAATGATCACAATATAATCATTGCCTTCCAAAGAGTTTGGAGAAAATAAATAACCCTCGATTAAACAACAAGTATGTTTTCGTTATTTAATTTTAGTTATATTACGAGGGTCACTATTTATATTTTGAGCCTAACAATGAAAAAACAGGAATTTGGCATTGAAAACTGCTTTATTGTTTTTGGAAGTATTCTTCTTTATGGTCAATACACTTTTGCATTCGTTCGAACCATTTGTCAAAGCAGTTTTTCCAATCTTCTTGAGACACCTCCATAATATGGTTTTTGAACGCATCAACGGCGTCTTCCGCCGACGAAAATCGTTGTCCACGCAATTTATTCTTGACATTCGGGAACAAGAAGAAGTCGTTGGGTGCCAAATCAGGACTGTACGGCGGAAGATCCATCAATTCGATTTTTTGACTGTTCATAAAGTCGGTTGTTAGACGAGATGTGCGAGAGCTGGCATTGTCTTGATGAAGAATGATCCGACGGCGTTTGTTTGTTTTCCGTATTTGACCGAAGATCTCTGGCAAACAAATTGTTGTGTACCATTCAGAGTTGACCGTTCTACGTTCCTCTAAAGGCACAGTTGCCACATGACCAGTTTTCCCGAAAAAACAGGCGACCATTTGTTTCGATGTGCTTCGAGCGCGAACAACTTTTGTTGGATTGGGTTCATCTTGAAACACCCATACAGTCGACTGCTGTTTACGTTCCGGCTCATATGCATATATCCATGATTCGTCACCTGTTACAATCTTATATACGTCTTTTGAAGCACCACGATTGTATTTATTGAGCATTTGTTTGCACCAATTGACGCGAGCGTCTTTTTGAGTTTTTGTCAAATTGTGTGGGATCCAACGAGAACATACCTTTCTCACAGCTAAATGATCATGTAATATTTTATATATGCTGGTGGAACTAATGCCTATGGTTGCCTCAATCTCACAGTATGTCACATGACGATCTTGCAGTATTAGGTTTTGCACAGCATCAATGTTTTCTTGAACAACAACTGATTTTGGACGACCTTCGCGAATCTCGTCGGTGAGCGAATGGCGGCCACGATTAAATTCGTTATACCAGCGTTTCAGAGTGGCAAAGGATGGGGCTTCATCGCCAAATGTGGAAGTAAGTTGATCAATGCACTCTTGTCTTGATAATCCACGTCGAAAATCGTAAAAAATCATCGCACGAAAATGTTCACGAGTTAATTCCATTTTATTGTTGTCGCGCAATCTCCAAGGCAACATAAACAACACAAATGAAGCTATTGACAAAACATTTGAAGTACGTTATGGTCAATAATGCCAGACGATTCCGTGCAAACGTCAAATCGCGCCTAACTTCAATCAGTGTTGCCAAGGCTCAAAATATAAATAGTGGCCCTCGTATAATTTCCTTACTTTTCTAATTTAATTTTTGTAGGTACGTACTTAGAAAGTATTTCGGGGAGGGTGGTCTGCCCTCCCTGAACCCACCTCTAAATACGTCTCTATACACACACACACATGGACGTCCGCAGGATTTTTCCAGGGAGGGACAAAGTAGGAATATTTTTGCTCATTATAGTGATTTCAGTCTAAAATTATCATGTTTCTTCAATGAATTTATAACAATTAACATAAATTTCTGTGACTGAAAAGAAATTATGTGTGAAATTTATAACTTTTAGGTGGACATTCATTTTCCAGGGGGGGCAGTGCCCCCCTGCCTCCCTTCCGGACGTTAATGTACACACACACTGCTAAAAAAATATTAGTGATGGAGAGTTGTATTGGTCAAATTGAGTCAATGTAATTTTGTACCTGTTTACGTGCAGTATGACGTGTGATTCCTCACCGATTATTTTCCCTCAATGTATAGAGAGTGCGCCATGCTGCAATCTTTGGCTCAGTCTAGTTGGCTGCACTTTTTGACACTAGGTGTAGGGGAGGTGTATCCTAATGTGAGACTGGTGCATAGTTGATTTATTTATTGATTTGGAGGTTTAAGTCCAATTTATGCACAGTAAGGCTAATCGGGACTGGACCTACAGTTTAAAGTGGGTTCCGAACCACTATGTGCTTCCACCGTGTATCGAACCCGGGACTCCTTGATTTCAAGGCGACGACGCTACCACTGCGCCATCGGGGAGGCCTAGATTGGTGCATAGAAATTACGTTCAATCAATTAGCGGTGTTCAAGTTCACAAGATTCAACAAATGCCTGTCTGCTGCTTTGAACGTTCATTTGATTAGTAAGCATGTGCACCATGTAACCAAACACCACACCGTACACCGCTCCAGAACGTAGTGCAAACGGTGCAGACACCAAGTACACAACTTGACACCAAATCTACCAAGTAGACGAGTTAGTGTTGCACTTTGTAAGGAACTAGAAGCGTGAGGGCAGAAAGAGTAAAATAGTGCAGCGAAGTAGACGGGGCTTTTGATATGCATAGCGACAAGGAGCTTGAATATAAAGCCTAGAACGAGACATGGAGCTACAACTCGAGCCAAGACCGAGAACGACGAGACAGACCTAGTTACACATTAAACGAGACGAGACTGCCAAGAGTCGTCTCGCCTCGATACCCTTATCCATGCTACAGAGTGCACATTACAAGTAAAGGTCGATTTTCAAAAAATGTAATTTGTGATTTGAAATGCCTAATTTACCACGTGCATATGCAAGGGCCACTTCTTTCACAAGACCCTTTGTGAACATATTTGACGACGTATGCGAACGTCAAGGCTTAAGAGTCCAATCTTTTTTCAGCTCCAGAAACTCGGACTACGAGACCACTGAAAGAATCCCCAGCGGGGAGTCACCGAGGATTGAATCCCGACGGCCCAAACAAAAAACCATCATCCGCAAAACTGGCAGAGAGGTCCAAAGGTCGGGGCAAGTCTTCATAAATTTACCTTGACAGAGACTCCGCAAAGAGAAACGTTAAGACCAAATGAAATGTCGATGGACATAAGTAACAGTATGGAATGGAGCCGTAGAAATTTTTCTCATGGCACAATAATAACTCACGTATGGCACTGTGATAAAAAATAATAAAAGATTTATATACAACTTCAGACAAATCTTTTCAAGTTGTTCAATATGATCAAAGGGGATATTCCGAATGCACCTGACAGAAGGCGATCTTTGTCGAATTATTTCCAAAAAAATATATAGCAATCTGTAGACACCACGGTTTGGGCCAGGTCCATAGGCATGCGCAGAACCTCTGATTAGGGAGGGAGAGGGGGGGGGGGGGCAAAAACCTTGATGAAAGTTTTCCGGATAGAAAACCTCATTTTATGTCACTGTTTTAATATCATTGCACTGATGGGTATATGCATACATATATATATCAAGGGTCCCGGGTTCGAATCCCGCTCGGGCTTGGTTGTTTGTGAATGTCCATTAATCAATTTCATCATTTCATAACTCATCCCCATCTTCGCAAATTAGCCAAGAGGCACAAACCGCGAAGTAAAATAAACTAAATCAATCAATACATACCAAATCCCCCCCCTAGCTACGGATCTGAACTTGACAAGACTGTTAGAAAAGCAGAAAATGCGAGCAAAGCGAACAAGAAAATTTTACGAAATGTATTTTTAATTGTATAAAATTTGGTATCGAGGGGGCAATTGCCCCTTTCTGCCCCACTGCAGGTGCTCTTGGTCGTCTGGAAGAAATAATGCAAGAAACCTGTGGAAACTAATTCCATCTTGAGTATTCTTTTGTCCTGCTACTCTTAGACTCTTCTAGACTTTACCTCAATGTTTGTCCCCCCGTTGCCCCCTAGAATTGATTTCCGTTCAAGGTTGCGCCACTGCAACCCCTTGCCCCGCAGTTGCTTTGAACTTTAATCGGCTTGAATATACTTGATTTTCTTTAAGAGTATAATATCGTTTAATAACGGCGATAAGATTCCACTACACTAAATTTCTAGTTGAAAGGATAATAATGTAGGGACATGGACGTGTTGAAAGGGGGGGGGGGGGAGGCAAGGATGGCCACACCTTCCCCATAGAAATCAAATATTAACGTAAATGTACATAGGTCTAAGGAAGAGATTAGTGAAATGTTTTGTGTGGAGTGTAGCACTATATGGAGCAGAAACCTGGACGTTGAGAAGAAATGAAGAGAAACGACTCGAAGCTTTTGAAATGTGGACATGGTGAAAACTGGAGCGTGTAAAATGGACGGACAAGGTAAGACACGAAGTCGTTGGTGAAAAAAGATCTATACCGGAGACCATCAAGAAGAGGAAAAGAAACTGGTTAGGACACTGTCTAAGAAGGAACTGCCTGCTAAGAGATGCCTTGGAGGGAATGGTTGAAGGAAGAAAAGTCCGTGGAAGAAAGATATATCAGCTTATGGGTGATATTAAATTAACTGGGTCGTATTCTATTACGAAGCGTAAGGCAGAAAACAATGAATGAATGAATGAATGAATGAATGAATGTATATATTTCACAAGTAATTTGATTTCAGTCATAGTAATTTACATTAAAGTGATAATTTCAAATTCAAGTTGTATTTTTTGAGGGGAGCAACACTATTATCGGAGTAATATGCCGCATGGAAAAATACCTTGCTTGTCCCTCTGTAGAAAAAGTCTGTGGACATTTATGATTATTAGGGGGCAATTGTCCCCCTGAGCGCACGCCCATGCCAGGTGCATAATACGGAATGTTGTTCCCTTGACGAGTGGCTATTGGGTTATATTCCCTAATGCATCAACTTTCCTGTAATGAACAAGTTTGGGGCTTTGTTAGATGCACCATGGGTAAAATTTACTGCAAACAGAACGTCATATGCCCACAATTACATGGTTAGTGACTTTTGACCATGCCCACCAATGATTGTATGTATATGTCTTGAAATACTGAGAGTGGATTGATTCTAGATCATGCCTTTTTATTAATTTAATTAATTATTTATGAATTCTCTCTTGAATACTTCTGTGATTTTAGTGAGAACTTCCGACGCACAGAAAAATGTAATTTGTACAGTCGTGTATACTAGATGTTTCCATGTTGTTATTGTCACACTTGTAGCAAACGATAAGTGGACTTGGACGAATGACATAATCTCTTACATGCACAGACACAATTCAATTAATAAACACGAGTATAGTGTGTGTAAATATTGAAACAGATGCCAATATCACGAAGAAGTGACGTCACGTACAATTAAAAATGGTGGATGTATGTCATTTTCGTTTTCCTAGTTGAAATCAACGGACCGGAAATACAAAGGTACGCTATTTCCTACATCCTACATCTATTTTGGTATTTCATTAATTACACAAATGGCATTGATTCTGTAGTATTTTCTGTGAGTAGTGACATAGCTGGCTGGCTGACTGGAACAAATACGTATTTTGTTGCTTCGATCAAGCAAAACGGAAGCTAAGTGAGGCCACTACGAGGCCACTGAAATAATATCATTTCTTCTTACGGTGGCATTATAGCGGTCTTTCAGTCCAACAAATATCAATCTTAGTATTTCTCGAGATATTGAAAAGATTAATACGGTATGGGGCATCGATTACACTAGTTCCAAATTTTCAACTTTTTTTCTCTTTCCTGAAAATCTTGGTCTGACTGTTGTAATATCGGTGTTGCTGATCACAGTAGCGAAATCCGTTTCTTAGTCTACGAGAAAAAAGCAAATCAAAATTTTGCATTTTCTATATTATTCTTGATCAAATAGTTACACAAACTATACATGAAATGTTATGTTCAAATGTCCTAATTTTAATGTTCTAGAGAGCTTTGCTGTGAGTTCGTGCTTTTTCTCAGAATTGGAGCCTGACACGGAAAAAGTGATCGCTAGGAACGACGTTTTCGTTTTATTTTTCCCTAAATTTCGATGTTATTTTTCACTGCAGTTCGGTGTTATTTTTCAGTCAAAATTCGCTGTTATTTTTACATGCATTTTGACTGTTCCTGTTATGCTTAAAATTTTCACATTGTTTTAGTTCTGGAAAACTGAGACAAATTTTAGATCTAATGACCAAAAGAATAAATTTATGACTGACGTTTGTGCGAAATGGCAAACTTCTTCCACATTTACCTAACAAAGCCAAAATAATCCCTCTGTGACTTCAAAAACCGTTCTGTGTACACACCTCCTAAACCCTTCTCCTGTAACACAACAGATGCTTCTCCCTGTAAATGTTCCTGTTACTACGAAACTTCCCTTCTGGGAATATCCCCCAGCGAATTCCTTTTCAGGATGGGGTCAAACACTTGTCAGTTATGTCTGCACCAAACTGCAATAAATGAAGCGTGACAATCTCTTTTGAATCGAACTTTCACCTAGAAATGATAGATCTAATAGCGCTTCAGGCAGTTGTTTTTGACCAGGAGAACTGTTATTCCCAGTTTATATTGCGTATTTCGCGTTAAAGTGGAAAATTTGGTATTATTCTGTAAAATGGCGTAATTCGGGTTATTTCGAGATTCCGAAACAACGAAAACTTGCCTCCTTTACCTACCAAAATACATTTTAAACACTTTATTTTGCTTTACACGAAAACTTCACGTCCCTACTAATTGCATATTCGAATACAAGGGCAAAAATACTTTCAAGTTCCGGATAATTTATTTTTATTCCAGGAAAGAAAAATAATTGTAACGTAGTGTTATTGGCAATTTTTATGCAAAGGGTCAGAGCAAAATAGAGCATTTGTGCGGTATTTTACGAAATCTTTATCAGTTACAGAATTATCAAGAGGTCATGCAATGCCACAAGTGATGCCTCTGCCGAAAAGACAGATGATGGGTATGATGGCATGGTTGATTGATTTGGTTTATTTTACTTTGCTTTTCTGCCACTTTTGACTAATCGCGAAGATGAGGATGAGAGAAGTTATGATGAAATTGATAAAGTGACTCTCACAAAGCTTCATACCCAGCTCAGGATCGAACTTGGCACCACTGGCGTCGTAGTGCGCCGTGGTAACCACTCCGCCTCGGATCTTCAACGAAATCGATGTCGTAACTCGAATTTAAAATCAGGACTTTTAGTATCGCTACTATGATAGCTCTAATTCTCTAAATCGACTTATTCAGGCTTCTAATCCCCCCTTAATGGCCACTTTAAGATAAATAACGGTTTCTGGTCGTGTGCCGATTTCTTCTGTATAAAAAGCACATTACTTTCCTCTCCATCTTTTAAAATATCTTTTGAAATTGGAAAGAAATGTGCGTCCCTTGTCAGGGAATCAAGAAACACTAAATTACATGAGAAAACTATTTCTATTATCCTCACAAGAGCCGCGCAACGCATGAAATGCAAGTCATACACATTGGATCGAACTTATAGGGACATAAGGAACGGGATAATGTCCAGGGGAAAAGAAATAGTGAACAACCGCCCCATTCAGAACCAATGCCCGCGTAAATGGCACTTAAAAGACCGAAGGTCGCAAGAAAGGATCCGGCGGAATTCTATAGAAGTAGATAGGGAGTGGGGTGGGTTCATTTTCTTCTTTTTCAAGGATACACGTTATCTATCCTTCTTCAGCAGAAGGAAATGGAGGGAAAAGGGGGTGAGGAATCGTAAATCGAGGGAGAAGAAAGTTGGCAGAGAATGAGGAAATTGGATGGGAATTTTCCAGCCGCACAAGCTATAAATATGTCCCTGACGGTGTATCTAATTAGTCTGGCATTATAGGGAATCCTAGAATCAAACAGGGCGACGGCATTACTCAAATTCACAAAAGGGGGAGCCTAAAGGGTGATTTCTCGAAGGGGTTCCTGTGGCGGAAGGTAACTGAATACTTCGCACGCATGCTTGTAAGGGGCAGTATATAGGTTTTCACCTAATTATGTTACCGTGTACGTACAATGCTCGCATGATCATATCAAGCCCCAGATTTCTCTCGTCTCGGTGGCCTCATGCCCGACTCACAAGGGGTCGCCAGAACAACCGCGAAAGAGATTAAGCGCGAAAGTGGAATTATCGCGGTTGTGCGTTTCGCGCTTAATCTATTCGCTCTTGTTCCGTACGCGCTTAGTCCGTTTCGTTCTAATTTCTTTCGCGGTTAATCCGTATCGCAGTAGTTCCCTTCGTGCTTATTCCAGTTTTCAATTTTGTTTCGCGCTTAAACCTTTCGCGGTTATTTCGGTGTGTTAAAATTTGGTTTCACGCTTAATCCGTTTCGCGGTTGTTCCTTTCGCGCTTATTCCGGTGTTCAATTTTGATTTTGAGCGTAATCCTTTTCGCGGTTGTTCCTTTCGCGCTTATTCCGATTTTAAATTTTGGTTTCGCGCTTAAACCTTTCGCGGTTATTTTGGTGTTGGCATTTGGTTTCACGCTTAATCCGCTTCGCGGTTGTTCCTTTCGCGCTTATCCGATGTTCAATTTTGATTTCGCGGTTAATCCGTTTCGCGGTTGTTCCTTTCGCGCTTATTCCGGTGTTCAATTTTGATTTTGAGCGTAATCCTTTTCGCGGTTGTTCCTTTCGCGCTTATTCCGGTTTTAAATTTTGGTTTCGCGCTTAAACCTTTCGCGGTTATTTTGGTGTTGGCATTTGGTTTCACGCTTAATCCGTTTCGCGGTTGTTTCTTTCGCGCTTATTCCGGTGTTCAATTTTGATTTTGAGCGTTATCCTTTTCGCGGTTGTTCCTTTCGCGCTTATTCCGATTTTAAATTTTGGTTTCGCGCTTAAACCTTTCGCGGTTATTTTGGTGTTGGCATTTGGTTTCACGCTTAATCCATTTCGCGGTTGTTTCTTTCGCGCTTATGCCGGTGTTCAATTTTCGATTTACGCTTAATCCGTTTCGTTGTTGTTTCTTTCGCGCTTATTCGATGTTCAATTTTGATTTCGCGCTTAATCCGTTTCGCTGCTTTGCGCTTAAACTTCTCGCGTTAATCCTTCGCGTTTATTCTGTTCGTGCTTGTTCCGTTTCACTCTTGGTCATTTCCCGTTTAATCCTGTGTTACGTTTCGTGGTTGTGCCCTTTAATCTCTTTCGCGCTTATTCCACCACCCTCTCACAAGGTAGTAAGCATTGTGGTTCCGGATTCCAATCCCAGCCAGAAGCTCCTTTTCGCTTTCTCTCTTGTAAAATTCCTCATCACAGACGACTATCCAGAATTTCTATCTGGGGGAATGTGCGTTAGTATTTAGGTGCTGTGTTCATATTGATATTTTATTGCTAATACGAGCACTACAATTAACAAAACATATCGCAAAGATTGCAATGCACAGCGGAGCTACTTCTTAAGCAGATCAGCCTCCCCGATGGCGCAGTAGTAGCGTCGTCGCCTTGTAATCAAGAGGTCCCGGTTTCGAAACCCGGTGGAGGCACATAGTGGTTCGGAGCCCACTTTAAACTGTACGTTCTGTCCCGATTAGCCTTTCTGTGCATAAAGTGGACTTAAAACAACAAATCAATCAATCTTAAACAGACACTCTTCTCTCGCACTTGCTTGACTGACGCAACGTTCTTGCTGGCGTGCGAATGGAAGAATGTGTTTTCGACTATATTTTACAGTAAACCTACCAAATGATTACCACACAGATGGTGTAAGTGTAAATTACAAAATGACCATAGTTAGACCTTCGTGAAAATTACAGGCAGTGTTGAGGAAATTGAGGGGTTGCTGAAATATGAAGTTTGATTTAAGTCCGCTTTATGCTTAAGGAAATTGCGACTCGACCAACAGTTTAAAGTGTGATCTGAACCACTGTGGAATGTTTCTCCACCGGGTATCGGACCCAGGACTCCTTGTTACATGACAACGACCGTGCGCCATCAAGGAGCCACTTTTGGGGGCTGTTTGGAGGTGGAAAAGTGGGGGGGGGGGGGTGTTAGCGGGATAAGTGTGGATAAATAACTGAATCAGCACTCGCAGGCCCAGATTTGGAAGGGTGAGAACAAAGGAAACCCATGCCTAGGTCTGAATTCGAACCCCGAACCCTTGCGCCGTACAGCTCTGTGATAACCACTCCGCCACGGAGGATACCTTATGTTCCTTTAGTTAGCAATATCTCTCTTCTTGTTTTTGTTTATTTCTCCCTTTTCACTTTCCTTCAATGGAAGTCCTGCACTGTAGTCTTACCCTCCGAGCCTGAGATTGGTGATTCAGTGATTCATCCACAACAGGTTAAACGCACGAGGAACAGTTTCCACGTCCAGCCAGACGCGAGAACTCGAAACTGCTTCTACCCCATCGACCTTTCCTCGCGGCGAGTTGGAGAAAGAGAGATCCGTGCGCTTGATGGTCGTACAAGGGGGGGGGGAGAACTTAGCATTACGCTTATGGGATTATTACTTTACTTGTTCTCTCGGGAATATGAAACTTACGATGATGTAGAAAAACACATCAGCGGGAACAGGACAGGTTGAAGATTTTGTGTTAGGAAAGTTGAAACTTCCATTTGATTAGCCATATCTTCAAGTTGAAGTTGTTTGCCCATGAGAGTCTATAAATAATTATTCATCAGATTTTTTACACAGCGTATCTAGCTTAATAATCTACTTAGAAAACCGGTTCCACTTGCAGCATGGAGAGAAATGCATACTCTCTTGTCTATGTCTTGTTTTTCTTCAGTAGCAGTGCACATTCCGACGATATGGAAATTAATGCATACGTGGTGAGGAGGCACGTATCTAGAAATGTGTTTCGGGGGGAGGGAGATCTGAGCCAAGTGTCTCATAATAATAATAATAATAATAATGTTTAAACTAAGATAATTACAATTATATTAAATTATTTAAAATAGTATTAATTAAAATATTCAAATTAATAAATATTATATTTTTATTACATGAATAGGTACAATGACTGTTTAAGAATAGTGATATAACAGCACGTATACATTATCTAATTTGTAGTTAAGGTCGGCAAAATTTGTAAAAAAAAAAAGAAAAAAGAAACTACCCTGAAAGGAAATTAATGTCAAATAGATAAAGAATTGAATATTTATTGAACATAAAAAAAGGATGTTAGATCCAGTTGACGAAAAATAAAGTTCCTGGTGATGTTTTATGAATGTGAATCTTGCATAAATCTTCTTCGGTACTGTCATTCAAAGTCGTATGATCCCAATATAATCCCATTAGTCAGGCAGAAATAAATAACCCTAGATTAAACAACAAGTATGTTTTTATTATTTAATTTTAGTTATTATAGGTATTATTTCATTATTTTCAATATTTAATTCTTGTACTTAGTAAGTATTTCGGGAAGGAGGAGTCCGGATCCCCTGGACCCCTCCCTTACATACGTCCTTGCGTGGTGTGAAACTGTCACTCTTTGCCTTAATTTGGCGTTAGCGTCTAATGATTCATTGATTTCATCCAAGTTATCTTGCTTGCACGACACACTCAAAGTTATTTACATTTGGTGTCCTCAGAAAATTAGTGACGTCCACTCTGTGGGCGTTCTTTTCAAACAGGCACCATATTCCAGAGTTTTTGTTAAATTATATGTATAGACACATTATAAAGGAAAAAAAATCCTCTAAAAAGAATCAAAAAGGGAAAATTATTGCAAAAAAAAAGAGGGAAAGAGGACTATAGTTTATTAGCATTCCACTACAAAATACTATTTTAAATGAAAAGCGCAATATATACCATTCACATATAAAAAAGGATACATTAAATTTGGTATTAATGTATCCCTTTTTATATATGAATGGTATATATTGTGCTTTCATTTAAAATAATAGTTTTAGTGGAGTGAAAAAATAAACTATAGTCATTTTCATTTCCTTTTTTTGAAGGTAAAGTACAACGAATAAACTTACCATCCGTTTCAATGAAATCTTCCTTGCAGCAGCTTACCGCATTCCATAGCTTGCCGACAGTTGTACCTGACTTCGCCATTTCAGACACAGTTAAAACTATTCTAAAAAACCTTCGCAATAAAAGTCTATCAGATAAGTACACTTTCAACTCAACAGGCGTGCCGCTTACATTGCGTTTATTGCTGGGTAAGCCCAGATCGCATTGCTTCAACAATCGCTGCAACATACTCCCAACACTCAGGAGGGAAGGTATGGTGGAAGGAGCTTGTTATTTTTTACCTCTAAACTGCACCAAATAGACAATTGTTGAATGTTTTGTTCAGATAAAAAAACAGTCGTACAAAACATTTGATATCTTGTCAATAAATGAACTAAGGAATATGTTTTTTAAAAGAGGAAAAAAGGAATGTAGGCTAAAAAGTAGTCAATAAAGGGACCAGATAGGAAAATGTTTTAAAAAAGGAAAAAAAAGAGGGAATATTGGCTGAAAAAGGGAAGTCAAAATCTTGTTGGAGGAAGATAATCATGAACACTGTTGTTATTTATTCTATGATCCGTGTTGAAAAATAAAAAGAGGACTTCCCTTTAAAATCCGGTCTCTGGTAATATATTTCCAAGCTGAATATTCTGGTTATCCAGCGCGGGCTCTTCTGTGGGTAAGACACCCGTACGGCGCATGCGCAGTACAACAACCTGACGGGAGAGAACCAAGAACTCAACGCATATCAGCTTGCGTCGCGCCAATCAGAAAGTTTCAAAGAGGTCTGATGTTCGAGATAGAATCTGATGCGGACTTTCTGCACTGCAAGCTGGCATGTGTAATACAGTTATAACAGTAGCAGACATGTTCGACCTTGGATTTTTAGGTTCTAAAAAGTGTGCTTTTAGGTTCGTAAAATAAGCTCTAAAAATTCTAAAATAGGTTCGAAAAACCCTAAAATAGGTTCTAAAAATCCTAAAATAGGTTCTACAAATCTTAAGTTAGGCTCAAAAAATCTTGAAGTAGGTTCCAAAAACTTAAAATAGTTCAAAATTCCTGAAAAATGCTGATTAGTTAAAGTCACCGGCAATGAAAATGGGACACCTATATCTTGCATAACGTTATGTGTGTCGGCTAATCCTACGGCGATGGCAGAACTGACCATTGGAAATTTGCTATTAAAATCCACTCTTCGCCGTATAGTTAGGCAACAATGTGTTTTCATGTTATCTACAGTCAAACTCCGCAATTTTGTCTGTGAGGATCATCTTGTATGCTGAAAATAATCTTTCAAGAAAAACATAGTCAGTGGTGCCAACTTCAATGCTGAAATGTTAGTTTGCAAGGCGTGAATGCCACAAAGCACCGAAGTGACGCGAAAGTGAGCAAGATCACACACATCAGACCACTTTGTATTGCACAGGTAACAGTGGCACCAGACATTTTGCTTTGTTTAGAGCTTTGAAAAATCACCATGAACTTGGAGGAATGGAAATCGTCAGAGAGTACGTTTCAAACACGTTCGTCAGTGAATTTTTTCGTGACCAAACAAAGCAAATGCCTCTGTGTGGCATATAAATCCTGTAAAACCTTTAAAAATATATAAAAACCTTTAAAAAGGCTTGATTTAGGTGCATAAACCTGAAATTGGTTCTAACAAGCAAAATAGTTTCTTTAGGCACTATAAAACTTCATCAGTTGTTGGTTGCATTTTATTTAACGAAACGCTGACATAACTTATTATTTCTTACATACCTGTAAAGGAAAAAATAGGTTAAAAACCTAAAATCCGACGTCTACTCATGAGACATGAGCCGCGTGAGGTGAAACTTGGGAGCCGGAGAATGGCCTTCCCTCGCCACACCTTCTTTACGAGCTCCGCCCGGCACGATCCCAGCGTCGTAAAATAAAAGCACCTGTTGGCAGTTGCCACGGAAGGAATTCATTTTGCCGCGAAATCTCTTGCAATCCAACACATGGTCACGATATCACACGCAGAGAGTCACGAAGGTACCTCCGTTCGGGATATCGAATATGGCAGTAGATGGCTTCAATCCTCTCCTCAAGCAATTCCATTCCTCGTGAAAGACAACCGGGAGAAATAGGAAGGGAGCGAACTGACAAGTGTTTTCCAAGGAAACCATATTTCGGAAAATGATTTACAGTACCTCAGTTCAGTTTCGCTTACGCAATTACCAAAATAAGTGACTTTAACTTAACGTTGCTCTTCAAAGTTATATCTACCTACAGGAGTGCCCATCCACCCCAAGGCATATGGTTCATTCTCCAAGATGATGTCATAAATCCCCCTAATGTATTTAATTACGACAGCGTGTCTTCTACTATCCTATTCCTGAAAGTCATATTTCTTTAACTTTACTGACCACTTTACTTCATCTGGCCCCACTAAATCCTTTCTTTTCGTAATTTATTGGATTAAATATTGTGCGCCTAGTAGCAAAAATGACTTGAAACGAGCTAGAGTAAATGAATTACTAAGGAAATATATTCTGATCCCCCCTCATCACACATAATCCAGCATGACGTCAAAGTGCAACATTTATTTACATATCTTTAAGAAATATATATACGGACATATTGAATTTTATATTAACCTAGGAAAATTCCCCCTCCCCAAATGTTGTTGGCGCGGGTGGCTCCATTATCCCTCCTGTGGCCATCCTTGTCTGTCTGTCTATCTATCTACACACACATTGACAGCCCCTCCGAAATTTTGAGAAAATGAACATTTTTAAATAAAAACATTGAAGAACTCAGAAAAGTAGAGAAGTAATTCCAAACCCCCTTATTGCTACTTTACAAAGTAGAAAGTTCTAACGAAATATATCGCCTCCCTAGAAAGCACTTTTACAATTCCAGCCCCTCCAGGGGAAAAAAATCCTGCGTACGCCAGTGCCAGAGACGCTTGTGCAAGGACATTGCAGGGAATCTGACGCCCTAGAGACCTCCCCCCCCTCCACGCACAAACACACAGCCGTATACACGCAGATACATATAAATATAAACATGCTTATGTGGACATATGTCGTTACTGAGACATATATCACACGGTTACGGCTATAGCTTTTGCGAGTGTATGTTGAGAAAACTCAATAACGAACAGCTTGCCCAAAATGTAATTGCAGGGCCCACAGGCACGAGACAAGGGAAAAGGAGAGGGGAAACAAATTACTAATTTGAGAGTTTGCCGAGGGCATTCTTATATTGGTTAAACTCTATGTCGCTTTTCATTTCTGAGAGATATTGTAGAACCATGTCACTTTGATTGTGTCAAATGCTACACTCGGGTACACAAAATTAGGAGTCTGGAACAGTATTGCAGCCCGTATTTTTAAAGTACGTGACACAAAAGGGGTGTTGAGGATTGGACTAGGCAACACTGCATGGTGAATGTTGCCATATGATGTCCTAAAATCTTCACTTCCTTTCTTTTCTGTTGATTTTTAGTCGTATTTCTACTTTCCTGGATATATCGGGACCACGAACACAGATAAAACAGACGAGGAACTAAACACAAGGAACATCTATGCCTTACGTGAGATTCAAACCCGAGCCACTGTTAAGCTCTGCATCACATTGGTTGGTTAATCCAGCACGACTCCAATGCTCAGTGGGACCCGCTGTTATAATTTTATTCTGGTTCTGACCTGCCCAAACTCACATTCTCTTCCTCAGAGCCCAGAAAGGAGCGAGGACTCTTCTTTCTTCAGACGGGAAAAATTTATCGGTTCACGCGGTCCATTGACAATAGCTCGAAGTGTATAAGAACCTCAGGTTCTTCTATGAAAATATATAGTTTGAGCTCAAATTTGATCTTCTGTGGGGGAAGAACGATACCTTTGTGTTCAGGTGGTGTCCATTGTAACACGAAAATGTGTGTGTGCAGATCCACAAGGGAATATGAAAGGGCGAGGCACTATGTTACCACCCAAGGGGTCTTTGCCATTGTACCTCTCAAAGGTTTCGGCTCAGATGTTAATTTGTTGGTTTGCCAGAAGCGGGGGTTTCTGGGTATCTTGCTGCAGACGCAAGGGGAAAGGTAAGATGCTATATTGGAACTACAGAATACTCGCAGCGGTGCATCTCTTAATATGCTGTTTACATTCATGTTAATGTTCCTACCTGTATCATAGAGTCTTTATAAAGTGAACGTGAACCGCATTCGTTTATCAATGTTCTTCCATGCCCCCTGTGCTTGTGAATAAACATATATCTCTCGTTTTGAGGTGAAAAGTTAGTGGAACGATGATTGGGTGAAAGAGATGAAAAGGCAAACTCTATGCAACACACTTGTCCCGGCTGAATACTTTTGTTCCAGGCTATGTACCCATTCAGGGTATATACGGATGAATTGGCGTGCTACTTGCAAGACGTGTTTTCATTGTAGCACAGTCCATGGGCGTAACTTAGGGCCTAATTGGGGGGGAGGTGGTCAGGATGGTAAAGTTTTACATCCCATAAAATAACATTCAGGATTATTTGCTAAATGACTGCAAAATTCTCTGTAGTACTCGTACTTTGCTCCTCAGGTCACAGATTGTTAACAAAATTCTCCTTTCAAACCTTAATGAACTTCAAAATTTTGTAGGAGGACATGTGTCCGTCCCCCTAACCCTTTCCAAGTTACGACTATCACAGTCGACGACAACGATAATAGATGGCAAATCGACCGCCACTACATTTACTCCGTTTTCCGCAACGGCAGGTTCGGCAATTGAAATGAAAGTACCAAAAGAAGAGGTCAACATCTGCTTCAGCAAGAGCACAATAAATTTCTTCAAGAAAATATGAAGAAGATGAAAACAGAACGACTATATCTCTGGAAAAAATGCCTGCTGTTATGTTATACGCCGATTGTACAGACAGCTTTGCCAGAAGACAGCAGCAGAGCAGAACAGCGTTGCGAACCTCCCGATAAGAAAAAGCGCTGTATATATTGTGAAATTATTCTAAATGCTATTGTGCTTGGATCTATACAATAATAATGAATTATTACTATTATTGACAATTAGTAATAGCAACTTATAATTAATTATTTTTTCGGATGATTGTAATTTTAAGTTATGCATCTACTTTCCGAGATGAGTTCAAAATTGAACTTGAGATAGTTTGAGATGATTCGTCAACTACAAAGCGGAACATTTGTTTTATTTGTGTCCAACAACTTTCTACCGATTTCTTGCCATGAAAGGTTCCTCGCGAGGTAAACTGTAGAGAATAAAGAAAATATGAAGAGAAGAGGATGTGATTGGAATACCATGTCGACTCGGAAATAAAGATTTGAATATAATTTTATTTTTAATTTCTCAAATCATCGACTTTTGAAGTAAATTTCTCCCTCACAGAGAAGCAAGTTTTGCAAATTGTGCTAGATTTTTCTATTATGCTAGGAGCTACGACGCTCAAATTGCACTAGGTTTACCATTATTATGCTAAGGTTAGCATCGCTGGAACAGACCTACTTAGGAAAACTGCTGTCTTAACTGACAGGAGGTCTGTGTCGGAAGGGGAAACCAACCACGTTTGCTAGAATGAAGAGCAGGCGGGACGATAAGCCTTTGCCTCGCGATAAGATTCCTCCAGTTGAATCCCTTAACCCTACGAACCCTGAGGAATCTGCGAACTGCTTCCAGAACCTTTTAGGCCCAGGACCTTCCCTTCCTTCTTTGATTGATTTTATCTGTCCAACAGTGAACGGCTGGTGAGGGGAGGCCGCGGACAAGGGAAACCTGCAACCCTCGTTATCAGCTTCGGGTTTTGCCTCTAATGACAAAACCTGGCTTGATCAATTAAGGTACATTGTTTCCTTTTGTAAACCATTATTCATTCTTTATCAGTCTCTCTGTTGTGAGCTTCAACTGACAATGAGTTCCGTGGTGATATTCACCCGACAGCCGAGGTATAAGTCACGGTTGTTCTCGCTGTCAATCATACTACAGACGGGTGGGAACGCTATTTTGGCCCAAAGGTCAGAGCTTTAGGGAACAACCCAATGGATGATATTCAGCGAACAACTTGCCCCACAATTCATTGCGTCAAAGCACCCCCGCGACCATGATTCTGGCAAACGTTTCGCGTTTCGTGAAAACACGTTTGATAAGCATTGCGCTCACAGCTTTTGTGGCAGTGATTCAAGGTACAAATATAACGATTATAAACCAAATGTAGACTTTCACATTAGATTATATACCAAAACGTAGATTTCAACAATGACCAGAGTATCTAAAAAAACTGCTATTTGCCACAAAACAACGTTGTATAATGGCTATGTAACATACGAAAAAATACAGGACTCTGGAGCATGTATCTCATGGAATCAAACGGACCTATCCGCAAGTGTAGTGGCTAATGCTTGTAATCGAAGGATCCGAAATTCGATTACCGCTGGAGGGAATTTTGAAGAAAATTAAAAATATTTTTTTAAAAAAGTTAATTAAAACAAACTTTGTCTTGTGTAAATGATAGTTTATAGAAATGTTCCGAAGTACAAAATTGTGTACTATATTTTTTAAGGCCGTATCGCATCATTGTCACTTTTCGTATGTGTATTGAGATATGCTGAAAAGTATATACAAATATACGAATACTTCGAACGCACCCGCTGATTGATAAGCAGTACTGTATTTCAAATTTCCTGTGAACATTATTAGATATCGTACAACAACCACACGCGTTGTAAAGCATGCGGATGTAAAGAGTAACACAAAAGTTATATAACGCTAGCCATAAATACAGTATTTGCCTTTCAAATACGATTCATATTTCACCCCGCATTGGAAAAATCACGCCATCTTAACCACCGAAGAAACTGTATAAAGGTAAGATGTTCTCTCACAATTAATACATAAACAATGGCACACACAAATACACAACGCATTAATTCGCCAAAAGGAAACTTCATTTGAAAATACACAATAATAGTAATACAATTAAAAATGTTAAACATCAGGTCATTTTCATACACGCAGCATATGCTTCGCTTCACGCTTGCTATCGCTTGCCGGGCTGAGTGCCGGAGCACATGCGGTTTGGCCAGATTTCCCATCATGCTCTCCGCCGCTGACGTCGCATTGAATATCATCCATTGGTGCTGAAATATACTGTTACATAAACATTATACCAAGTCTGTAGTCAAACGCGTTCAGTACACGGCTCACAATCTCGCCTTGGAATATTCTAAGTTCGGGTCCTGCCTAAGACTGGGTTTAATCTTTTCAATGTTTCATCAAATTATCATTCATCCACATGTCATGGTGGTATAGTCGGTAGGGCGTCTGACTACCAAGCTGGAGATCAGGGTTCGATTCCGGGGTGAATGATCTAAGGTCGGAATTTTTCCGGCCTTGTCCCCGTATAAAGCGGCTCTGGGGCTCACGCAGTCTCAAATCAATGGGTACCTGGGAGGGTAAAGGCTGCCGGAGTGTGGTGCTGATCACATCACATCCAAAATGGCCG
The DNA here is from genome assembly GCF_977018435.1 of Lepisma saccharinum. NCBI lineage: Eukaryota > Metazoa > Arthropoda > Insecta > Zygentoma > Lepismatidae > Lepisma > Lepisma saccharinum. The sequence goes on along the minus strand of NC_139236.1, from coordinate 19,079,809 downwards.
AGAACGAAAATATGTAGGGCCCTACCCTTACATTCCCTAACTGTGACGTCATGGCACTACATGCACGAGGAACTTTACCTTCACCTTACCACATGTCGCTGTTATCTAAAGGAGATAGAAAAACGACGCTAAATAAACTAAATTCAATTGAGGTGCTAACTGAAGCTATTTACAATGTAGTATATGTATACGCGCACCTAAAACTTGCACAGCTCAGACAAAACACATAGTAATGTGTTCAAAGAAGTGTGAACGTTATAGAACCTTTAGAAAACAACTGACTGGCCTAATAACAACAATTAGCTTACAATATTAATAAAACCAGGTAAAGCACAAACACATGGAATAAATTTAGAATATTGACGAATATAGACTATTCGAACTATTCATGCGACAAGAGCGATTTGTGTGACCCTGATTTTTCGCGTTTATTTTATTTAAAAATGGGTGTTATTTCTCTCACTTTCGGCGTATTTCCCCCAAAAATGTGTCAAAGAACAAGCTGTACTCAGCTTTCACATGATTTTTTTAAAAACCCATGCTTATCGTGAGCCTCTTGTACTCCCTATAGAAAGTGAATGACTTAATTCCCAAAATAAATAACATATAATTGCCTGCGACTACTAATAGATATAACACTTAGCGTGAAACATGAGACATTTCGTTCCAAGATGGATTGTTTTAAATCAGATTGATTTAAATAAATAATTTACAGAATAATGTACATAAGGATTTTGTAGATATCAGAATCACTGTTGGTGAAAGTACATTATTCTCGTAATCATTTAATGGTGTTTATTAGGCTCTAAGCAAGGAAAGGAAACATAATGTATGTACTGATGAGGTGAAGCTCATGCGAAAAGAAATGTAATATGAAAACTGCAAACACACGAATTCTCTTGACTTAAAATTCAATAATTTTTACAGGCAAAAATAGCAAACATTTTGTGCAGAATAATAAAAAAATACTAATCATGTTAAACCATAAATAGTGTCATTATATTTCAAATGTAAATAAAAATGGCAGCTGATATTTTGCAAACTATCATTAGCTAAAACTTGCCAAAATTCAGCTACAAAGACTTTAAAAAAATATTCTAAGTTACAATTATAGAGTACATCCAGAATGTTTTATTTTCACCTGAAGAAAAGTTAGTTAGATTATGTATTATAGTGTCATTAGCACACTCAAGAAACATTTCGATAGTAGGTTCATATATATAGTATCAGAAACAGAAAAATGTATATTTACATATAATTTTTTATTTGCTTGAATCAAACTATTTAAATATTTTACAGAGCCGTTTACTAGAAGAATCTTTTCTGTAAAAAAAACATTTCTATATGTATGGCGCCAAAAACCATAACAGCAATTTTAAGCTTTTTTTTTAAAAAAAAAATAGATTTAAATAAAAAAAAAATCATCCAAAAGGATTTTTAAAATAAAAATCATGATTTTTATCCACCCTGTTTCGTTCACTCACTGATGTCTTACTGAAAATCTTGTACATTGGGTTTACAATCACTTTCATGAACACCTGAGCTTTTGGGAAGCAGAAATGTTAGAGCTATCTATTTCGGTGCTTTTGATCCCCGACAGGTTAATAAATGTCGGTGTTGACCGAGTATCGTGTGTGAGGACAGCTGGGAAGCTACTCCAAAAGAGTGCTGAAGGGCGTCCGTCCCGCAACGTGTAGTGGTTATGTCGTCGCTTTATACTAAATAGATCGTGGATTCGATACCAGTTGGAGTCTGCCACTGCGGTTGTTGTTGTTGAGTTGAGTTGGTGTTTTAAGTCCACTATATGCACAGTAAGGCTAATCGGGACTGGACCTACAGTTTAAATTGGGATCCGAAGCACGATGTGCCTTCACCGGGGATCGAACCCGAGATACCTCGATTACAAGGCGACGACGCTACCACTACGTCATCAGGGAGGCCCTCTGCCACTGTGGTCTGAACCACTTTAACGGACAAGTTAAAGTAGTCGGATATCACTTTAACCTATCACCCACCGGTTGGTCTATTATCTGGACATAAAAAATGGTTCAAAAAGTGATACAATTCGTAGAAATACTAAATATCGCCTAATTTGTATATGTTTAGCATACCGTATCATTGCATACCGTTTTCTGGTAACAATCAACGTTTTTCGATGTTAGTCTCTAATAAGAATAGTAATTATAGTTCATTCAAGTGGAGAGCCGCGGCGGTCCAGTCTATAGGTCGTCTGACTGCCACGGGGGAGTCATGAGTTCGATCTCTGGTACGGGTGATTTCAGGCGGAACCTTTCCATCAACGCCTCTGTATGGAGAGGGTGTGGGGTTCAATAGATCTCTAATAAATAGGTACCTGGAGGTAACCCTTTGGTGGGGGTGAGGTGTGGTGGATAAAGGCGACCGGAACGTGTTGCTGATCACATCACCTCCACAAACGGCAGAGATTATGAATATGTGGGCTTGTATTTCCGCATGCCCTCCCCCGGCAAGTTATAATGTGCAAGGGTTACTTTTAGTTCATTCTAAACCATTTTATATTCATGGAAGTTCCGAAGACAAAAACTTGCAGAACATCCTTGAGAGATTATTAAAATACCTAAATTTCTAATTTTCATTCATGCTGGTCGTATTCATGTTAGCCTTGTCATTTGTGGTCTTCGTTTCATTTCAGTTGTATCACTTGTATACTTGTATGTATATCTTTTAACACGTATCTATCATTTGCTTTGGTTAGTATAGTTTTTCTGTCACTTTTGGCCAATCACGAACTCGGGGATGAACGATGATTAGATGAAATTTATGAAGGAACACTCACGAAGAAGCACCCAGGATACGAATCTGGAACCTTTGGTGGCGAGATTGTGAGTCGAGCGTTTAACATGCTCGGCTACAGAAGCAGCCAGTTTGATCAACCGAATTAGTTAAGATAATCCATTTGATGAAGTGATTGATTGATTTGATTTAGTTTACTTCGCTTTTCTGCTATTTTTGGTTAATCGCGAAAATGAGGATGAGTGATGAAATTGATGGATGGACACTTACAGAGAACACCCATACCCAGGCCGGGATTCGAACTCGATTGATGAAGTTACCAAAACTTAGCATCAGCAAACGTGGGACAGTGAGAGAGAAAATATATAAATCAGAGACGGAGAGAGAAGGAAAAGAGAAGTCACAAGAAAGAGAGAGAAAGGACAAGCGCAACTCATGTAATAAAGGGGATTGTTAATGATGTATATATGGCAAACAGGAGAAATAGAAAAGAGAGAGAGAGAGAGAGAGAGAGAAGACGAGAAAGAAAGACAAACAGGAAAAGAAGGAAATAGAAAAAGAGAGTGAATCAGAACGACAGACAAGGAGAAAGAGGGAGATACATAATTATAAACAAGGAGAGAGAGAGAGAGAGAGAGACAGAGAGAGAGAGAGAGAGAGAGAGAGAGAGAGAGAGAGAACATCTTGTTTTTTGTTGTGTTACGCTAACTCTGCTTCCTCACTGAGCGGTTGTCTTTCTGCTGGATTCGTTTAACATTTTTATATCCGATTTTATTTGGAAATTTACAAGGGGAAATAATTCGTGTAAACAATAAAGTACATCGAGCACTATCTGTTGTCGAAATACTCACCACATGAACACTTGAGAAGCCGTACTCGAGCAGAAGGGAAAAGGGGGGGGGGGGGATAACCAGAAAGAGAAACAGACCGGACAAGCGTTCTGTAAATGATATTGTGTAACATCCCGACAATCACTTTCTTATGCCTTTAGCAGACCTGTTGGGAGCTGATTACGCCCATAACATCCTATCTTAAATTCAATTACTGTTTTGTTTTTAGACAGGGCGGGGGATGAAAAGAAAGCAACAGAAAAAAGAGGTGCTAGCCTAAGAGTTTAAAAAAAATCAATCAACTGGATAAGAGGGAACTTAATCTTAACAGCCCTCCTTACAACTTAACCTGTTATGCCACTGCAAAACTTCCTTGTTAGATATAATAGTGACTGTGGTTTCTTAATTTGGCGCCTTTTCAAGAAAGAAGTGCTCAACGCTGTATCACAAATTTCTCTTCGGTGCTTAAGAGATTAATTTAAAGAAGCTGGAATTGAATTTACGATGAAATCGCAAAGCAGTTTCGGACTCGATCCCTGATGAAGATGTATTACTCAATGCTTCATACGCCACATTAAACTGTACTTTCCAGTTCCGGTCAGCTGATCTGAGCATCGAATGGACTTCATAGCGATATGCTTCCCCGGTACAAGTCAAGGAATAGGAAATCGACGCTCCATTGGTTACAATCTTGAACTGCAGAGCGCGCTACGACGCCAGGGGTCAAAGATTCAAATCTCGGCCTGGGCATGGGTGTCTTTTGTGAGTGGCTCTTCATCATATCACCACTCATCCTCATTGTCGCGATTAGCGTAAAGTGGCAGAGAAGCGAAAGTAAAATAAACCAAATCAATCAATCAACAACATTCTTGAACTAACTAACCAATCCGGGTACATTACTTCCTCTCCCTTAGAAAAACGAACATAAATTTGTCTTACATTTGCGATCCTTATCTGAAAAGTAAATTACAGAAAATGTTACAAAGTACGAAACACTTACCTTGGGTGAAGTTGGCAACAGCACCTGCTCCTTGTATACGATTGATAATGTCCCCATATTCAGGCTCCAAGGTGATGACGTACAGCAAGCTGGATGAAGGGCTATCAATGTCTTCTGCCCTAAGCACGTTGCCCGTGAATTGGAATCCCAGCTGCCCACCGTCGTCCAATGGACCGATCGCAGACGCACCTCGATTCACGGCGATTTGAGGGATCCCGTTGTCGACCGGGATAACCTGAATAATCATATCCTGAGGGACGCGAGTTTCCCTGTCCAATATAGGATACACGTAGAAGTCCACGTGAACTCCGTCGGACACGACGAAACTGAAGGAGTCGTCCGCAGTTTCGCTACCGTCGTGGGAGTACGATATCAAGTTCTCCAAGAGATCCGACATGAAAAATTCGCGCACGGGTTTGCTGAGATTGAACAATAGTTTCCCGTGTACCGGAAGCTGCGTCACGGTTATCTTTATCTTGTCAGGTTCTGTATCCTTGTCCTCGACCTTCAGCTCGAAAGGAGTCACAATCTTCACCCCGCCCTCCGAAACCAGGAGCTTGTTTGCAAACACCACAGGTTTCTTGTTGTCGACGTCACTCAGAGATATTCGGAAGGTCCGATAGACCGAGTTGTAACCATCCGAAACCTCGAACTCAAAACTGTCCATCTTCTCCTCGTCGCCTCTGGTATGAACATAGTAAATTTTGTTTCCGGCCAACTGGAGCTGCGTGAACTGGAAAATCGGAACTCCTGGATAATCTGAGTTTTCCAGGTGTCCTCTGCTGGGTGATCGGGTGATGGTGAATTTGAGAAATTCGTCGTCGCTGTTCAGGTCACTTGTGCTCAATATATCAGTCGTGAGGGTCACTTTCCCTCCTTCTGGAAGCTCGACACCCTTATTTACAACGTCGGGATATATGAAGTCAATCCCGTCTACGGTTATGTAGAAGTATCGGTCGATGAGCGGGTTGAATCCATCGGTGACGTCAAACTTGATGATGTCCCTAGCGCCTTCCCGGCCAGTGTGCGTATACCTAAGGAACCCCGAATCTATCTGGCTTTGTGTGAAGTTATCCCCTTTCGTCAGGTTCACCATCATTTCGTGCGAGTCAGGGTCATGCAGGGAGAGGAAACCGTGTTTCGGTGGTTTCCGAATTGTAAAGGTCAAGTTTGCGTCTTCAGAGTCCACATCTTCGGCCTTAAGTACTTTGTTTGTAATAGTGACGGCATCCCCAACATCGATGTCCAAACCGTCGTTGACCGTGAGCCTGGGCGTTTCGTCGTCTCTTGGTATCACCAACACGATGAACTTCTTCTTTATTGTGTGAGCATCGTGTCCATCACTCAGGGACAATTCGAAGGTATCCTGCAAAGTTTCGGAATCGTCATGCGAATACATTATGTTCGAAGCGTACGATATTTGTTCCAGGGTGAAGGAGAGCACATCTGTCACGCCACTGGTGTCGTGCTGGACGATTCTTCCATGCTCCGGGGGCGTAATGACGTGGAACGTGAGAGTGTCCTTGGGTTCGTCCAGATCAGCCGCGTTCAAGATCGGCAAGTCGATTATAATTTCCAACCCTTCCATGACAACAAACTCCCTCATGAATATCTCCGGGGTTTCGTCGTTCACTGGGTCAATGGCGACGGGGAAGAAAGTTTCTGGGGAAGTGTTTACGCCGTCGGTGCAGACGAGGGTGAATCCATCCTGACGAGGCTCAATTTTATGGTGTATACTCTGGACATAATTGATATTTCTGCGTTTGATGTCGCCGAACGTGAACGACGTTATTGGGATCCCCCTGCGAGATCTTTCAGAACCAGGACCCGGAGACACATTTTCCAGATAACCTTTCGCAGGTTGTACCATGATGGTGCACAGCACATCCTCTTCTACCGAATCATCATCTGCAACTACCAGGTGGTCGTCTGTTACAGTGGACTTTCCCCCTTCATCTACTAGAAACCCCGGGTCTATTTCGACTATAGGAGAAATATTGTCGACAGGGTCTATGGTAACGTTAACCTCGACGTGGTTTATTCTGCTATCGCCAAGTATCCACTCGTCAGACATGTCCGATAACTTCAGCACGAACACGTCGTTTTCCGCATTACGACCTATTTCTCCACCGACGTGGACGTATTTGACTTCCTTCATCTCAATGTTCATTTGCGTGAACCTATCGACAGGCTGGCCTCTCAACTGGATAATACCATAACGGGGCTCTTTCTCAATGATGAACGTCAACATCAGATCTTCTGAATCGGGATCGGAAGCTCTCAGTATATCGGTGTCAAGAATAGCAGACTGACCTTCGCTGACCTTCACGACGATTCCAAGTATTCCTGGCGATATCTCCAAGCTTGGAGGTAAATCGTCTACTGGCTGGATGTCTACGCGCACAACTATGGGTACTTTGTGCACCATGTCGGAAACTTCTAGATTAAAATGGTCTTTCCCTACCTCGTCACTGTTGTGGGAATATTGGATGTAGTTCCTGACTATATCGTCTTGCCTAAATTCGTCCCCAACTATAAGTGGAACTGACCTGTAGCTAAGAGTACCGTGTGATGGTGGTTTCACCACTCGAAATACAACCTCGCTGAGCTCCGTGTCCAGATCTTTGACGTCCAGAACGTCGGATGAGATAACGGCTGTACCTCCCTCAAGGACTTTATTCAATCCACTGTTGTGCACTATAGGCGGCTTGTTGTCTACAGGTATAAGAAAAATGGCAAACACTTGATCGGGTGAAACGTTTTCAGAACTGTCCACAACCTCAAACTCGAATTGAATCACCCTTGGTGTAATGCCCAGCTCGATGGACGGTGGCTTGTAAGATATTTTGTGATGGTTGATCTGAGCCTGCGTGAAGTCGTTCACTACAACCTTTGGGTTTTCTGTGAGTACAATGTAGCCTGCATCTAATGGATTGTTGTCGTCTGTGTCGTACGGGGGCTTCGTTACACGGTACAGAAGGTGGCGGTCTTTTGTATCCGAATCGGTGAATCTGAGGTGGGTTTTGGTGATGGCCGTGAGCTGAAATTCTTCTACGTCTATCTGCATGGTGGCGCCTTCGTGAATTTCCGGAGAAACGTCGTCTACCGGCAGGATCTTGATGATGAACTCTTGCACCTCTGACTCGTTTGGAGGGTCATAACCGTCGTTCACCTTGAAATGCACCGCGTCGAAAATTACGTCGGAGGTGTGTTCACCGGAGTGGCTGTAGAACAGTCTCCCTTCCGCGATGTCCACCTGCGTCCACTTGTCCGTTGTCCTCTCGTACAACCCAGAGTCAGCAAGGTGCCAGTTCTCTGGATCTTCCGGAAGAGTTGTTCTTTTCAGGATAATGTCACCGTGTTTTGGTTCCGGTTCGACAAGGACGAAGGTGATCTTCGAGTCGTCGCTGTCCACATCCGTGGCACTGAGAACAAACGGGGATAATTCGACGTCTTCGTTCTTGCGCACTGACGTGCCCGTATTGACGTTTACCACGGGTGGCATGTCGTCTACAGGAAAAATGGTGACTGGAAACAAGATCTCCACTTCATTGCGACCATCGAACAGCCTGAAAACAATATTATCAGCGTTCGTGTCGCTGCCGTCGTGCTGGTAGGATATGAGACCCGTGTCAAGGTCGGCGGGAGTGAAGTGGGTGGTGGGGGTACCCATCAGCAGCAACTGACCGTGTCGAAGACCGTCGACGACGCTGACGACCACGTCCTCCAGGTTGTCCTCGTCTGAAATTTCGAGATTCTTGGAGCTCAGGAGCTTCCTCGATTCCCCTTCGAATAGGGATATCCCAGTATTTCTGGTCGCTAGTGGCGCCAAAGTGTTTTTGGGGTTCACGACCACCATGACGGTGAAAGGATCGGACGAGGCGCCGTCTCGGTCTATGATCTCCATGGTGACCTCGTAGACACGCTTGACGTCAGAGTCCGACGAGGGAGGTTTATAGGCGATCTTCAGGTTCTGTAGGTCTCTCTGGTAGAAGGACGTTATGGGGATGGTCTGATCGTCCGTGCTCACTATCTCCCCCTCCCCGTACCCCAGTACCGACGTCACGTTGAAGACAAGTTCTTCAGAGGGCGTCTCAGCATCCTCGGCGTAAAATATGCTTGGGGTGAACGCCGTCATGACAAACTGATTGACATCCAGCAACAAGAGCGAATCGAAACTGAGCGTCGGCTTACGGTTCTCTACCCCCTCTTCTATTCGCACCATCACCTGAAAGAATTCCTGCTTGGCAATGTTGCCATCCCTGTCGAAAACCTCGACGACCATGGGGATGTAGTCACTGTTCGGGGAATCCCCGCGCAAGTCACCCGCGTGTTGATACCAAACGTGGGATTTCGTCAGTTCGTCGCAGTCGTAAGTGGTGCTTCCGGTGTCCGAGACGACCCGCCCGTAACGAGGGAGTCCTTGGTTCGACGCGAGGATGGTCACTTTGCAGCGAGAACCGTCGCGATCGTAGTCGAACTGCAGATTGCGATCCGTAATGGGGCCGCTCTGTCCACCGATCTCCTTGACGACCAACGGCATGTTTCTGGTGACCACTTCCAGCTGCTCGAACGTCACTTGGATCTTGAGGAGAACCGGCACGATGTGGGTGTCCTCGAAGGTGTCATAACGCACCAACAATCTCACTCTGTCCTTCGTGGGACTGCGAGATCCGAAATGGGTGTAGTGAACGTCCTTAGGGCCAAAATTGCAAGGAAAAGTAGGTGGATAGATCTTACCTGGGCGCTGGGACAACGGGTCGTTCTGTATCACCTGCACAAAGCACTTGTCTCCGGCTCGCACGTCGACGTCCAGATGTTTACCAGGCTCCAGAAACGTCACTCTTCCAAAGGGCACTTCCAGATCCTCGCTCCTGGGAGAAACAACCTCACCGGGAGAAAAATCGCCGTCGTACTCGTACTCCGCGAAGTGGTACGTGGGACTCGAACCCATGACCGCGACGAGAAAGCACAGGAACGCGAGAACTCCGAACCGCCACTGCATGGTTACGAGGGAGTATAAGTTCACGTAGGAAAGATAATTCTTGCCGCGTTTGACGTTCCTACGAGTTCCGCGCACACGCGTGGTCACGCTTACACATAGCGCGAGAACTTGTCAAGCACTTCGGCACGGCTGCAAGACGCGAATGCCTTACCGTGTTTCCGCAGACAAGTCTAGCTACCAGCGCGCACGAATACAAGCAGGGTGCCCGGATCTACTTCTCCCGGCGTAGTCCTCCAGCAGCGCTCTGGTCAAGAGAAGGGAAGAGGGTGGTAGGTGCAGGTGGGAAGTCAAGAGGGAGGGGAGCTAAGAAAACGCCCCAGATATTGTCACCTGTATTTCACCCTGTGGCGCCTTCGCTTTTCAAATGGTTGTTTTTTTCTTAAGCAGAGTAGAAGGTAAAACCACAAAAATATTTTCTGCATTCTTGTTGGTTCCTTCTTTCTGGAAATCGGGTCTTGCATGGTTTTCTCACTTCAAGCACAAGGCAATCCGAACTGGATTTATTTTTCCATGACGAATTCAAACCAATAACCGTCCATAACGCCGGTTGGTAAACGAGCTATTACTGTAACGGACCAGATCTTTAGCCGATCTCCGTGGTAAATTTGCTATCAGAGCGCGCTACGACACCAGGGCTCCCGGGTTCGAATCCCAGTTGTCCTGAAAACAGAGAATTGTGTAAAACTGATCGAATGGTTGAATTGTTGTTTTAAGTCACTTTATGCACAGAAAGGCTGATCGGGACTGAACCTACAGTTTAAAGTGGGATCCGAACCACTGTGCCTCCACCAGGTATCGAACCCAGGACCCCTTGAATACAAGGCGACTAAGGTACCAGTACGCCATCGGGGAGGTCCTGATGTATGACAGAATTAAAATATATTGGCAGGGGAAACTACCACTTTGGAGATTCTTTTAATAATAAATTACTTTGCCGCCTTGTAATCAAGGGGTTCCGGGTTCGATACCCGGTGGAGGCACATAATGGTGCGGATCCCACTTTAAACTGTAGCTCCAGTCCCGATTAGCCTTTCTGTGCATAAAGTTGACTTAAAGCAACAAATCAAACAAACAATATTAAATTAAATGTGAAAGTGATTTATTTTTGATCTTGCCAACGGAGTTCCCGGCTTCGAGTCCCGGTTTGGGTATGGGTGTCTCTTCATCAATTACACTTATCATCACTCGTCCCCATCGTTACGATTAGCCAAAAGTGACAGAAAAGTGGCGTAACAATAATTTTGACCATATTCAAACCCAGATTCCATATTTAGAGAAGACACGATCTTCGAATTTCTGGCAGGGAACAATCGTTATTCTCTCATTCTCACGTATATAATCCTTGATATTAATCTTAACTTGCAGAAATAAATGAATTGTTGTTTTGTTCAGCATTTATGCACAGGTAGGCTAATCGGGAATGGACCTACAGTTTAATGTGCGATCCGAACAACTGAGTAATGTGCCACCACCGGATATCGAACTCGGGACCAAATGATTACATGTCGACGAAGTTACCACTACGCTATCGGGGATGGCTTTAACATGTAGAAAGGTATAAAATAAGTGCGATGTAATAAATTCTTGTAAAGAGTGGCTTATTAGTAATACACATTAATGTATCTCGAGTAACTATCGAATGCAATAAACTTACACTTTTAAAGTACACTTTTCTCATACAATTGTAACAAAATTAATTGTTCCAACTTTCTAATTATTATTCTGTTTCACATACATATAAACGACAGCGATATCTAGTATCCTCTCGAGTAGGCTCATTGTTGTGTATTCGATTCTTCTTTACCTAATCAAGTCGAGATCAGACTTTTCAAAGCGAATAAATGTGATTGAGTTATAATAGTTATTATATGACTAACTGTTCATGAATTACTATGCAAACTGCAACTTTGTTATATTTCAAAATTAATAACTGTAAACAATTTACTTTTCCGTAATCGAGTAACTCTTAAAGCGAAAGGAGTTAATTTCCAAATGAATAACTCTATCCGAGTTACTTTCAAGAATAACCCGATCTCAGTGGCGGAGCGGTGATGGTTAACGCAGGGTTGTTGAAGGTCCAGTAATTTTAAATAAACTCAATTCCGGTCCAGGAGAGAAAATCAGCAAGCGTAAATGAGTTCTGGACCGTAAAGTACCTTCATATCTGTAAAGTATTTCTATTCGGTCCAGGAACCTTTTTTCCAGGCCAATTTAAATACGTTCCAGGAACCTTTTTTCTGTTTCAATTAAAATACGGCCCAGGAACCTTTTTAAGACTGAATTTAAATTCGATCCAGGAACATTTTTTTCTGTCTCAATTTAAATACGGTCCATGAACCTTCTTTTCCGGATGAATTTAAATACGGTCCAGGAAACTTTTTTCTGAATCAATTTAAATCCAGTCCAGGAACTTTTTTCCGAATCAATTTATATTCGGTCCAGGAACCTTTTTCAGACTGAATTTAAATTCGGTCCAGGAACGTTTTTTCTGTCTCAATTTAAATACGGTCCAGGAACCTTTTTCCTGTCTCAATTTAAATACGGTCCATGAACCTTTTTTTCCGGATGAATTTAAATACGGTCCAGGAACCTTTTTTCTGAATCAATTTAAATCCAGTCCAGGAACTTTTTTCCGAATCAATTTATATTCGGTCCAGGAACCTTTTTAAAACTGAATTTAAATTCGGTGCAGGAACCTTTTTTCTGTCTCAATTTAAATACGGCACAGCAACCTTTTTTCCGGATGAATTTAAATACGGTCCAGGAACCTTTTTCAGACTGAATTTAAATACGGTCCAGGAACCTTTTTTCCGGATGAATTTAAATACGGTCCAGGAACCTTTTTCAGACTGAATTTAAATTCTGTCCAGGAACCTTTTTTCTGTCTCAATTTAAATACTGTCCAGGAACCTTTTTTCCGGATGAATTTAAATACGGTCCAGGAACCTTTTTTCTGTCTCAATTTAAATACTGACCAGGAACCTTTTTTCCGGATGAATTTAAATACTGTCCAGGAACCTTTTTTCTGTCTCAATTTAAATACTGTCCAGGAACCTTTTTTCCGGATGAATTTAAATTCGGTCCAGGAACATTTTTTCCGGATGAATTTAAATACGGTCCAGGAACCTTTTTCAGACTGAATTTAAATTCGGTCCAGGAACCTTTTTTCTGTCTCAATTTAAATACTGTCCAGGAACCTTTTCCCCGGATGAATTTAAATACGGTCCAGGAACCTTTTTCCGGATGAATTTAAATTCGGTCCAGGAACCTTTTTCAGACTGAATTTAAATACGGTCCAGGAACCTTTTTCAGACAATTTAAATACGGTCCATGAACCTTTTCCGGCTAAATTTAAATATGGTCCAGGAACATTTTTTTTAATGAAACAATACGCAAATTGGACCGAATTTCAATTGTGCTACAAAAAAGGTTCCGGTCCAGCAGTGGAACCCAATAGAACCCATTACAATTTATGGGATCCTGGACCTTTAACAACCTTGGCATAACGCGCTACGAAGTCAGAGGGTCCAGGATCGAACCTAAGTTAAATGAATGGATGTGTGATTGTTCATAAGTTCATCGTTCTTCTTCGTCGTCGCGAATAACACAAGTGGTAGAAAAGCTACGTGAAATAACCGATAAGACGTTTTAGAATGAGTAACTTCTCTCAGACACGCTTGATTTTTAAATAAGTAACTAAAGCAATTGAGGACTAAAATTGGTAAACGTTGTAAGTGCCGAAAGCGAAAGTGTTGGGAAATCGCATCGTTCAGCACATCAGCCCGTAAGAACGTTCACACTAGTGACCTCTTTACACGCCCTTTGGACTACTTAGAGGGCTACCAGCCACTTTTCACGTTTACCACATTATAAAGCATGGGAAATTTCACAGTTTAACGTGGAAAACGGTGTTTGAATTATTGTGGAACTTACAGCGTTTACCAATTTTAGTCTTCAATTTTCGATAGGAGTAAGTGAAACTGTCTTCCATTTCAGAATGGAGAATTGTTTTTGAGCAAGTTTAAAAATATTTAACCGAAACTTACCCTATTATTCAAAATGAATTACTGTAACCAAGTTACTTTTTCAAATTAGTAAATTGTACGTAATTTAATTTTCGTAACTGTAAATTATATCGTAACTGAATTATCCTTCATATATATTATCTAATGGTTATCTGTAACGTAATTACTTTTACAACTAACTTCAAGTGTTGATTCCGCTACATACAGAAAGGCATTCCAAGACTGCGACTGAAACAATAGGAGATGTACTGCATAAAGGCCATTCGGAATGGTGAGCGGCCACAGTCAGCTGTGTTGGTCGACAGTTCTAGGAAAACACCTTTAGTCCCCTAAATCTGGCCTCCTAACCTAAGAACGTAGGCATTATTAGAATTAGAATTGTGAAAATAATGCATGTTAGTTGGTTAGAATGGTTAACCCTAGCTTACCCGAAGGGGGCTGTCGTGCACACCACCTTCAATTTTTTCGCTTTTTCAAGTAAAAAATTTTTATAAAAAATTGAAAATAAATTGTTCCCTAGGGTGTTCCCAATATTTCTGTATTAATTTTGTTCATAAAAAACAAATGTAATGTAAATAGGAGGCAAAGGCGCAATCTTTGAATGCGTGTTATTCAAGACACTCACGCCAGTGAGAGTGTACAATTGTTTGGTAATGATGATAATTTTGGTAATTATTATAATTAATAAACAACTGCCCCTCTATAAACACAGAAACACCAATGAAAAATGATGATGTTGTTTGTGAGTTCTAGTGAATTGTAAAATATGTTGTGACACTCATGCAATAATTGGTTATTTTTTATTAATGATGGTAATTTTTGTAATTATTGCAATTAATTAATAACTGCACATATGTAATCAACAAAGGAAGCAGTGATTCAATATCAAAAATGATATCTTGAATTTTAGTGATGAAAAAGAGTGTGGGCCTGTGAGGTCCTGCCCCCTCCCCTTCAGGTAAGTAAGTTTCTCGTACGGCACGGGTAAGCTAGGGTTAAGTGTGTGCTATCAGCATGTTTTAGCAACTGATTTTCGCGACATGGTAGACGCTGGATGTGCCTCCTGTCATACTTCTGATGATAATTAGGTAGTTAGGTGGCGGGCCCCCTTTTTATTTGCTATCCCAATGTTACTATGATGCAACGGGCGTCATTTCAGTAGGTACAATTCTCAAAATAATGTAAGAGTAGCATAAATAGAACGGATTTCACTTTGAACTAAATTCATAAACCCGAAGGTTTATGGCTGCAGCAACACAAGCTTTCCATGTGTCCCTATCCTGGGCAAGACCAATCCAATCTTTTTTATCCTTACCGATTTCCATTAGGTCCATCTCAACGTCATCCCTCTATCTTTGTCTTGGCCTTCCTACAGCTCTCTTACTAACAGGTTTCCCAAGAAGAATTCTATAAATTCTTCTTTCCTCTCCCATTCGTGCCACATGGCCTGCCCACCTAAGTCTTCTTGGTTTAATTGCGAGCAAGGGGTATATAAATAACACAAATAAAAATATATTAATGTACACAAGATTATGTCCTTCCTAAGCGTTCTCGTCGTTAATTTATTTATATAGATAAAAATTAATGAGATTAAGAAACAATATTTTCGAAATAAATTAATCATACATACCTCTTAACTTACTTCTTAGTTATCCTTTCAAATATTTATATGATAAGGGGTAAGTACTGCAAATGAGCAAAGTTCAGATAATGATGATGATTGTTGTTGACTTGTGTGTACGGAACCATTTTCCAATTCTAAATCTCGAGAGGAGTGGGTCCAGTGCCTTGAGTGTAAACAGTGAGTACGTGATGCTTCTACTAAGGGAAAACCTGTTTATATTCGTCAAAATTGTGACTCTGATGATGATACATAAAGCATCTTGAATTACACAATTCAATATTTCATTGTATTATTACATTTTTATATTAGACTAGACCTACACCATAATTTTCCCGATATGGTGTTAGAGATATCACTTGATTAGTAATAGAAAAAAAATGAGATGGCGTGGCAACTTCATCATCCTAATGGTGTAATTATTGATGTATCTAATCAATGAAATTATTTTTACTGTGCAGTGATGATTAGAGCTCGGATTTGTATGTAATTACATATTCTTTGTTACATATTTTTACATATTTTCGACGATATTACATATTTTACATATTTGCTAATTTAATTTACACAAAACAACATATTTCTGTATTTTCTTCCTATTTTGATTTTATTTCCTATATTTTCGATCTCTGATACATGATGAAGAAAATTTGTAGCTCATATGGTGTCATATTTCTTAATGAATGAGATGCATAGTGCTTAGGGTCACCTAAAATTGACTGCAAGAAAAGAAATAAATAAAATTATACGGGAACTGTTATTTATCGAGAGATGCTAACCTCTTTCTGGTTACATATTTTCGTTTCGCTTTTAGGTTTAGACGAAGCACCTAGAAACTTGGCATCGGTGGACAAGAAAGCTACTTTCCTGTATATAGAGAATTGCACAATATGTTCCTTCGTACAAAAAGTACAAAAGTAGGTATGTACGATATTTTCATTCGATTGTTCTTTCTGTAGACACTATTTTTTTACAAATTGTTTCGAAAGTTACAAAGAGCTCTCTTACGTATTTACATATTCTACAATAATTTGCAGTGTGAAATGTAATTAATAGTTGACAAAATTCGTTTCTTAAATATGTACACTTTGCTGTGCTTTTTTGAATTTATAAATTTTGATACAAATTTGAATTTGAACAACTTACGTCCTTAAAAGTATGTTGAATATGTTCAAATAAAATAAATATCTAGCAGATTTCTTGAAATTACTTGGATACTTGATTATTATTAATATTACATATTCTTAGATATTACATATTTAGCTACATATCCTTTTAATAAAACATATTTAGGTACATATTTTATCAGTTATTGTTACATATTTATGTACATATTTTATACTTTCATATTACATAAACATCCGAGGTATAGTGATGATATATAATTTGTCTATACTATGTAATTCAGAAGTACTAGATACTGTCACAACTTGACTTAAGCTTGTCACAACTAGCCCCACACCTGGGCATGTTGTGACAAAACACTTCTTCTTCTTTTCTTGCAAATACTGTTCTTATGCTGTAACTTGAACAAATATAAAAAATCATGGTAATAGCTAAATGTATACACTTGCAATTAAGACGAAACAATTGTGAAAATAATGGAAATGTTAAGCGAAATATGAAAATAGTATCTTCATTTTGTCACAACGAACCCCGGTCTCCTCTACCATTTATGTTGCAGGTAACTGAACATGCCACCAACACTTAGCACAGAATAACAAGCAAGAACTGCTGGAAGGTACGAGGTATGGAAATCGGTAGAAGATTATCTTCTGTCTATCCGACTATGATTTCTACAAATCCCATGAGGTTGTCACAGCCCCGAGAAAGATTTGCTTGACGGAATGAAGCTTCCAGGAACGGAAATTTAATTCTTTTTTCAAAACAGTCTCAATGGTATAGCGTGTTCGTCCGCTTTCTCTGCTGGCCTGACGGATGGACTTTTTAGGGCTTCTTTCAGACATTTCTCGCTCGTGTGCAACATTCTCTTTCGATCCTGACGTTGACGGTCGACCAGTACGTCACGCATCCAACACAGAACACGTTCTCATGAATTTACTGTGACATTTTTTTGATGATTTTGGAATTCAGCGTTGGATTTCCACCATTCTCAGCTCTCCACACTAACACTAGACTTGAACTTCCGATTTCCATACCTCGTACATTGCAGCAATTCTTGTTCGCTCTTCTGTGTTACGCATTGGTGGCATGTTTAGTTACCTCTAACATAAATGGTACAGATTAGTTTTCATTCCCTGTGATAGATAGTTACCATTATATGTACAGGCTGAGTCAAAAGTCCCTGACCACCCCTTATAAAATGAAAGATAGTGTAGATTACAGCAATTGGTCATGGTAGTAATATGTTAGGCCCAGGGGGAAACTTTTTGGTGCATGTCATGACAACGTCCGCCATCTTGGATCCAACTTCATTTCTTTAAATGGGAAGGGGGGTATGTGGGGTATGGTTTTGGGTTAGTATTTCACCAGGAATTTAGTGGTGAAGTCAGATGTATGAAAACTTTAATGATAAGGAAGCGATGGGCATATGAAAGTGATAATTACGTATCATTTACAGATGCTGAACCATGTCATTGACTAAAGCCCAACGAATCCAGATCATCAAGCTGTGGGGGGGGGGGGGGGGCAGAAGTGCCCGTGCTGTAGCTCGTGATTTCAACGAACGGAACCCTCAACGGAACCCAGTGTCACACGTTATAGTGTCCCAATTGCTGAACAGGTTCGAAGAGAGCGGTACAGTCCAGGACAGGCCACGATCTGGTAGGCTCAGAACTGTCAATGACGAAGGAACAACTACGGCAGTGCTAGCATCGCTTGCCAAGTCTCCGTAGTGCAGCACACGTCGAATGTCTTGCAATGTTGGGTCAGCCAGAGTTCCATTTGCAGGGTGTTAAAGATGGTTATGTGCCACCCGTAAAAGCTGCAGCTGCAGCACCATCTCTCTGAGGACGACCGGGATAGGAGAATGCAGTTTTGTGAATGGGCTGTGGAGCAAATTCGCCAGGACCCACACTTTGCACTGCATATTCTTCATTCTGATGAAACAAATTTATATGTGAATAGAGAATTGAATAAACAGAGCATGCGGTATTGGTCCTCCGAGAACCCGTTGTGGAGAGATCCGAGCAATATGGTTGGGGCTGGGAAGGTTATGGTGTG
This sequence comes from Lepisma saccharinum, assembly GCF_977018435.1. Classification (NCBI taxonomy): domain Eukaryota; kingdom Metazoa; phylum Arthropoda; class Insecta; order Zygentoma; family Lepismatidae; genus Lepisma; species Lepisma saccharinum. The sequence continues at coordinate 19,061,373 of NC_139236.1, read as the reverse complement.
GATCGCAGGGATCTGGGGGACACGTATCATTGGCCCATTCTTCATTCATGACAATTTAAATGCAGAGGGCTACTTGCAGTTGTTACAAGAACACATTTTACCGACAGTGTTGACGGAGGATGGCAGCTTCCCCTCATATTTTCAGCAGAATGTGGTACCACCTCATTATGGGGGACAGGTTCGTCACTATCTGTCTGGACCTCCAGTTCCCTGATCGATGGATTGGTCGACGTGGGCCAGTGGAATGGCCTCTACGATCACCAGATTTCACCCCACTCGATTTTTACCTGTGGGGTCATGTGAAGTCAATCGTGTATGCCGAAAATATTCGAGATGTGGGACACTTGGAGCAACGGATACTAGATGCCTGTGCACAAATCACACCTGAGATATTGCTCCGTGTCCACAGAGCATGGGAGAACCGTCTCAACATGTGCATAGCACAAGAAGGACATATTGAATACATTGTGTAACTTTCATTGTGTCACTTTCATAAGCCCATAACTTCCTTATCATTAAAGTTTTCATAAATCTGACTTCACCACTGAATTTCTAATGAAATTCTAGCTCAAAATCATACCCCACATGCGCCCTTCCCATTTAAAGAAACGAAGTTGTATCCAAGATAGCGGTAACTAAGATGGCGTACGTTGTCATTCATAATATGCACCAAAAAGTTTCCCCCTAGGCCTAACATATTACTACCATGACCAATTGCTGCAATCTACACTCTCCTTCATTTTATAAGGGATGGTCAGGGACTTTTGACTCACCCTGTACAATGGTTCCTACATTATGTATTGCCAACTTAAAAATAGATATTGACTTATCAAACACCCTACATCAAAAGCAAATTCTGCAAAAAGATTGTGAATACCTGAAGGCAATTAACCTCTGCTACAGTCCAACAACTTTGAAGTTTGCCTCGCCTATTAGCTCAACCTATCGCTTCCATGCACAATCACACTACAATCATAGTGTAAATAAACAAATGAAATATGTATCTAGATGTTTATTATTATTATTTTCAATTTCCGGCCAAACAATGAAATGCTTTTTCAGTTAAAACAGTCACAAAAGGAATCTACAAATGAATTCTCTAACAGGTATATTCTTCCCTGTATGTACAAAGAAATGAGACGAAATTGAAATTCCTCTTTATTTTAACCATATTTTACACTATTTTTTACCTTTAGTAAGAAAATGAGAAGAGAAGGAACATAGGAAGAGCAAAGCAAACATATAATTTTACAGTTAATTAACCAATGTGATTCGTGAATTATTGACAACGAATTAAAAAGAATTCTGTTTCATGTATTAGTTTACAATAATATCCACTTACTTATGTTCTTAACAGTTTATGACGTTATTATAAAACATATAGTACTATAATATTGTGCGCGATATTAATTCTTTTTTACGTAGGTAGCTTTATATGGAAATATTTTTACAATGTTTTACTGTACAATATCGTAGCATATACATAGATTGCTTCTATAACTTCTTTATTTGTTGCAATGTATTTTTTGCATAATCTCAGTCAGTACTATAAACTTCATAATTTTCATTTGTTTTAAAATTCCATAACATTCTTAACATCTTTACATATATTAACTAAAAAAATTAAAACATCCCTATATCCTTTTCTCCTTAACGCTTCTTAATATTGCTACAGAAAAAAGGAAAGGACGCGGATGAATTCATCAAAGCTTTCATTTCTTTCCTCGTTTCTCGCATGGTCGGCGACGTTGTGGATGGAAGGTTCTCTGTAACTGCCACAAAAGTTCTGAAGACTCGTATTCTTTAGATGGTGATAATAGCACTATACAGTGTTGTGGTGCTCTCCGCAACATTTTAAATGATAAAGTAATACACAGGGTGTCCACATGAAACCTCCCTGATTTCAAATTTCAATGGTGAGGAAACTATGCGATATAGAGCATTTCGGTGTGCGGCATCATGTAAAGCAATTCATTCTTTTTCTTTGGTGCTGAGTAATTAGCAACGATGATTACGGCACAAGATAGATTGCAGCGCGTGGTGTGGTATGTGGAAACGAAATCGCCAATTTCAGTCCAAAGACATTTTAGACGTGCCTTTGAAGACACCAGACGTAAAGACAATTAAGGCTTGGTATGATAAGTTCCTAGCCACGGGAGTGTTAACTGACGGTCAGGTTTTGGCAGAAAGCGCACATCTGATGAAACGGTAGAGGTGATCAGGCAGGCCTTCAAATGCACTAAATTTTAAGAAAAGAAAAAGTTTTGAATTACTTTACATGATGCTGCAAACCGCTATGTTCTATGTCGAATGGCTTCCTCAAAATTGTAATTCGAAATCAGGGAGGTTTCATGTGCACACCCTGAATTTTTCATGCAGCCAACGCCAAAAGTGGATTGAAATTCAGTTACACACGCTCTCAGCCTGGTCCCTTGTAAATAGGGAATCAATTTCTTCCTGCTCTTATACCATGTCATGATGGCACTTCCAACAGATAAAAACAACAAAGGAAAAAAAAACACATTTCCTGGTGTTGAACTCCTTTCATTTTTGAAACTTATCGTATTACGGAAATTTCGTGAATTTTATTTCATATTCGATTTCAATTTGCCCTAATTTGCACTACATTTTCTGCATGACGGTAGATTTCACACCAGAGTAGAATGCTGCATGCTGATATAACGACGAAGTCAAGTTGATTTTGCCAACCCTTTGATCAAACACAGTTACTGGTTATTAAAGACGAGTGTTAAAAGAACCGTAATGAAATGTCGGTAAATAACCGATCTTAGTCAAAAAGTATAAGATTGATTAAGCATTTGAGTCATTTGTATAAATATACAAAATATATATACACAAGCAGAATGAACTGTGTGTATAAAAGGTGGAGTGAAAAACTTTAACAATGGAAACATATTTAATGTATAAAAAATGATTGAAACTTTTCCAGAAACAAGCTTCCAAATTCGAACCCATATTTTATATACGATAGAATAAAGCATCACTATTTGACAAAAAAATTTCATCATTTATGGTAATAGCGTTAGAATCGTCTGTTAATGTAAAATAGACAATGTTGCAGCATTTTAATGGAGCGAGCCTTCGTAACTGACTGATATTAATGAAAATGCTGCAACCTCATGATCTGATTTATTTTAAGAGGTGTTTATAATAACAAATATGAGGATATAATTTGTAATGACAGATAAACACACACTAAGCATTAATGAACCGTTTCGTTTCATTTGAAATAAAATGTAGCGTTAGATTCCATTAAAACGTTAAGTATAACAACATAAGCTTTTACCAAACATAGGCTGTATGGTCAGTAGATTATTAAATATTTTATCAAACATGAGTTAATATATTAACAACTATTAAAAATATACAAATGACTATCAAGAATGGAAAGATGAAAAGTCAAAGAATTAACTGTATTAATTTGTGAAGTTTCAAGAGCGCATCGAAAATTTAATATAAGGTTAAATGAAGAGATAAACATTCAGAAATAGAATAAATTTATATTTAGAGTGTCTATACAGAATCTTTTATAACACAGGTGATGCTTTAAGAATTGACCTAAAATTTTTAAAGACAGAATGAATCTTATTTGTCTAACTGTTTCTAATATCAAAGATTCGATAAGGAGAAATTATAAAATTGTACATATCGTTAGTAATCAATTAAGAAGAAATCAAGCATCAGAAAACTATCAAACACCTCCACTAACTGATCTTGTTATAATTTAGAAATATCATGAATCTACTCAACATCCTGTAAATTAGGGAACAATCATTCGTTCGGTTTATTAAAGAAACACTAATTTACAGAGGGCTTCGCTTTGTGAAGAATAAAAAGATTTTAAGGTTTCTTAACAAACGTTGGGAAGTCTGAATTGTTAGAATGTACAACAGATCGAAAGTTTTTTTCCAAATCTAGGTCAACCTAGGTCAGACATAAAAGCAAAACAACGTGCGTGACGGGCCCACCTATAATGTATTCCAGCTTGAACTTGGAGTAAAAGATGGAATAAAACCTCAAGTCAGCCAAATATGTTTAATCTGTCTTGAAATTTGAGGATTGATATTAATGTGTTTCCGCTGAACTACGTGTCACGCCTGCACAGAAGACAAGAACCAAAAAACCGTATTTTGATTTTTGAATTTGGTTTAGAGTCTGAAGAAGACCTTGCTATAAGGTTGAAACGTCACGTTATTGGTGTGTTTATTTGACTATAAATTCTGCCTTGGCCAGCATATTGAGTGTTTCATTAAAGGTGGAAACAAGGCTTAATAGTGTTATTATTTTGTTGCTTTGGATTTGTGTTTTTCACGTTGCTTTTATGCCTGTTTAGGCACAATGAGGATGAACACGTTAGATGAAATGAACGAAGGGACACCTACAAAGGTGAATACAACCGAACGAGTGATAAGTTCTCTTCCACCAATCGAATTTCAGGTCGGGAATCCAACCCGTCCAACTGCATTGTGCTCGTATCCGGGCGTGTATACATATGTTACCATCCATTTCATTTTAGGTTAATCGCGACGACGAGCATACATTATAGTTGCAGGAAATGGAAGAGCAAATGCGATGAACCTATAACACATTTATTGGGAACTAAACGCCGAAAATTTAGTCATGTTGCGAGGACAGAATTCTACATATCCTAAATGCAAATATGTCGCTCTTAAATTAATTATTCTAATTTTTGAGAGAGAAATATTTTTTTATTAGACTTTAATAAGGGAAAATAAATTCACATGCCTTATAGAAAATAGCCACACTATCTGTTTTCCTTCCGCGGGACAGGGAAATAATCCAAACTGCATTCTATACATGCCAAAATCCAAATATTGGCGGAAAAAGAGTATCGAACTAATATTCGTTTCCTTGACTGAAATAATGTGAATATCGTCCTTTAGTTATGGAAACTGACATTAGTGATATCTGATGGCTGTCTGAACGAGTACAAGCCTTAGTCGTTCCCTCGACTTTTTAACTTACATGTGAGTATTGTCTTCTATGTCTATCGCTTACATATACATTTCAATGAGTTGTTCATCGCGTACGGTTTTATGGTAACTCTGTAACTAAGCAACATGAAAATATTTACCACGATATAGTGAGGACAACTGCAGTTAAGTCTCATATCAAAAGTTCAAGAAAGGTAACCGTTATGTCTACCTTTGGTGAAAAAATATTTAGAGCTAAAATTTGGAATCGTCAATTTCATGTATAAACGGTCTTATGTGAAGTATTTGTATAGAATACTGAAATCCTTCATTATCACGTAATATTTTTTTTTCGGTCTACTTGTTATGATTACTTGCATGTTACTCAAAACCACATGTATATTGTTCATGCCTTACACCACTGGTATCACTCATTTTTTTTGTTGTCGCTAAATATGAGATTATAAACTGCTTATGTCAAAAAAAATTTCATTCAATTGTTATTGTGTTCAACTTATCTCCATTGGTCAGGGGAAAGCAACGTCATTTGCGCCGTACTTATCAGATTGGTGTAGCGACATCTGTGCATGAACTATTGAAACATCTAGCTGACAAAAAAATCATTCCCATCAAATTCTACCACCTTTATCCCCATGTATCACTTAATCCACCCACTTGCCATATGCCCAAAGAAAGACATGTAAACTTTGATGAATTCAAACACGACGGAAAAGTATTATCAGACTATTGCTATCGGTAGTTTTTTCTCTAATTCCATCTCCTAGAGATCACACCAAGTATGATTGCTTTATGTCTTATATTTGAGACTTCTTTTATTGTCCTTTAAGTTAGCTGTCTTCTCCTGTAAGCAGGCTGGAAGAAGTTTCAATCAGTAGTGAGAGCACGAAAGGGTTGACTGCAGAAGTCACAGATTCACAGAGTTGCAACGTGACAGTCGTGTTTCCAGAATATCCATTCTCCTCCTCTTCTTCTTTCACTTCCTAAACGATTCGAAAATTGAAGGTGAGACAAGCAATCTGTGGAAGAATGACAGGGCTTGCACCGCGCATGACTTAGAATGTACGATCGAGGCTTCTCATCTTCCGTATCACAGAAGTGAAGTTCTGAATAGATGTTTTAAATGATGGAGAAAAAAGTGTCCCATCAGGATATTTTTTCCCGTTAAAAAAGGCACAGCAAAGACAAACTGCCACGCATGAATAAAGGAACAGCTTGCAGACTGATGAAGAAACGTATGCCAGAAACAGTTCTGGTGCCTTGCAAAGGAAAAGTAATAGATTGCAAGAGTTTCCCGACATGATAACACCACACCCCACGCAACCACCAACCATATAGGTATCACCGAGTGACGAAGCTGAGTAAGTGAAACAAAGTTTGGCACTATTCTTTTCGAGTATGAGAAAATTAAATTATTGCAGGGAACTAAAATCCGGCCTTTTTTTATTTATACTGAATGTTACGTATGGTCTGTAAAGAAAACATCACAATTGCACGTAACCCGCCGACACGTTAAAAAAAGAAAACACAATGTTTTGCTCAGGTTTACAGTGTGACGATGTATCCTCATGGGTGGCGGCTTGTCAAACAATCTCAGATGCCACTCAACACCAACACGATCCGCATCTCTGACTAGTTCTGCTTTTGTTTTTAATTTACGATTCTTCAAGCGTTTGATTCTTTTAGAGTCTGCAGCTTCGCAAGCTGAGATGGTTCCAGCTCGTCCGGCACGCAGACCATGTCCGATTGGTCCATCGCGTTGGCCGCAGGAGCTGGTTGGTTGCTGTTTACTATGTCCTCCGGGTGACTCACGACCTCTCCGTTGACGACCGCCGCTTCCTCCAGCTCCATGTCACCCACGATACCATCGTCCACTTCTTTGGCACTGGCACTCTCCGGAGGTTCCTCTCCGCGAAGGTCCGGCTCCGGAGGTGGCGGTGGGGGCTGGATCTCCTCGTCCTTCTCCACCTCCGGTTCATCTTCTGCTTCTTCTTTGGCGTCCTCCGTGCATTCTTCCGGCGGGGGCGGGAAGGGGTGCTCGGGTTCCTCTGTCATCGGGGTGGCGCAAGTGATCACAATTTGAGCGACGCCTAAGCCGAAGTCTGCAGGGGGAGGTGGCGGTTCCTCAACCCCCTCGTCCGCCGTGGTGGCAGTTTCTGTAGCTCCCTGGAAAAGAAACAGTACGGATGGTTACTTCGAGTCACTAACGTGGAGCATAGAATTGAGATCAAAATCAGCACGACCCTTTTCTGTTTGTTTATATCTCAGTCAAATCAACCTGTTCACCGACTAAGGCATTTTACTTTCGCAGACGTCACAAAATTTACTACAGTTCATGAACAGAAAAGTTTTACTATTAGCTTATGTATATTCTACCATCCTTAGACGGCAGGTAATCGGCTTTACTTACTGTACAGTGGAATTTGAGTTATTTGTCTATAAAGGTGGAGTAGTGGATGCCCTTAATATTTGATTAACTGTGCCACCTTTTTATGCAGTCCACTACTGCAATCAATAGACTATCCCGAACATTGTGTATCTGGAAGGGCTCTAAATTGATAACATCTTAGGACAAAGACTTTCTTCAAAACAATCATTTACAATATCTATAAACCAGGGCAAATAAAAATCATTATTATTATTTAAAAAATAATTTTTGATTATTTTTGTATACAAATCGATTTTTTATTTAAATCTATTTTCTTGATTTTGTATAAAAAAAGAACACGCTTAAAATTGCTTGTATGTTTTTGGCAGAGTACATACAAATATATCATTCTCTATAGAAATGCTTTTTCTGATAAACAGCCCTGTTAAACATTTTAAGAGTTTTTTTTAAAGCAAAGAAAAAATGTATGTAAATATAATATACATGTTTCTGTTTCTGACACTGTGCATATGAACCTACTATGGAAATGTTTGTTGAATGTGTTATCAGTAACTTTTCTTCCTGTGAACATTAAACATCCTGCATGTACTATATAATTGTAACTTTAAATCTTTTTATAGCCCTTGCAACTGAATTTTAGTGATTTTTTAATGATAGTTTGTAAAATATCAGCTGCCATGATTATTTACAGCTTAATGCTAATGACACTATTTACGGTTTAACATTATTAGTATTTTACATGTTATTCTACACAAAACGTCTGCTATTTTTGCTTATAAAAAATATTGAATTTTAAATCAAGAGAAATTTATGTGTGATTACACTTTACATATTATGTTTCCTTTCATATGAGCTACCTCATCTGTACATGAATTTTGTTTCCTTCCTAAAATACACCAGTCAAGATTAATGTACTTTCACCAAAAGTGATTCTCATATCTAAAATTCCTTATGAAAATTATTCTATAAATTTTTCCTATAAAGTAATTTAAATCAGTGATTTTAAAAAATCACCGTGATTTAAATGAACCTAATTTAAATCAATCTACCTTGCTACCTAGGTATAAGCTAACATATGCGTATACAGAGAAACAATACGGGACATAATCACCTTACGATGATCGACTGGAAAGCACAGAATTATCCCCCCCATAATAGATAAAATAAATAAGCCCAATATGCTCCCAAATATGCTAAATATGCCCAAAAGTGGTATTGCAGTTCGAATGGCATTAATCGAGTCTTCGGCCTGACACATCCACTACTGGCGTTACTGAAAAAAATCACTGGGATTAGGGCCTCCTTTTTAGTAGTCAGTGCTATATCGGTAGTGGGCAAGATGGTGAATTTTTCCTCCTGCTATTGTCTTCAATGAAGTTGTCTCTAAAAAGTCACATGACCCGACCTCCTAGGACTAAAATTTGTACAAATGTGCCATACTGTAAACTCTCCACTTTTATTTAAGGGACTACAACTTTTATTATTTTATTTTTCTTATTCCCGTCTTTGAATGTTTCAATCTTTCTAATGCCTTTAACGTCTTCCAGTAGTCCCGTAAAGATTTCCACAAATCTTTACCATTTTAAATGTACTACTAGGCTCTTAAAACGTAAGATGAATGTACCTGAGCTGTGCGTGTCCGATACACATGATCGGTTCTGTGAGGGGTTGGGGTTTCATCAGTGCTTTCGCTTCTCCTTGTTTAAAAAGGGAAGGAAGAATCCCTCTGTGTGTGTCCTTAAGTTATGGAGATCATTGCCATTACTTATACAGCGAGAACCTCCTCTGGTTTATTATGGGATAGCACGCTAGATATAATAAGAATGCGTAGGGAAATTTCAATAAATAGTTGCATGATGGTATTCACAAGTATTATTACTTATTGTATGTAAATACATACAGAATGATCGTCACTTCCAATATGTGTGTGTAACTAACTAACTCTGTAGCATTCTTAAACCGGAAGGTTTATGGATGCACCAACACAAGCCGTCCATCTGTCCCTATCCTGCGCAAGACCAATCCAATATTTTCCATCCTTACTGATTTCCTTTAGCCCTCCATATTCGTCTTGGCCTTCCTACAGGTCTCTTACCATCAGGTTTCCCAACAAGAATCCTGTAAACTCTTCTTTCCTCTCCCATTCGTGCCACATAGCCTGACAAATCTAAGTCTTCTTGATTTAATATGTGTGTGTATTACACTTTATTTGTTAAAAATGTGTAATGATTAGTTCTTCTGATGGTGACAGCTGAATTTTATAATTTGTACTCCTGAGCGAATAAAGTTAAAAGTAAATAATTTACATTGTCAGTTTGTCTTTCAAAATTCAATTTCGTGCAAGAAAAAAATAATGAACACCATTGACTATTGCATGAATAAAATGTACTTGAAATATATTTTTGTACTTTTAATGGAATTCAACATTTAAATTTCAAGAAAAAAGTAGAACATTTGCAATTTAATTACTAAGGTTGCGTTACAGTCAAGAGCCGTATATTCTATTTAACCTATAAGCAAAGGAATCAGCATGCAAGAGTCACAACATGAGATATAGTTATTTGGCACGTACAGACTGCAGGGATTTCCAATTACCATTCCCACGAGCCTTTTATTTGTATCTCAACTTGTTGAAGACAGTCTTAAATGCGTTTCTTTAACAAATATATTATTCAATATTTCATTTCGTGCCATGAATATGTATGCATTAATTTTTTCTTACAAAGGGCCGCCAGCAATTGCAGAGAAAATGCTAACAGCTTCGTTGGAAAGGACTTCCGAATGAATGTGGCAGCGAAGACAACTTCATTAACCCGGGAGAAAGTGGAAGGTCCGGGAACCTGTGGGCAAAACATGGAGCCTGCGATGACACGCCAAGCACCCCGCTTAGACAAACCTGTTGACGTTATGAAGATCTCATTACATTTTCCAGGACGTTATCAATCATACGGTCTCTGCTATCATCAATCTGAGATAATTTCACAATTTTTTCTAATTAGCGAGTTGAAATTAGGGAATTTCCGCACTGGAAATGTGTTAAGGAGTCATGACTTCACAATCAGCAGGTGCATGCAATGAGCTTCGACTATCAGTGGTTATTCTGAGAGCGTTGTTTGAGAATTGAACATTCAATCGCAGCAAAAGTACTTTTATAGTCACTAACGATAGCAAAGTTCCAACTTATCAATAAGCCACGCATACCAAATACTGTATGTGAGAGCGAGGGTGTATGTGAGCTATGCACAGTGCGTATTGAGCTTTTTGTGATTTCATTTCGGGAGGTGTTTTTCCTTTTCTTTATTGTGTATGCAAATTTGTATATGTTACCACTCAGTAAACTAAACTATAGCCTTATGGTTCTAAGCACCTTAGAAAATTAAATCTTATGATAACATTTACACGTAATTTAGAAACAATATATTTACGTTCTAAGATACTCCAAACTCTCACCCTCACGCTCAAAAAAGAGCCATCGAACTAACACTGAAAACTGGAGCGAATTTCTATTGTGAAGTTCAAACTTAATGTTGATCTAATCTACCTATAAGTTTCTTGTGAACACTTACATGCTTGTAAAATATCAGCACCATGCCATGAACACTTAAGTGGAAAAGAGCCTGCTGTTGTCTCGGTTCGGTAAAGTTTGTCAGGTTCTGCATGGCGTCTTTCTTTAATCCACAATGATGCATACTTTTTGGCAGGCAGATTTTTTATGACTGGATCATTATGGACACGGATGATTTTGTTTGTTACGTTGTTAAGAAATGGTGTACCATATATGTTTTAATCCCGTTTTCTTTGAGGGGAATAAAAATATCCCTGGCAGGGATGAAAATAATTTTCCTTTGCTGGGGATAAAATTTTCTGTGGAGCTTTTCCTAGAGTTAGTTTGAACCCATAAGAAATAAATAAATCCGTCTGGGGATGAGCTAAATCTCCCCGATGGCGCAGTGGTAGTGTCGTCGCCTTGTAATCAAAGGGTCCCGGGTTCGATACCCGGTGGAGGCACAAAGTTATTCGGATCCCACTTTAACAGTCCCGATTAGCCTTACTGTGCATAAAGTGGACTTAAAACAGCAAATCAATCAATCAATCAAATCGGGGTGAGCTAAGCTAGCAACCTTGCGATTTCGATAAGAAAAGAAATAACTTTAAAATTTTCAGACTAGTTTCATGTTTTTACTCTTTTACTTAGCTAATTGTTGCAGATTACGTGATTGTGCATGCCGGAAATCCACCAGTTTTTTTAGCGTTATTTTACTTGAAGGAACTAGTGCAGTTTGAAGCCAACATGCACGAGCGTTGTCTGCAAGCAGAAGACGATTCTCACCGAACAAACCAGCCTCCTGGTCCATGCGTTTGGTGAATCTCGTTCTTTCACAAGACGCACGGAATACAACTTTTGGGACAGCATAATGAACCTCACGAAACGCACGGAAGCACTTATGGGACAGCCAGTTACCATAACTCGTTTAACGCGTTAAACTCGTGCGACTTTCGGAACGGGCCCTGTATATCTTCACACAAAAATAGGGGGGAGGGATAGTTTCTTTAATTGACTTTTAGTTATGGTTATTATGTACAGTTTTTCTACCTACCTGTGGATGATCGTGGCGATGGGGTTGAAATGAAACACCGCCTCTTATGCCGTTAGAATCGGTTTGGAAAGGGAGGCATGCTATTCGCATTAATACAATGTTAGTCATGCAGACAAACTGTGAAGAATAAGGTTCAGTACACTAAGAATGGCAGTGAGCATTTCATGTTAGCAAACATGAAAGCGTAAAGTACCTAAACTAAACATATATTGCTTAAATATGTTGTATTATATTGTTCCGCAAATTTTGTCTGACCAAAATAATTTGAGTAAATAATTGGGGGGCAAGGGGAATGTTCTACTTTTGAGGGAGTGCGTCATAGGCTTTGGGAGGATGGGCACCCCTGTTTCTGAGTATCTGACCAGATAATGGTAAGAGTATATGCTACAGTGTAAAGTAATACTTCAACAAGCGGATAAAGGTTTGGTAGTGCTATGCATGTAGAGTCCCTGGATGTATGTATATGACGTCAAGTCATTCATCCAGGCCTACGTATTCTAAAATATAGTAAATTGTACTGATGCTACTGCAGAGATTGTCCTCTGATTGCCCGGGCACTTTCTTTCAATTCTTGAACCTGGCATTGCGTAAAACAGGCTTGAACAACTCGTGTGCACTTGTATAGGACAAGGAACGTTCCCTTGGGACGCGAGCTTTTCGCCTGCGTAAGCAGCCCAATCTTGATAACTAATCAAATGATTGTTTAAAGCAGCAGACAGGCATTTGTTGAATCTTCTGAACTTGAACACCGCTATCAGTCTACTTGGTTGAACGTAATTTCCTTGCACCAGCCTGACACCGGGATACACCTGCACTACACCGAGTGTCAAAAAGTGCATCGAACTAGACGGTGCTAATAGCAGAGCAGGCGTAAAGGAGTCATACCGGGAAAGGTGCCCTCTTCTGCAATGGGGCTGTTCATTTCCAAACTGTTCCGCTGTAGGCGCCACCCCTGTTGTGTTCATAAAGAATTTCGTTCGTCATCTGGTTGCCCTAAGCTTTACATTGGAGAGCTATAGGATAGATATTCAAACGTTAATTTCAACGAAGGTAAGAATTTCTCGTGAAAATCTATAACAAAAATGGCTTTAAGATTACGAAGAAAGTCGTAAGTTTCCAAAAATTACATTCTCCTAAGAATTAATTATTAAAGCGCAACGGCAGGGAAGCTCAGACGGGATAAATATACAATGTTTATGCACAAAGAGCACTAATCTTGACGTAATATTGGTCGTCCCTAGCTGCCATGGGTCTATAATACAACTATTTAGATTTTTACACTACGCTTTTATGTTCCCTCTTGTTAAGACTTCGAATATGTGTAATTCAACGGCGGGAGTAGGAATCGGATAAATTACCCAAATTACAAAGAAAAATGTATTAAGTGAGTAAGCGAATGATATTTATTATTATACACTATGCCCTACCCGATAACTTAATATTAACATATGTTTTTTTTGGTATTAAGCAGAGATCCCCCTCCCGTATTTTCGTTCTTTTTGTTTTGGGTTACAACAATTTTAAAATTAAAATTTCTCTAAATGAGAAAGCCCTACAGGTTGCGAGACATGAAATAAATATAAACTATTTTTTGTAATAACTATTCTTCTCGATAAATGTGCGTGTGTATAATAGAGAACCATATTTACTAGCCATGAGGAAAAGTATGATATCGCGTAAACAAAGGAGTCAGTTATTAATAACAACTATAAAAATAGAAGTACAGTCGCGTAGAATTATTATGTATTATTCTTTACTAGATTCACAACAATAAAGCACTTAAATTGTGAAAATTGCAAGTGACGTAAACAAGTGCTGTGCAAAATTTTAGTCATTTTTGAGTTCCGATATATTTTCTGGCGATCGTCTTATTAAATTTCTTAGTTTCACAGCACTGATATTTATCTATCATGTTCCGACATAATTTCTGACGCAAAGTTTAACTTGCAATTTAATGTAAAAGGATGACGTTCAGCATCAAATCTCCCATGTATTTAAATGGGAGAACATTGCCCATCAAAAGCGTGGGGACACTACAGGGGTGCTGCCACCTACAATAGTTTGCTTTGACCAGGCCCATTTACACCTTCATACGAGAACGCTCTTTCACAAATGCGGCGGGTTCAATGTATGACGTAAAGAAAATAATTGAGTATGCCAATTGACAATTTGACCGGTAATGTTCATCTATCCCACTGTACGTTGGTATATCTTACCTGACTACAATGAAGTTCAAATAACTAAAGAAAACAAAGTTCTGCTTACCTCCTCCTCCGTACATGGTTCTTCAACCACTAGCAGCGTGAAAAGTAAGAGAGATACAAATGACCGTGAAGTAGATATGAAACATTCAAATAGCATAATCCCACATTCATTAGTTCAATTAACAACAAAACTATTATATACATACTTCTGGCACACGGCAAATGATGGAAAAAAAGAGAAAACAAAATATTGCACTGGTGGATGCTGATGTTCCGTAACTTGCCTGTCAAGATACTTTGGCACGCAGAAGACAGTTGCACTTATTTCAACACTTATAGAGCCTCTAGGATGGCGTTGTGGAACATCATCGTCTTGTAATCAAGGGGTCCCGGGTTTGATACCCGGTGGAGGCACATGGTTGGTCTGATTCCACTTTAAACTGTAGGTTCAAGTCCGATTATACTGAACGCAACACCAACTGGCGAGTGACTTGACGGTTATTTCTGGCCCTTTCTGGCCCCCAACCGTCTTTGGAGGTGTGTGGCTCGATGGGTGTCAACAAACTCACTTGCCAAGTAAAAGCTGAAGGGGTCACATCGCTCTCCCGAAGCAACGTTGCCAACGTACTTCTGTTTATTTGCGTGTGGAACTTCCTCATGTAGGACCACGTGTGCACTTGTGCCATTAACACTCCGCTGATTTCTGGTGCTGGCAATATCATTGCCCGAGAGGACTCTCTCGCACTTTACGGTACGTTTGGCAACATGTGGTTTACCCAACGCTCATTTGTTTCGTCCCGCGAACAACGTTCGGTACCTTGTGAGTCGAAAATGCCCGATTTCAGTCGAAGAAAATTCAACTGATCGCTGATTCGCTGATTCCCAGCCGCCAGTTGGAGTTGCGTTCAGTGTAGCCTTTCTATGCATAAAGTGGACTTAAACACAAGTCAAAGAAAAAAACAACTACACACTGGTCTGATAAAAGTGACCACATGACAAAATAAATATACTGAATTCAGGCTCTGGTTGAGCCAGTATTTGTGGGCTGCCATCTACAAATGTGCCTTCACTGGGTGAAAACTGCGATGGAAATGACAAGAATATAAAAGAACGGGATATGGTAAAAATATAATTAACCATCTTACATAACTTGCCTCAAAAGTTATAACTGAAATTGTACAGGGTGATTAGAATTAAAGTTTCCTAATTCAAAGCTATTTGGAAGTCATGGAAACTTGATATAGACTAGGATATACAGACCATGGAGAAGCGAATAACGACCTAAAAAAGTTCAAATTTTCGGTACCAGCTTGAAATGTGGCGCTGAAATAACGATAACTAGAAGATGAACATGCAAAACTCAGTATAGCATTCTTAAACGCTCTGGCAGAGCCAGTACACGTTCCTCATAATCACGGTCTTTCATGAATCCCCTCAACCAGAAATCACATGAGTTCAAGTCCGGAGAACGGGGTGGTCAAGTATATGGAAAACCTATGCAGATGATACTATCAACATCGAAGCATGTCATTGACTTAGTGACCAACATTCCTATATGCTTCATCCTCAAAGCAAGAGGGGCACAGAATGAAATCGTGAAGATATGAATCTACACCATACAGTGGAATGCAACGACTGTTTCGCGTCACATTTACACCTGGTGGCGTAAAGTTGAACAATTTTTACCCTCAACATTTGCTTCCCCATGTCCTGCGTAGTCTCTATATCACAAGTTTCTCCACAATCCTTTGCTTCGAACGGCCTCCAAGGATAATTCAAATCACCTGGTCCATAGGATATCATTATGATGCTATTAGACCCGGATATCGACATATATAAATTGAACTTTTAACATTTATTAGCAAAATTAAGGACAAGTTGATGAATCTGGACCAATAAATGCAATATTCTAGAAAATAATGCCAATTGCTTGAGTTTTTGTTAATCTCCTTTATCCCTTAAGTTGGAACAGTATCCTTCGAAATATAAACATTAGCGGATTAATGCTATTAGTTCTGATACCTGTGAAAGGAGGGAGAGGGGAAGAAATTACTCGATAAGGTAGAAAAATATTATGTTGTAGAGCTATATGCTAGGCACTGTCGACGTCATCATTCCCTGAAAAGCAACAGACTCATTTGACAGAAACAATTCCACACAGGTACCTGTAAAACAGCGGAAGCGAAAAGTCTCAACGAATTCTGTGTCTTCGAAAATATAGCAAATGATCAGTCGCATGCCGTTAAAATGTATAAGGCAAAATTCTTCCATTATTGTTGGAGATGGATGCCAAAAATCTTCCATTGTTGTTTACCCACCGATAGGAAGTGATTGGTTGGGACATAGTTGACAAAATTCTTTCGTTGTTGTTGGCCCACCATTGGGAAATGATGGGTTGGGAGATGGAGGGCAAAATTCTTCTACTCTTCTTGGGCCACACTTCAGAAGTTGTTGGTTGGGAGATATTTGGCAAAATTCTTCCATTATTGTCGGCCCACCGTTGAAAAGTGGTTGGTTGGGAGATGGTTGGCAAAATTATTTCATTATAGTTGGCAGCTCATGTAGGAAGAGTTAAAACAGAAGAACCAGGACGTATCCCCCATGTTTAATGTGGACGACGCGCTTCAACTTCTGACCATCTAAGTGTTCGATCATGCAAGACCCACGCGTGACCTCGTGGAAGCCAAACACTTACTTCTTGAGTTTGGGTTTGTAAACCAAATTGGCCCCGATGATAAGAACTTTTTCTACCATCGACTCCGTACATTAAGCATTGCATTTATGAGAGATTGGCGTGTTGCGGTTCATAATGCTACTACTGGCGTGATGCATGGAATCGACATAGTGCAACCTCCTCCTTTATCAGTGCGCGGCACGTGGCCATGCTAAAAGCCTTTAGACAGGCGGCGAAGAAGAAAACTACCCAGTAAGGTCCTTCTTCGCCGAATGCATGCGCCTCCGCCTGCTCGCTTAGACACTGTGGACATATTCGATGACTTAGCTTATCAAGTTAACATTTTAGAGGAAATTCAGCCCGAAGATACTGAAGAAGGATGGGGCTTTTGGCGACCTCTGGTGCAAGAATTAAGAGACACAAGTCATCACCCCGATGACGAAGACGGTGACGACCCGAATCAAGGCTAGGATCAGGAAAACGCCTCAAGTCAGAGTGAAAGTGATGCTGTTTCTCAGCCTGAAAGTGATAGTGTTCGGTTAGTGGTAATGCAACGGCTGCGCGGCCCACAACTACCGGTAATGCAATTTGACAGACCTGGAAACATGCCTAGGGCCTCCCCGCTTACACGTAGGCCTCCGGCGACATGTGCTCTGCAACACCGACGCACAAAGGTAGCATTACTTCTCACCATACACAATATGGTTAACGTTAAAGTGGAATCTTGTGATACAGTGCTAAATTCATTCCCGTTGTTTATCGTTCCAAAAACGGAACCCAACTGTTACCGAGTTATACAGTATATGATTGCAGTGCCTGGACGCAACAAGACCGAAATTGAATTTCCACCTGCTTTCACCTTATCAGTTGTGCGATCTACCTCCCGACTTTACTCATATGATAAAGCTGCACCTTCAGAATGGATTTTATTACATCCCTCTCTCCCCTGCATTCGCTGTGAAGGATATACATACCGCTTTTGTCGCCTCCCTATGGGATGAACCTGGTCGACGTACTATATGCAGAAATACACATGCTCCTACATGGAACAATTCGCTCAGGAATGCCACGTGCTAGTGTCTGTGTACTACGATGATATTCTCTTTGTTGGCCCTCCGGAGATATTGGGCCTCATCCCGTATCGAGTACGACAGGACGGAATGCACCTCAATGAAAGAAAATCTGTGGTTGTACCTACTCAGAAAACAGTGTATCTGGGAACCACGGTGTCATTAAATAAAACTATTTCAGTACTGCCAAATTATCGCCCTCTTCTAAGAGCCATCCCTCGAGCAGCATACGCTTTGGAACGGGTGAGACAAGTGTTAGCGGGTTTTATGACTTGAGTGGTCCCCACTACCAGTCTTTCACATCCCCTGACGTAAGCTATACTCATTGAGCAGGCCGAATGGGCATTTTTTCTCTTGAAGAAGGCCACTGCCGTTCCCTTCTCGCTCAGCGACAAGACCCCACCGGATCTCCACCTTTTCAGTGATGCTACTCCTTCATTCATCACAGCCATTGATACACAGGACAAACTACTCTTCCAGCTTCCGCTTTACCCACCTTGGCCAATCTTTCAGGGAGAAATTTTAGCAGCCCTAGGGGCGCTAATATGCGTTCAATTTAATCAAGTGGTATTGTATTGTGATAATCAAACGTTGGTGGCATGTTTGAACCGTCATGTAATGTCATGTGCCTCATTTATTGTATTTAGCCCATGTAGTGTATTCTCACGTACAGTGTCTCTCAAAAGTTTTAGGACAACGACATTTTAAACTAGGCAACCCAATTTACACAAGGCGTTGGAGGGTTGCGTGAAGAGTTAGGCTCAATTTCAGGGTTACCACATGCACATTAGATATTTATAAAATACGCGAAAGAAATAAAAACAAGTATTATTGTATAAAATTATTAAAAATATCACTGTTATAAAAAGATAAACAAATAAATGATTTGACACGTTCAAAGGGATATTTTTATGTATAAGATCGTGAATTATGATACTCTAACGATAATTGTGTACTGCTTCAAAGACATTGAAAAATATTAATGAAATAACTATTTATATTTGTGCAATTCAGGACATACTAATTTTACCCCTTTTCCCACTCGAGTTCATTGCAAGGATACCTCCGCAAATATCGAATGAAAAGTTCTCATCATGTGCAATTCTCCATTAAATGTTTCCTCCGAGTCGTACTACCTTCGTTTTCTTTGTTACAAACAAGTATTGTTTGCACATTACATGTAGGAGAAGAGTTGCATCTACATTTCACATTGGTCAGCTCCTTCTACTTACTCTCAGGAGCGAAAGCTTGTGGGGTAGCGTTTACCGTTCAGGACTGTCAATCTGATGGTCGTAGGTTCAAACCCTTCCGGTGGCAGAAAATTTTCGTAAGTTTTAGACCTATCCCATTGTGTTCATTGTCCACGCCGTGGACAAATATTAAATATTTGGAAATATTAAATTACAAAATCTCCATTTCAACGAAGCGAGAAGTGGAGAAAAATTGGATAATTCTTATAAATATTAAAATTACATTCACGTTTTTAGTGGTATAATCGCAAGTAAAATCAATGATCTTACATGGAAGATTTTACCTTGCTCTGAACTAAGCCAAAAGCCATTTCGAACCGATCTAATACATTCTCCAATACATTTCAAAATGTTATTGAATGTTTCATGTCGATAATTTGACCAATGCATCAATTCTTGACGCTGAGACAATATTTTCTGCAACTACCTCTTCTCTTCATTCCCTTCTGTTCTTCTCTTCTTCTTCTTCTTCTCCTCTCCCCCCTTCTGCTCTGCATTTATCTCATATCGCCTTCCCTACTTTTCTCGCATCTTGTCTCCATCCCACTCATCTCTACTCCTCGTATCTCCTCTCCTGTCTTAGAGTTCCGACTCCACTGCACTCTTCTCCTCGTCGTTTCGTTCTTCTCTTTTATCTCCATTACTCTACTCTCCACTCCCCTCTTCTCGTCTCCTCTTCTCTCATCTCGTTTTCCTTCTCTGTTCTCTGATTTGCTCCATTTTCCTCATCTCTCCTAGAATCTTTTTCCATTCTCCTCACTACATCTCCTCTCCTCGTCTATCCTCACTTTCTTCTCTCCTCTACTTTTCCTCTTCTCCTTTCGCTTTCTCTTTATCCTGTCCTTTGTCACCTCTCGTTTTCTGTCACCTCTTTTCCTTTCTGTAGACTCATCAGCGATGAAATATTAAAAAACCTATTTTTTTTCTTTGAGAAAGAATTTTGTCACTTGCGATATAATAGTGATATTTTTAATAATTTTATACAATAATACTTGTTTTTATTTCTTTCGCGTATTTTATAAATATCTAATGTGCATGTGGCAACCCTGAAATTGAGCCTAACTCTACATGCAACCCTCCAACGCCTTGTGTAAATTGGGTTGCCTAGTTAAAAAAAAAAACTTTTGAGAGACACTGTACAATTTGAATCTGTATATGTACCTAGCAATTTAAATAAAGCAGATGCTTCGAGCAGCATCTGATTGGTTGACCGCACCCAATCTGCGGCCCCGCTGCTGTCACGTGTTCTCCAGCATGTCCATCAGCAGCGGCGTCTCAGTTTGGTTTTGTGAGCCATGCCGAGAGGATGCTCGTTCTAAGAAGATTGAGTCTTTCTTATGAATCTACTTCTACCCGCCGGCTTAGAATTAGTGGAATTAGCATATCCTGACGCGGTTCACCTGAAACGCCCGTCTCTACGCCAAACAACGCTTCCCGAGTTTCACCCAGATCTCGCCTTAATAGACGGACCCACCATGGCTACAGTACAGGAACTCCAGGCAACGGTTGCTCAGCTCCAGGCCAAGGTGCATCTCATACAGGAAAAGTTAAACAGAAGAATCTGGACGTAATGGGAAATGGTTGGTTGGGAAATGGATGGCAAAATTCTTCCATTGTTGTTGACCCATCTTTGGGAAGCTGTTGGTTGGAAGATAGTTGGCAAAATCTTCCATTTTTGTTATAATTATAACCCACCGTTTGGAAATAGTTGGTTCTTAAATAGTTGGCAAAATTCTTCCATCATTGTTGGCCCACCGATCGGAAATAGTTGGTTGGGCAAAAAATGACAACAATTTGCCAACGTTCGCTAAACAGTTTCATGCTACATGGGAAAAGTCTGGTACAGGCGCAATTTTTATGCTGGCCTAGGAGCGACACACAGGATTGTTTCCTTTTGTTTTTGTAAGTACTTTGATTGCTTCTTCGTATTACTCGGAGATAGCTACATTAACGCATGGATCTGTAAAGAAGAATGAAGGCCAATGTGAAATACATATAGCTGAAGTTTAGTTCAGTACAAAATTCCGTATAGGCTACTAGAAAACTGTGAAAGAAAAATCTAAAACTGATTTTGATTGGTTGTCTTGCGTCGCCTTTTCACAACTATTGGCAAATTGCGAAAATAATGAAAATTGACACAACAATTAGAGACATATAAAAATCACAACCAGCGTTGCCCTCCTTGCCTCCAAAAAAATAAATTAGGAGCAGAACACTGTAAAAAAAAAGAAAATATCACCATTTCAGCAGTGAATTCTACCTTGCACTTAGCACTAAATCCAAACAGTCTGGCTTGCAGCATGCGAGAGATACAGGCCAATCGGAATAGGTACGTACCAGCGGGAACGTCAGGGATTGGCTGAGACCCCTCCTCCGCATCCTCGTCGAACTGAGCCTGAAACTGTTTGCGCTGATTCCCACTCATCTCCATTGTGAAATTCGAAGGCTGGTACGAATAGGACTCGGCTGAAAGCAATACACAAATAACACAAAGCAGTCACAGAGCAGCAAGCACAAACCGCAAAACAGGGCAGAACAAGAATATCTTTTCTCCTCTTGTGACCTTTGATGTTTGCAATTTTTACCGAGTCTCGGTGCCGATAGGCCCTTTGTTTAACCCACCCTTTGAAAATGACAATTGTTTTTGAGTAGCTGTAATCTTGTTACGAAAATATCAGTTACGTTACAGTTATTTTTGTGCTGATACAGGATGTCCCAAAATATACCTACAAAATATAAACAGCGATAATGCCAGGAATGCACAGAATGTAACAAAAGTTCAGAATACCTTGACGGTTAGAGTTCAATTCACCCTCCATGTATGCGTCCAACGAAGAACTCGAATATGTATACGTACAGTCACCGGCAATAAAGATGGGGCACCTATATCCTGAAATACTCGCTTCCTCCATGGCAGAAGTTGCCATTGAAAATTTACCATTAAAACCCACTCATCGCCGTAGTGTTAGATAACACACATAACTCCATGCAGGGAAGCAAGTATTTCAGGATATAGGTGTCCAATTTTTATTGCCGCCGACTGTACATGAACAAACTCCTCTCCATTTTAGGAGTCATCTTGCAAGTGTAGAAGTTTCGTTATAAAAACAATGCAATGCTTGCTCATGCAAAGTTTCCACACTCATTGTTTTGGAATTTTTTTAAAAAAGTGTTCTATTATATACTCAACTTTTAACCATCCAAATTCAAAACGAACTCAAAAAAGAGCGTGTGTACCTTTTGTGTCAGTCAGAATGAATTTGATACATTTTAAGGGAGGTTATATGAAGGACCGTGTAACAAATCAAAATTGGGCAGATCGCTGAACATGGATATTATGTGAGCAAGTCTTATGTTCTGAGAATTAGAGTCTTCAAATTCTAAGGAGTATAATAAAGCCTTTCCCATGATTATACTTGAACTTACGTTGTAAATATGCATTAGCTGAATCTCCATATCAGGGAAAGATCTTAACACTTTCTGAAATTAATGAAGTAATGCAGTAGCATTTTTGAATTGTGTACAACACAAAATCACAACAGATATGAATGGTTCAGAGCGCAAGTGGCGTAACTCCATTCTAGATAGTTTCGAGAAAAAGGCACATTTAGATAACTTAGTACTATGTTTATCTATTGGAGAAAAACATAGCGGCACCTCTATGAGTAACAATTTGAAACTTAGGGAATAGTTATTTCTAGCATTGAAATGTTGATACTTCACAGTTCTAAGTTATACATATAACTCCATTTCCACAAAAAGTGAAGTTACGGCAATTGTTCTCTGAACCGCTCATATATTGCATCAAACGGATTATATACAATGCCTCAGATGATAAGACACAATGTGAGGATTATACACCAGTTTACGTAGTAGACGATGCTGGTTTACAGATATTCTTGTTCTGAAAATATTAAAAAAACAAAATGTAAACACAGAAATGAATTCACACACAGAGAGCAACTACAATTATAATCTGCAAAGCACAACTAGCGTGCATGAACTATTGGAAAGTACAAGCGCAAAATGTGTTTATATTCTTGTTTGCGTGTATGTGTATGGTTGGTGACGAATATTGCATTAACAAAGAATCGTACCGAGATAAAAAGAAAACACACATTGACTAATCCACTTCATCCTTGGGTTGTCTTGGTTTGTATTGTCAGCTATATCATGATTGTCAAGACTATCCAAATGTATCGCACTTCTGATAATATTAAGCTCTATTACAGGGAGAGAAGCTGTTCACTTTTTAAGACGTAGACAAATCAGTAGAAAATAAATGATATTTTTCTACTACCTTTTTTTGTATTCTGAATGTTGTGGGTATTACAATGAAGTAGTTTTAGCAATATAGTAACGTTTCATTTACACTTTATCTGAACGTTCATCCTATAAATTATGAAGCAATACATCTATCCAATTGACCATCTTAATTCCACTGTTAGCGTTCCCCATAGTGTCACTTTGTAATCAACAAGTCTTAGGTCTGATTCTCGAATGAAAGTTTGTTTGAATTTCACTGTTGCTTTGCCTGTCTGAGCATAAAAAACATAACAAAATATGCAAAAACGCTCCAATGTAGTAATAGATAGGAATTACACCATTGGTTATCTTCTTCTATCCAAACACATATACTATTGTCTATGTTTTTCAATTCATCAACTCATAACTATTTACCCACTCACTCAGTTGCCACAAGAAATGCTACAATCACATAATTCAACTGTAGTGGAAAAGCAAAACTCCTGGAAGGTTTCCTTAACAATGATTTACAAACGTCAAATTTTCATCATCAACACAGGTTTTCACGAAATATTGTAAACCTTTTCTGAAGTGTTTTAGTGCTTCAGTTACAGTGGTGTGAATGTACTCCTTCTTTGCTTGGAAAGTTTCGACAATATTCACACGTGTCTTCTTCAGCTGTACTAAAATACACTCGTGGATAGTGTTGAAATGTTCCAAATGAAGGAGTATAATCACAATAAGTATAATATCATTTAAATAATTTCAATTACTTACTTTCGAATACTTATTATTAAAGAAAACTGTAGTTGAGAAATATGAATGCGAATTACATGGAAACGTTGAGTAAAAGAAAAGACAGTCTCTACAAGTAGAGATTACATTAGGAGAACGTGGGGTAAATGTACACGCCTGGATAATTTCTGGAAGGTTAACCGCAATAGAGATAAATGAGTCGTAAAGTCATTTACACAAACTTCCCCTAGTGCACTTTCAATCTGCCAACACATTTTCTTTTAGGAAACCATAATCTTCTTGAACCATTATTTGTCTTTTAAGAAACATGTTGCAAAGCGTACCATTGCCCGCATAGGAGGGTAGTTGTGCCGATATACGGTTGGGTAATGGCGTGCGATGTCAAGGCATTGGGTAGAGGTTGTATACCAGAAGTCCAAAGGCAAAATGTATATGTTATTCTCACATATTTTTGGTTGGCAGAAAACCAGTAAAAAAACAAAAACACATAGTCGTGCACAAAAATGATAAATCATGTTACTAATTTCCATAAATATAAGCCGTAGAGAGAATTTTCTGGTGAATAACTTGTAGAGCATTCGCCACGTGAAGCACATCTGAACCACATTTGATTATCTCGGCCAGTTAAGCCGCAAATGTTATGTTTCATTTCCAGTGACTGCAGTGGGTGTTTAATATGGAATTCAACATCCTTGAAAGGAATCGCGATCACGGAGTCTCTGAACGTCGACGCCAGCCTCATTTTGTGAGTTCATATTGCTTTAAATTGCCAAGGAGCGCTTTTCTGATTCAAAGTTACCTTTTGTTTCTTCATCTTCATCAGAAAATTACAGAGGCTTAAAAACCAGGCATAATCTTCTGAATTATTGCCGTTTTCCTGTATGCCTCGTATTTTCATCTACATCGCATTCTATTACGCGTACCTATATATATACCGAATAGTATCAGGTCTATGAACTACGACTGTGACTTTCCCTGATGAGGAATCATATGAACATTGTTGTATGTCAATCAGCATTACACCGCACTAACCTTGGAAATAAAATGACCAGAAAAAACAAACGGTGCTAGTGTTAATAATGAATTATTATAGTGTGCCGATGGATTACGTTTCGTAGTTTTTATATCCATCTAAAACAGGAACATGCAAGGAGAAATGCAGATTCACGAGCTTATTTCCCGAGGAAAGAAAATTGCGAAACACCACAAGAAAAAACCTGAAGTAATCAGCCAAATGACATCTCAGCAAGATGTCACCAGTGAACTCACTTCCCAAGGAAGGTGGCAACACCCATAATTGTAAAATATTTGCCAGGGACATTTTACATTTTCGGCTCTGCACTATAATCCAGCGTGCACAATTCACCCACCTTCCCCTGATATAATTAGTTCTACTTGTTTAGCGTAAGGCTCTAAGCAAGGGAGATCCTTATACTACGCAGATAATCAAGTACCGTCTCACGCTGTACTTAGTTCATATACTCGTTTAAACATTAGCTTTATTAGTATGCATTTATTTTCATTTGTTCATTATTCTTCTGATTTTTAAAAGCAGGGACGTCAAATAAGTTTGTTAGTATATTCAATAGTTTTACTGTTTATTCTTTTCTTGTAACAGTGGACAGGAATTTGAAGTTAACTCTTGATTTATGCTATCATGTGCATCAGATGGAATGATCCACGCACTATTTCCTTTACATTGGTAAAAAAATTGTCTTAGATATAACGACTATGAAAACAGAGTTATATGTACGGAAGAATAAAAATAATAACGTACTTAATATCGGGAAGATATGATCAGCTTTGAATTGTTATCAATATCACGAAGGATCAGAAGGATTAAAATTTCAATTATCGTTTCATTCCCATGTGCATTACATCTACATACTACATACCTTGTATTTTATATTTACTCTACTCCTAACATTACAATCTTTATTTCTACATCTACTTTTGCATTCATTTAGTGCTTCTTTCCACAACCTGTGTAATGCTAGCATGATTATCCTACAGTGCGAAAACATTCCAATATTTACCTTTTTCGATTAATGATCAAATGTAGTATTACTTACTCATTTGTCTGCATTGTTCTTCATTTGCTAATGAGACATGTTTTCACCAGAATTTATATCTTTCGGAGTTTCTTCATTCTCTTTTATACACAATTTGATATTCTCTTATGATACATAAAAAAACTTCAAAGAAGGTGAAAAGAGAATAGAGGAGCTACGATCTATTGTCATCTTCCACAGGGCTAAAAATTTGCAACCAGGTGTGAATGCAGTACTCGGAGAGGGAATTTCCCTCATAAACGCTACGCTGACTATAGTATTATTCAAACTACTCAAACCAAATTATTTTAAATACCGTATTTGCCGGTGTATAAGACGAACTTTTTCCCTTTAAAAGTAGGTCTGAAAAACAGGGTGCGTCTTATACGCCGATACTCAGTTTTTTAGTACCTTCATTTCTGGAAACTTTCTCTGTTCTGAGTTAGACGATTTCCTTGCGGTGCGTGACGAAGAAGATTAATTTTTTTCTAGTTATATTACGTAAGTTATTTGTTGAAAGTAGACCTATACATTACTTTATATTTGAAATACTATAAATTAATTATACATTCGGTGATAAAGATTTTTCCTCAAAACTGTGCACGAAAAAGGGGTCTTATACGTAGGTGCGTCTTATGCGTCGTCAAATACGGTAACTACTAAC
Source organism: Lepisma saccharinum (assembly GCF_977018435.1). Classification (NCBI taxonomy): domain Eukaryota; kingdom Metazoa; phylum Arthropoda; class Insecta; order Zygentoma; family Lepismatidae; genus Lepisma; species Lepisma saccharinum. Next base: position 19,034,499 of record NC_139236.1, on the reverse strand, counting down.
TACAAATCTTAGTCGCATGCCAAAAGTATATCAGAGTCCACTTTCGATCATTCAATTCTATTTTACTTTAAATATTCTTAGTGGATTTTCCTCTTACAAACTGTTAATAATGGACGTACTGACAAATGTGTTGTTAAGAACCTGACGTGCAGCTATTAATTACTCATTAACTTGCACTGCGAGTACAACATATTTTGTTTTAATAAGATGCAAACGTGCTTAATATTGGTAATGATGCGTAATAACATTTTCAACCAGTTTTAATTAGAAATAGTTAAAAATAAATTTCTATGACTAAATCCTTCGAACTTTTGCAAATTAAGTGAGAATTTCCATTACGGTAAAATACAAAGTAGTATAATAATGTCGTGTGTCGGATAATTATGTCATGTAAATGATATGCTTATTATTACAGAATTTGTATTTGTTGTACATCTTATATTAATTAAAGCTGAATTGTATTACATTGTCATTAGCTAAACTCACCAGATATCCGTCTGTATTAGGCTATTCAGTAATATAGTGTTGTTAGGCTATCCATGTTTGGTAACAAATCCTATGGTCAGAATCCTTACACCATAAGCTACTAGTCTATATAGACAGTGTTAAGGAACTTGGCACATCGGAAAAAAAGCTTTTGGAGTGGAAATTGACCGTTTCTTTCTTTGCCACGAGTACGAATGTCCATTTCATGTCTTGTTGTTTCATAGAGCTTGCACCGTCGCAAGTTTCACTCAGACAGTAGATTTCTTTGATGAGAGTCTGTAGAGAAGTAGCTTACGGAGTAAGGGCTTGGACTTTCATGAATTTGTGACAAATATGCACCCGTGTGTTTTAACGTCCACTGGAACTTACTTTCTGAATAGCCTTTGATTTAAATGAATTAATTCATTAAGTCTGAAGATAATTCTGTTTCTGCTAAACTAAACATTCCCTTTCTTATGTAGCCAAATACATTAAAACCAAATCACTGATTTTGGAATAGCCTTATCCCTTCGCATGGCCGAAAATTTTACAATTTGTCGCTTTAGGAATTGTCTCTTCCTTCTGATACAAGTATCTTTGCAATTAGGATTCTCAGTAGCTCGAGTTTAAAATTGCACTAATACTACAGAAAACCAATCTGTCCGTGCACAAGTATTTTTAGGGCTACTGGTTTGTCTTTACCTCGGTAAATTAGTTTTCATTGTCTATCATCTCATTATACTTCAATTGCGTTTTCCTTGCATTGCATGTATTCTGATGGAGCTCAAGTATCGAATTGGTAGTGATGGCAATATAAAATATAACACTCGTTAAATGTATATTAAATATCATATTATGTGTTATATTATTAGCATAAAATACACTGTTGTTTAAGAGTAAGAATTTGTCTCAACATATTAGGGTATCTGTACAGTCACCGCGAATAAAATGGAACACTTACATCATAAACCAGGGTTGTTACAGGTCCAGGAACCCATAAATTCTAACGGATTCTATTGGGTTTCGCTGTAGGACCGGAACCTTTTTTTCTCTTGCACAATTTAAATCTCAATACGGAACATGGACCCTATTTAAACTGATTCGGAAGAAAAGTTCCTGGACCGTATTTTGGACCGAATTTAAATTGGTTTGGAAAAACATTTCCCGGACCGTATTTAAATTCATCCGGAAAAAAGGTTCCCGGACCGTATTTAAATTCATCCGGAAAAAAGGTTCCTGGACCGTATTTAAATTCATCAGGAAAAATGGTTCCTGGACCGAATTGAAATACTTTACAGATAAAGATAAAAAGATTCGGTCCAGAACCCATTTACGCTTTCTGATTTTCTTTCCTGGACCGGAGTTGAATTTATTTAAAATTCCTGGACCTTTAACAACCCTGTCATAAACTATTTGGTTCCCTGGAAGGCGTTGTGTGTGTTGCATAACTCTACGGCGACAGTAGAAGTTTCCATCGAAATTTTGCTATTAGAATCCACTTATCGCCATGAATTAGGCACAAACAACATCTCAGGGAAGTGAATAATTCAGGATCTAGCGTCCCATTTGTATTGCAGGTGACTGTACCATGCAATATATATCCAGGTCCAGCAACTACTTTCGTTAAGTTAACCTAACTTTGTTCAGTTCGTCATGTTAATCTCCATTAATCATTATTCGGAACCAGTCTGCTGGTTCGGCATGTACTGGCCACCAAAGAGGTACATCACCTTCTTCTAACCTTCAAGAAATAAACATTGTAACAAATCTTACGAAATAACCCCAAGAGCTCGATAGTATTTTTTGAAATGTGTGTTTTCTGCAGCTGAAATCGTGCACGCAGCACTAAAGATTCTAAATGAGCATACGATTTCAAGAAAATGTTGCTTCCCCCGTACCTTTCGGAGCTTCGACGCGAGGTCCTTCGGCGTCCGGTGTCGGCTGGGTGACGATGACCTTCTGCGGAGCTAGCAAGTAGTTGGGAACGTCTGGTGGCGTAAACACAGGAGGGGCAGAAGCTGGGGGTGATTCGTCATCCTGCAAAGTGGAGGTAATATTTTGAGAATATTAGCTTGAATGTTACTTTTCATAGTCCAAAGTACCTTACATTAACCAAGTGGATTTTATACAGTATCATAATCAGTTGTGAGCATGAGTGAAGACGGGACAGAATTTATGTGAAGACGGTGACATAAGATGAATTGTTAGACGTATCTTTCGAAGCATCTAACACATACGTACCCCACTAATAGCTTTCGTTTACAAAAATTTCAAAGTCATAGAGCTTGGTTTGACTTGATTGATTTGCTATTTTGATTGATTTGGCTGTAAGCTTATAGGCAAACGAGAGACTGTCAGTTAGTTCCTCGGTAGGATACGTTGATTGATTGATTTGCTTTATTTTACTTCGCTTTTTGTGCTACTTTTGGCTAATTTGCGAAGATGGGTATGAGTGATAATATGATGAAATTGATGAATAAACACACAAACATTCATGCCAAGGTCTGGATTCGAACCCGGTACCCCTGGTGTCGTAGGGCGAAGTGCTAAGCACTCCACCACGGGGGCTATCACTGAAACGGGTGGTAGGTTAAGTAAAGTTCTTAATGTATCTTCCCTCACACTTGTATTCGCAACTGCATACAGGTTGCTCAACCACATGAATATGTAATTATATCAAAAATGCCATTTCGTGGTACATACCTAAGCATACTTTAAAATGTAATGCCATTACAAGAGCAATTTAGAAATGTATTTGCTTAACTATAAAGGCCTGTCTCATTTATTGAGGTTTCAAGGAACGCTCCTGGGTGCTTGGAAATTATTGAAAAATGGCATAAGAATAATCACTTTCTCCTTTAAAGATAAGAGTGCTCGTGTTGGGGCGACGTCCAGATGACATATTTTGAGCTATATTTTCGATTCTCGCTCTCGGTCACTATTTACAAGCTTATCGAAGATTTCCTGCCTCCGAGAACAAAGGAAGAGAGAGGGGAGAAACAGAGAGAGAAAATCAGAGAGATATAATGAGAGAAAATTAGAAAGAAACACAGAGAGGAAAACGTGAGATGAACCCCCCCCCCACACACAGAGAGAGAGAGAGAGAGAGAGAGAGAGAGAGAGAGAGAGAGAGAGAGCGACGGGAAAACTTACTCTCGGTCCAATAGAGCATTATAAAGGAACTATCGACAATGAAAGAAACACACCAGCAACGGAAAACGGGTTTTATATGACGGAAACAGAAACTACAGAATAAAGTGCAACACATCCCAATTAACCAATTTTTGAAAGTGATATACTAAATTTAAAGATACGAGAAAACACCATGTGAAAAAGAAAGTTCAAATTGTCTAACACAATGAAGGAAGTCAGTCATGGAGAGGGGTAAACTATGTTACTTAACAATTGAAAATTCAAATTCTGGAGACAATCTTCGGAACTCACTATCATTCTACATCGGCGAATTCTGCGGATAATAATTTAGAACACAAATTTGTTTTTCATTCATGTAATATTTCCTACTGAAAAGGTCAACAGGATGTAAGAATAAATTATATTTACTACAAATACTACAGGCCAAGTAACATTAAACACAAATTTTTAAGTTACATGATAATTAACAATAACAAAGAATAAGATGAATCTAAAGAGTGAATTACCTTAACTTTAAAATTAATTGAAAATTTTTAATAATTGGAACTAATTTGCTTTAATATTTGTTGAAATTTGTGATATTCATAAAAAGCAACCTTTTATGCTAATTGAGATACAAATTATTAACAAATTGTTATCAACTATGTGAAATATTCTTATGATCGATTTTGATTTGATTTAGTTTATTTTACTTCGCGTTTTGTGCCTCTTGGCTAATTTGCGAAGATGGGGATGAGTGATAATATGATGAAATTGATGAATGGACATTTACAAACAACCAAGCCCGACCGGGATTCGAACCAGGGACCCTTGGCGTCGCAGCGCGATGTGCTAACCACTTTTTTTTTTTTATTTGAAACTATTACATATTATTGTACATGTTATACATTTTTGTCATTATAAAGTTAACATTACATTTAGGAAATTTGCATATAACATATCTCTTTTACAACGAGGGATCATTTGGTATTCCTGGTGCAGGTGATTGATAAATTGGATGTGAAAATCTTTGTGCCTATATATGGATACAAAAAGGGCATATTGGCCTAAGAGCCATTGTACACTGTGGCGTTTTGTTCTTGGATAATATGCAAAGGAAGGATACAAAAGAATATCTACTGAAATGTTACGTTCTGATGTACGACAAATTGTACTCACAAGTTTTTTTATATATAACCATGATTTTTGGATTATTTGACATTCACTAAGCTTATGCACTAAATTATCTTGTACATTACATGTAGCACATATTGGAGTATTTACTAATTTTATATCATAAAGTTTAACTCCAGTAATGAATATTTGGTGTACAATTTTCAGGTATGTTATTTTATATAGAATTTCTTGAGGTGATTACAAAACTAAAAAAATCAATCTACTGTGAATATAATTTTCAGGTACGTTATTTTATATAGAATTTTCTCAGGGCAAATACAAAACTCAAAAATCCAAGACAGTTCAGTTTTAACGTGTTCATATTTGAAAAAAAAAAATGCAAAATACGCCTTGGAGATTTCAACCAATCCACTTTACTAGATTGGCGAAACTCTAACTATTGTTATTTGGAACCTTTAACCTTTTTTGGTGACGTAGAGTACGCATAGAGAGGTTGGGTTTAGTGTGTCGGTCGAGTCTCGGTGTCCTCTGTCCTCCCATACCAAAATAAACATAGGTCGTCATGGAACAAAAAAAATATACCAAAAATTTTCTAAGTCCAGCATTAAAAAAAAATCTTAAAATTGCAAATATCTCGAAAATGGTAAGAGTTATCGAAAAAATATATCAAAAAAACACCCCCATCTAAAAAAAAAAAAAAAAACAATTATTATTTGTTTGTTTGCATCACAATACGGAAATAATAAAAGGCACGCACGCATGTGTGGCACATCGTTCCCCCGAGAGGTGTTTACAAAGGTCACAATATATATAAACATTGGCCCCCGGGACTTGGAAAAAATTTAAAATAAGGCGCATTCGCTCACCACTGTTGCCAGCTATAGGTCTCTCTCTTTATCTTACAGCAATGTTGGCATCTCTATCTTTTTTTAGTTGCAGGTGGGTTGCCAACACACTCTAGTTAATAATGCTACATATTATACACACACACACACACATACTGTGTTGCCATCCGTCCATCCATCCATCTCTCTCTTTTACGGCAGTGTGTGTTTGTTGCTGGCTCTCTTTGCCCAGTGTATGTATGTTACGCCAGTATATAAATTGGCTAAGCCCTTGCCAAGTAAAAAAAAAGCTGTAGGTAAATATTAGCAACATTGTCGGTTGTTTAACTTTTCCCCCTCTCTCTCTCTCTCTTTTTTTTTGTAAAAAGCTACAGCAAAAATACCAGTAGGTTGGTAACACTGCTTTATGCACTGTAAGGCAAGCCTCAAGCAGTATTGCCAGCTCCTTGCTTAAGGTTAGATTAGACCAAAAAAAAACCTTGGTGATTTTTCGAGTAAAGTGTTGGCAACACTGCAAGCACACAAGTGCCAGCTCCTTGCTTTAGGTTAGATTAGACTAAAAAAAACCTTGGTGATTTTTTCAAGTAAGATGTTGGCCACACTGCAAGAAAATAAGGCCTATGCCTTACAAGAGCAATCCATTAAAGCAAGCCTCAAGCAGTGTTGCCAGCTCCTTGCTTTAGGTTAGGTTAGACCAAAAAAAACCTTGGTGATTTTTTCAAGTAAGAAGCTGGCAACACTGCAAGAAAATGAGACTCATGCCTTACGAGAGAAATCCATTAAGGCGAGCCTCACCGAGCCTCATTTTCGGTTGCAGAACCCGCACACCTGTACTACACCAACAGTAAAACTTAGAAAAAATCTGTTTGCAGATTCATCACGTACGCCTATACATGAGAAAAAGTATGAATAGAACCTATGTTCGGAAATCCAAAATGGCGACCGGAAGTGGGGTTATCTTGGAAACGGTAAGACTTAGAAAAAATCTGTTTGCGAATTCATCACGTACGCCTATACGTAAGTAAAATATGAATAAAACCTATGCTCGGAAATCCAAAATGGCGACCGGAAGTGGTGTTATCTTGGAAACGGTAAGACTTAGGAAAAATCTGTTTGGGGATTCATCATGTACACCTATATGTGAGAAAAAGTATGAATAGAACCTATGCTCGGAAATCCAAAATGGCGACCGGAAGTGGGGTTAACTTGGAAACGGTAAGACTTAGGAAAAATCTGTTTGGTGTTTCATCATGTACACCTATATGTAAGTAAAATATAAATAGAACCTATGCTCGGAAATCCAAAATGGCGACCGGAAGTGGTGTTATCTTGGAAACGGTAAGGCTTAGAAAAAATCTGTTTGCAGATTCATCACGTACACCTATATGTAAGTAAAATATGAATAGAACCTATGCTCGGAAATCCAAAATGGCGACCGGAAGTGGTGTTATCTTGGAAACGGTAAGACTTAGGAAAAATCTGTTTGTGGATTCATCATGTACATCACTAAACGCTAAAACATCGACAAAAAAATTGTCAAAATATGTCAAAAACTAATATTCAATTGATAAAAAAAAGAATACCTACAAAGTACTATTTTGAAACAACAAGTAACAAAAAAAGGATAGGTTAAGTTATATCACGTAAGATCGTGAAATACCTACCAAGTGTGAGTAGGAAAAAAAATAATACATTAAAAATTGTACTAAAAACATCGCTAAACGCTAAAACGTTGACAAAAAAATTGTCAAAATATGTCAAAAAGTGATATTCAATTGATAAAAAAAAGCATACCTACAAAGTGTGACTTTGAAACAATCCATACTTCCCGCCAATTGACTCTTGGATTCCGATCTACAATTTTACACTGTTTTTGTGATAGTGAACACAGTCTTCTATATATTTTTGACGTCTCTTGCGTTGGAAGGATTGGAGATTGTATTAAAGAGTAACTGATATCCAATATTGTATTCTTAAAATACCATAATCTGTCTGGAAGTCTTGTAACATCAATGGGGGCCTCCAATTGAATGTTGTCCAAGGCGTGTCTCAGAACTTGACTAGTGAGGCTGTTTGGGTGTTGAATCAGTGTCGTTACATCAGCTTGAATACGTAGAGCCTGGCTTTTATATTCCACGTTTACAAGGTTCATTCCCCCTTCTGCATAGGGTAAACAAAGCGTTGCGTGATTTACACGCAAGATTTGACCGTTCCAGACAAACCAGTTCACAGCACTCTTGAGCTTAAAAATATCCAGTTGCCGCAACGGGAGGATTTTTGCTACATACCACACCTTGGAGAGAGCGTACACCTGTACAAACGTCACTCTTGACTGTATACTAAGTATTCGAAATTTATTCATTTGTAGAACTGCTTTAACACCATTTATCACTCTGTCATAATTTAACTGGATCATTCGTTGAAGGGAGCGCGCGAAAATTATTCCAAGTATTTTTATCGATGGAACAACATGAAATTCTCCGCTCTGATGGTAAGTTATATCCGGGTTTAAATGCATAAGAGTTGATTTTTTCTGATTTACTGTGAGCCCTGAAAGGGGACCAAATTCCTGTAATACTTTAGACGTCGCAGCAATATCAGACTGCGTATTTATTAATATATTGACATCATCAGCATAGGCCAACACCTTTGTGTTTATAGATTGTATGGTGATGCCTTGTACTTGCTTTTCTAATGCAGAAAGGAGGGGTCTCAATGAGATACAGAAAGCTATCATCGATAATGGGTCACCTTGTCTTACTCCCTTGTGAATAGGAAGTTCTCTTGTCATAAATCCATTTATTTGTATTTTGGATGTTGCGTTACTATAAAGGCTTTTAAATGCTGACAAAAAATGTCCACGTATACCGTACTTTTGAAGCACATTAAATATGTAATCATGGTGTACCGAGTCAAATGCTCGTTGAAAATCTATTGCTAATATAGCATTATCATGGTTATTGCTATTGACTCTATAACAAGTAAGCACTTCACGAAGCGTTTGTAAGACATTTGTAATTTTCTTGTTCATACCAAAAACATATTGTGTATCTCCAACTAGTTTTTCTACATAAGGCATAAGTCTGCCTAGCATACAGCGAGAGAATATTTTATAATCAGTACATAAGAGGGTAATGGGTCTATATTGACCAACTTCAGTGGGTGTCACACATTTTGGTATTAAAACTATAATCCCAGTATTTGAGGATTTTCCCATTTTATACCTTCGGAACACTGCATTTATCCATTCAGTTAGTGTTTTTCCCATCAACGTCCAAAATGTTTGGTAGAGTTTGTTTGGTATCCCATCCAGACCAGGTGCAGAAAACGGCTTCCCTGACTTAACCGCACGGAATACTTCTTCGCTTGTGTAGTCGTTATTTAATTGCTCACGTTCCTCATCGTCAAGGACCTCGGACAAGGATTCCAATTTATTCGTCAAATCTACATTATGTGTTATTGGTTGGGAAAATTGATTCTCAAAATAGTTGTAAAATCTGTTACGTATTTCCGGGGCTGTTGTTATTTTAATTTCAGAATTGTCGTTTATTTCGCTAATAAATTGTCTTTTCGCATTGTGTCTTTCTTGCAGCACGTGGCTTATAGATGCAACCTCTTCTTTATCAAAGTGGGGGAGTCTGCTGCGAATTTTTACACCTTGTCGTCTTTCAGCTGTCATCCTCAGCAATACAGCTTGTACACGTTTTACCTCTGTTTGCACTTGTTTCCCTTCAGTGGCTTCATGAATAAGTTCACGCAGCACACGGTAATAAAAAATATATTTATTATTCCAGTCACTAGAACGTTCCTTACAATAACTAAGACAAAACCGTTTTATGCCCGGTTTAAGAATTTCATCCCACCAGCGAATTATATCACTTTGTCTGGTACGGTGTGCTTCCCATACATTCCATTGGTCCTGAAAGGCTTGTTGGAAATTTGCATCTGTAAGGATAGAAGCATTTAATTTCCAGTAGCCATACCCTCTCGGTACTATTGGTATATCCACATTTATCGCCATGATTACGGCACTATGGTCTGAAAAACAGGTGGGTGTTATACTAAGTGACTTGATTTGTTGGCGTAAATGTGGTGTTACATAAAATCGATCTAAACGGGAAGCACAATTATTACGAATGTACGTGTACCCTTTCTGTCCAAAATATTTGTCATTCCATACATCTGTAAAATTAAACCCATTTACTAATTTTTGCAATGAATTGGAGGTATTAAAGCCAGGTCTTTGGTCCTGCGGATGCAGGACACAATTGAAATCGCCCGCGCAAATTATATGTTCTCTTGTACCCTGCATTTCAGTAGCGACATCCGTCGCAAAAAACGCATCCCTCTGTTTCCTAAATTGTGTCCCTGAAGGTGCATATAAATTATATACCCAAACATTAGCTATTTTTGCTGAGATAATTCTACCATTGGGATGGCACATCACATTTGTAATCGGTACGGTGTTACGTACTAACAGGGCTGTTCCCGTTGCTTGAAAGGTCGCATTATTATAGACTAATATGTTTGGGGGGAGGTTAAATGCTGTTATTCCACATTCTTGAAGAAGTGCTATATCTAAAGATGATTGTAGGAAAAAATCTCCTAGCGCCTCCTGTTTAGTGAAAGATCGCATTTTGTTAATATTGATCGTAGCTAAACGGAGAGTAGTCATCATATATACAACTAACAGAAATTTAAGAACTAGGATTACCCAACACTGTGAATTATACATTTTGCCCAGAGGACACTAACATTCGTACACTGTTTTTCCACTCACTTCCATGCACACGAAACGTAAACCTTGCATATGTGCACGGTACCTCGTGTAAACACGTGACCAAGCATCATATACCTTTACTCATTTTACACATGCAATTTCTGACTTTCATTTTTACTTGCACCCACACATTCACTAGACACACTAGGGGAAACACTGAATTTGGATCCGATCACAGGTTGTAAATCAACACTCGGGGCCAAATTTGTCACACTTTGGGATCTGGTTATACGCACTGGGGAGGGGGCTATTGCCTGCTGCTTCACGTTCTTCTTGTGGTGGGGGTCAGGTGCCACATTTTGTTGTACTTTTTTCTTCTTCAACTGCTTCTGTTCCTGGAGTCTCTTCACATTTGATTTTCTTTTGGCATTGTCCTTAGTTCCTGTTGTGGTTTCACCAAGCTGAACCTTGTTTTGTTGATCTTCCAGTGTATGGGATCCTCCTGCTTCGTACATGTCAGTCTCCATTTGAAGATTACTCGTAGTGTCAGACTCGCGCATCGCTTGATCAGTTGTTTCCAGACTGTCAGTCACCAACACGTTATCCCGTACGTCACTGTGGAGGTTGTCTAAAGATGCCACCTCTTCCGCCCACGATGTGCTGTGGATAGACGCAGGTAGAGGTGTTTCCTTCGTAGGGTCCATTTTGTGTTCTAAAACATCAGCTTTTTTCGGCTCTATTTGCAGATTTTTATCGCGTTCATTGTTCACACTTTTTTCGTGCAACTGCATTGGAATTGGCAACACTGTAAATTGTGTGTCAGCCTTTATATCCGTCTCGTGCGCTGAACGTTGGCTAGGTGGTCTATGTACCTTTGCTGCATATGACTGCTTAGGCTGGATATCTACAGGAGTAGCACATGCTCCAGTATTATCTTGCATCACTCGCTCACCCATAGCACCACGTCGGTGTGGACAAAACCGTGCTGTGTGTTGAGTGTCTTCACATATTTTACAGGTAGGTTTCTGTCCATAATATGTTACCCAATATTGCATGCCCTGTATTGATACATAGGACGGGATTGGCTTATTCAGAACCATTCTCACCACCTTAATGCCTGTACGAGTTTTATAAATATGCTCATCCGAATATCGCTCGTCCACCGGAGGGGTCTTAATTTCACCATACTGCGCAAGCACTGTACGGATATGACTATCGGTTATTTCCATTGGTATAACATGTAGTCTCACTAGTGTAGTTGTCCTATCAGCCCAATCTAATCTAATTTCATGTTCATCATCCTCATCACAATACACTAACTTCCCTTCAAATTTATTCATTAACTGTTCGCCTAATAGACGCGTCACTAGCTTAATATATACACACTTACGGTATTGGTCCAGTTCAATACTTAATACCTGGTCTTCAGTCAAGGCAAGAGTATCCCGTATCCAACGATGAAGCATCAGCGATGATGGGCACTTCTTCACACTTGAAAACCATAACTTTAGCGTATTTACACGACGGATTTCCATTTTCCTTCAATTTAACAACTTTACGTAACTTGAAAATTTACGCGTTTCGCGTCGTCTAGCACGCCAGAGTCCCGATGACTCACCGGTTCACGAGCAGAGGCACGGCGATGTTGCTCGCACGGGCACTTCCGCGGAACTCACCACTCGGCCACAGGGTCGGGCCCTTATGATCGAAGTATGCATCTAAAATTACTGCATGTTATTCAATTGTATCTGAATTGATCTTGGCCAGAATATTGGATTTACAAAATTATATATGTTGTGTATGTAAAATCTTATGCGATTTTTACAGATTTATTACAGAATTAAATAAAATTGAAATTCTTAAGAAAGCATACTACAAATGTAACAAATAGTTAATCGTTACCAACCTAATAAACCTTTACAACATTTATTGAGAACATACCAGGACACCTCAAGCCTAGATTTTTATGTGTGGTGGCCAAAAGAATGACAATATTGTGAGGTTTCTATGAAAAAAATACACTCATAACTTTTAAGCCAATTAATTTGTGCCAGATGATTATACGACGCAAGGAATTTAGAAGTGATATCGGGCGGGGCCACGGAGAGGGTGTGCGTGGCGACCAGCCAATGGCAGGAGTGCAACGTTGTACAGTTAGGAGACTGCGGCGCGGAGTGTTCTGTATTTTTCTTGCGCGCAAGAAGTTTTCATAAAACTCGCCACTTTAAGGTTCATCATAAGATGGGGAAAGACATTTTGAACTGACTGTCCAAGTGCCATGAATTTCCGTCGCCTACAGCCGGAATTATCGTTCCTTGAAGAAACAAGGGAAACATCACCTTTCATTTCCTTCTGCCTGTTTTTTCGTTGCCACCGTGTTGACGCAGCTGAGTTATTGTGTCTAGGGAAAACTGTGGGTGTTAAATTCGTCTCCATATAAACAATGACCCTTCATTGTCCTGGGCGTAATCGAACATTGAAAGTCTGGGTCAGTTTGAGTTCAGCGTTTTCGTAGCAAGGCCGGTGTAAAATTATTCGCTTATCGTTCACTCGTGCGTGAGTCACAAAGAACAGTTGCGAGGAGATTAATTAAATACATACAGCCCTTTCGTGCAATAGTGTGTGTTCAGTGTGTTCTTTTTATTTTTAAATAATGTCACTCTTGAAACCTAGCACCAGTAATACAGGCACCAAGGGTAAAATAATACATTCACAAGGGAGAAATATTATTTTTAAAGTGTGTTCGTATTTCAAGGCATTGGCGTCGGAAGAAGTGCGTGCTGAAGCGTGTGGTGTAAGTGTTCATACTGTGTCGCGCATTGTAAAACAGGGTAAAACATCTACCACAGAAATCGGTGAACCCCTATTCAAACTTCCTGGGAAACATGATAGAAAACAGAAAAGTGTTACTAGCTTAGATGACTTCGAAAAAGATGTACTCCGTCGTACAATATTTGAAATGCATGACAGCGGCGAATATCCTTCTATGAAGAAACTTGTACGTGTCATGAGGGAAAGAATTAATTACACTGGTTCCTCTACTTTTATGGGGTTAATACTAAAACGCTTGGACTTCAAATATTTAAAAAAAAAAAAAAAAAAAAAAAACAACGATGGGCGTAAATTTCTGTTAGAAAGGGGTGATATAGTTGCCACGAGAATAAAATTTTTGAGAACGATACACAACCTGAGAGCGGCTGGTGATAATCGTCCCGTCCCATCTTTTATCTCGATGAGACGTGGGTGAACCAAAATCATTCAAAAAAAGACATTTGGCAAGACTCGACAGGAAGAGTTGGGCTCAGGGTCCCTGTAGGAAAAGGCGGCAGGCTTATAATTTGTTGCTTCTGAAGTACAGGGTTCATTCGCGACAGTAAATGGGTATTCCGTTCCCGACCAGGTAACAAAAATTTAGATTATCATTCAGAAATGAATGCCAACAATTTCACAGATTGGTTCGTAAATACATTCATAGATTTATTAGAAGAAGGGTCTATCATAGTAATGGATAATGCCAGTTATTATTCCAGAGTCATTGACAAACTTCCCTCCACAAATTCCAGAAAACAGAATATTCAAAATTGGCTGCAAAAAAATAACGTATCATTCAATCCCTCTGATACTAGAGCAGAATTATTACAGAAGGTTAATCAGTTCAGAACACAAGACAAAAAATACGAGCTATACAAAATTGCACTGCAAAGGGGACACCAAATTATCCGTTTACCTCCGTACCACTGCCAGTTTTTTCGACTTGCGTACGTTGAAAGACTTATGCATCAGGCCCTTGACAGGGTCACCGTACAGGACTGGGTTAGTCGCGTCGAAAAGCTTCAGGAAGAGAATTTTCACAAGGAAGTGGCCCGAGACAGCATAGTTCAAAATCTAATCATCAACCTCCAGGAGAGTGACTCGCAAATGAGTGAAATTAATGGCACGGAGACCGAGGAAGACGACGAGAGCGGTGATGATGACCTGGCAGTTTCTCTACAATAAATATCTTCAAACTTCTTTCAGGTATGGGTTTCTCGTATATGCTACAGTGATATGATATTATAATCCTGTGTAGAAATATTCACTATATTATTTCACTGTACTCATATATACTGTGCATGCATTATCAAAATAATGGACACATCGCGAATTTTCTGTCCTTCCCTTGCGGTAGCAGTTAGTTTGGCAACATTGCAGTAGCACTGGCTGGGTATTGGCCGAACTCATGTTCCTTCTAAAAGCGAACGCCGTTTAGTTATATTTTTCATGTATTTTTTTAACATTTCATATATTTCATGTCTTCCACTTAAACTAAAAGTTAAAATATACAAAACAGTAATTTTGCCTCAAGCAGTATTATATGGATGTGGCACTTGGTCCCTTACATTAAAAGAGGAACATAAATTAAGAGTATTTCAAAATAAAATCCTCAGAAAAATATTTGGACCTAAAAGGGATTAGGAGGTAGGTGAATGGAGGAGGTTACATAATTTAGAACTGTACAATTTGTATTCCTGTCCAGATATCAATAGAATAATTAAATCAAGAAGACTTAGGTGAGCAGGCCATGTGTCATGAATGGGAGAGGAAACAAGAGTTCACAGGATTCTTGTTGGGAAACCTGACGGTAAGAGACCTGTAGGAAGGCTAAGACGAAGATGGAGGGATAACGTTGAGATGGACCTAAAGGAAATCGGTAAGGATGGAAATGATTGGATAGATCTTGTCCAGGAGAGGAACAGATGGAAGGCTTTTGTTGCTGCAGGCATAAAACTTCGGGTTAAGAAGACTAGAGAGTTAGTTACTTAGTATCTATTTTGTAGCTGGTAGCCCCTGAAGTTCCCTAAATTCAGGGCTACACTCTGCATAGATTACAATACACACTAATCACGGATTAGCAGGTTGCATGAAAGGCATAAAGAGCTGAAGTGATGGCGAATTTCGACGTTCCTGTGAATTGATACTCACGTCTGGTGTGAGTGGTTCGCCGTCCGACCGACATTCTTCCACCACCAGCGAAGGGAACAGGCCTGTCCTTCCGTCCAGCTCCCCCTCCCACCAGCCGTCGTCAACGTCGTCGTGCACGGTCCTCCTGAGTATCCGGATGACCTGGCCTTCGTAGAACGTCAGCTCCTCGGGGCAGGTTGCTTCGTAGTCGTAGACGGCGCGACAGTAGGTGGCTAGAGCTGGAATTAAAGTACAACGAACCCTTATCACTTTCGTTCACTTATTATAAATAACAAATTATGATCTTATACTGTTAAACAGGGTTGTTAAAGGTCCAGGAACACATAAATCCTAATGGGTTCTATTGGGTTCCGCGACAGGACCAGAACTTTTACCTCTCACAATTTAAATTCGGTCCAAGTTGCGGATTGTTTAATTTCAATACGGAACTTGGACCGGATTTAAATTGATACCGAAAAAGGATTTTTGAAACGTATTTAAATTGATCCGAAAAAGAAAGATTCCTGCACCGTATTTAAATTGATCCGAAAAAAAAGGTTCCTCGACCGAATTGAAATACTTTACAGATAAAAATGTTATTTACGGTCCAGAACGGTAACCGAGTACAATGGCGGCATAAACAAACTGGTATCACGCTATGATCAGTGCTTGAATGGGTATGGCGAATATGAGAAATAGTAGAGTAAGGTATGTATGTATCTGTACCATACATTTTCTTGCATACACCATTTGTCGTTTGTGTTTTACACCAAAACGTTCATTTTCTTCTGGATAGCCCTCGTATTTTTACCTTCTTGCAGAAGACAAGATCAAGAAACTAGAATTCTCAGATCATGCAACAAATGATTAGGTTTTGGATTGGTCCTGGTTCTCCCCTGGGTGTGGTCCTTGCAGCTCCAGTCAAGGCTCCACATCACACGTGAGCATCTCAGACCAAGAGCGGTTAATTGGACTGACTTTATTGCCGGTTCGAGTTATATCGATTCCAGTGAAAAGATTACAATCTGATTGAGTTCAATTACATTGAAAAATACGGCGCCATCTAAACTGAATCCTGATACGTATCACGTATCTCGTCTGCAAAACAACATGCAGTGATAGAAAATTTGAACAGATGTTGCGTGAAAGATCAGGGTAGAAAGGGAAATACCGATTCAGATTATGACTCATTGTCCATAGGAAAGGCACATATAAGGGTAATTCTTAAAGTAAATGTACATATAGAAATGGAAAATGTAGCCGACCTTCGTAGTCAGCTTAACGCGTTCCAGAAGTTCCAGGTTCGAATGTGAGGTACGACATTTACACATCACTTAGTTTGTCCCTTCATCCGTTGGGATTAACTCAAGGTATAGGAAAACGACTTAAATAATCGAAATAGCTAGAAGATTAAAAAATACAGTAAGAGATATAAACAGTGGCGGCGATTGTATTAAAAAACCGGTGGGCAAGGTGCAAAACTGAGGAGGCAAAGCCAGTTTATTTCCATTTGTAGGTTAGGTTTAGCATAGTGCGTGTGCAAAAGTGGCGAAAAGTAGGGGGCAACTGCTCCCCTCGCCCCTCCTAATCGCCGCCACTGGATGTAAGGCATTATTTACAATTGTGAAAAGAAGCTAAAGAGCTAGAAATAAAACATTTTAGAATTGTTTATAGTTATAAAAAATAAACTTAATAACAAGTTAGAATATGGTCAATAAATTCAAGAACAAATAAGATATTGATTGAGTTGGTGTTTTAAGTTAACTTTTTGCACAGTAAGGGTAATTGGGGCTGGACCTACAGTTTAATGTGGGATCCGAACCACTATGTGACTCCATCGGGTATCGAACCCGGGACTCCTTGATTACAAGGCGACGACGCTACTACTGCGCCACCTGGGAGGCCAAGAACAAATAAAAGAAAGCAAAACAATGAAAATAACTATTCTCGAATTTGGAGACGAAACCGAGACTCGTCTCGCTCCCATTCCTAAGAGTCGCATCCTAGACGCAACTTCGAACTGATAACTTTGGGGATGAGATCGCGAGTTAACCACTCAACTCGTTCTTCCGCAATTAAATGATCATGTGCTAAGGTTGATTGATTTGCTTTATTTTAATTCGCTTTTTGTACCACTTTTGGCTAATTTGCGAAAATGGGGATGAGTGATGATAAGATGAAATTGATGAATGGACACTCACAAACATCCATGCCCAGGCCAGGATTAGAACCAGGGAACTCTGGCGTCGTAGCGCGATGTGCTAACCACTCCGCCACGGGGGCCGGCTCATGTGCTAAGGGTTCAAACATTTGTATTGGAGCGGTAATAGTAGTACAGGTGCTATCAATTTTGTCCAGAGCCGCATGTCTATTCTGAGGTCCATGACGACCTTATTTTACACATGCATCGACCGTCTCAGCTGTCACATTTCCATCAACGTCTCAGAGCCTTGAGGGACAGTAGCTCCATGCCCTAAAAGCCTGCATTTCAAAAAGTGCTTTTCGGAGCGAACTTAATTAGGTTATTGCTGCACCAGATGAAGGTTAAACAATCGATCGACCTGCGGAGAAAAGATGCGACGTCGTAGCTGTTTGCACTCTGCCAATGCTCGTCATTAAAGAGAGTGCTTCGGGTCAATTGAAACTCGGTGGGCGACGTTTCGTCTCCAAAGATTATGCGATTGGAGAATTACGTAGTCTTCAAAAGACCAGATCTCTATCTCTCTCTGCGTATGTGTTTTTAGACGAACTAAACCCCAAAAGGAGAATCTAGTTGAAAGGGTATGTACGAAATAGACAGAAGGAACTAGCAGAAGCTGTGACCGGAGATGCACGCGACGAAATGAGAAAAACAACATCCTACCGCCCAGTGTGCGAATTAACGGGCGGGGGCCGGAGAGTTCCCTCCACAAAAAATATCCCCAGCAAAAGAAAAATATATTTATCTCTGTCAGGATGTTTTTATCCCCATCAAAGAATATGGAATTGAAAGTATATAGTAAAACCTTTCTTAACTAAGGAACTTAGTTAACTAACAACTGAAGCAGTTATAACAACATTAAGCCTTGTTTCCATGATATGAAAAACTCAATAGCCTATGCTGACCAAGGCAGAAATTTATTTTATTATAAAACATAAACTAAACGTAACGTTTCAACCTTCTAGCAAGGTATGTTTCATACTCTGCACCAAGTACAAATGTAACAAGGTACAAAACAGGACGATACATATACACATTGAGATATTGATATCTGTCCTCCATATTCATAATCAAGAAAATATGCACGAAAGAATGTGAAAAAGAAGGCAAAATAAATAGCCTATGGAAATAGCTGGAAAAGAATGGCTACGAGAAGGAGGATAGACTGGACATAAACAGAAGAAGGAATAAAAGGGGCAGGGGAGAATTGGAAGAGAAAGAAAAAGAGGAAGAAAAAGAAAAAGAGAGAAGGTTTGGATTAAGGAGTATGGGGAAGACCACAAAAAGATATGCAAAGTGCTTAGGAAAGCGGGCATTAACACTTACAGGAAGGGAGGGAGAAGCATCTTAAAAATAGCGAAGAATGCAAACAAGAAAAAGGAAAACAGAGAAGAGGAAGAGGAAGGGATTATCTACGAAGTGAAATGTAAAGAATGTCAGAGTGTGTACATAGGAGAAACGAAATAGAGGCTGAAAGACAGGTTGAAGCAACATAGGGATGATGTACGACTTAAGAGAGATAGAGAAATGCGATATTTAAACACACGAGAGAAACAGGACATGACATAGAGTGGGATGAGGATAAGCAGATAGGAAGGGAGAAGATAATATTTATTTATTTATTTACTCACAGTTTCAGATACAGTCTTATTTGGCCATTTTACACTGAAAATGGAAGGAGGCCAAGGAAATAGAGAAGAAAGGTGATGAAGACATAATGAACTGGAATGGGGGACTGAAGATAAACAAAGAATGGAAGAAGGTGTTAGAAAGAGTGGAATGGACAAGAGAGAAAGAGGAGAGAAGAAGGAAGAAGAATGAAGGAAAAAGAGCATAAGATAGAGTCCAACCACATTCCAGATGAAAGAAAATATTTAGCTAAATCACCTTTCAGGTGAAAGTACAGTTGACAAGGGAAAGCCACCTGCTAGAATGTTCCACAACAACTTTCTAATAGTCTGGAGGGGAGTAATTTTTGTGTATATATATCGTCCTGTTTTGTACCTTGTTACATTTGTACTTGGTGCAGAGTCTAAAGAAATTCTTGCTAGAAGGTTGAAACGTTACGTTTAGTTTATGTTTTATAATAAAATAAATTTCTGCCTTGGTCAGCATACTGATTTTTTGAAGCAGTTATTTAACGTTTAAAACAATTGATTCCTACTTTAAGTTTGCAGTTCTAATTTTAATTAGGCCATTGTCTACCTTTTTTATATTGTCTATGGGTGCGGAGGTCTTACAAAAAAGGAAATGTTTTCAGTATTTTGGTTGATGAGAGCACTACTGTTTCAAACAAATCGTGCCTTATTGTTTTTATTCGCATTGACTTTGATGGTGAACCTTGCTATTAGTATTGTGATATTATTGCGTTAGTCCTTCTCAGGTAGCTCCATTGTAGAAACACTTATTTTGTGTCTATGCCAGCACGGCGTTTGAGAGGAAATATAAAAGCAACTATTTGGATTTGCATGTGAATCTTCAGAGCTCGTACAAGATAGCTGCGTCGATTCTTAAAGTCAGATTAGGGGCCTCCCTGATGGCGCAGTGGTAGCGTAGTCGCCTTGCAATCAAGGGGTCCCGGGTTCAATTCCCGGTGGAGGCACATAGTGGTTCGGATCCAACTATAAACTGTAGGCCTAGCCCCGATTAGCCGTACTTTGCATATAGTGCACCAAATCAATCAATCAATCTTAAAGTCAGATTCAATAAGAACTTAGTTGTCATTCATTACGTAGATCACAAATTAGAGCTCGCTGTTCATGACGTCGTTGATATTCAATAAAACGTTTGCATTTTAATTCATTCATGGACTCATTATGCAAACTGTTTTCAACTTATCTCAAAAACCAAGAGGATTTGGAAGCAGCCGCTGCCAACTTGAACGTAGAACTCGGAAAAAATAGATGAAGCTTTGACATTCTATGGGTTGCATCTTCTTTTTCAGCAGTATCTTCTGTGGTGTCATACATTCCTGCTCTTGTAGGGTTCTTGCATGCACGAAGCAATGATAAATTTTATACATATAGCGATCGAGCTAAATCCTCGAGTAACACGACTCGATGATGATTTGGTAATTTGCTATGGACCTTTGTCTCTTTCCAAATAGTTTAGAAGTTTTGAAACGCAGTTGTACGTACACCGTATTTGCAATGGAGATATTCGAGTGCTGTAAATGTAAACTCAGAGATTAATATTACTGTTACGGTTTTCAGTGCAATGAAGGATGTTGCAGGAATTTCCTTGAAAGCAGCTACAGAAGAATTAGCCATGAAAAACATACCAGCGCAATGATAAAAGATACCTCAGACGTTGAGAAGAAACCATTTAAAGATTTCAGAAAATAGTTCTTACAAGGTCTTGTTGACAACAAACACCAAAATTTACTGATTGTAGCGAATGCATACAATGTTCTGAAGTATTGGATGGAACCAAGTGGCCACGTAGTGAAAATGAACTGATTTTGTAATGTGATGACAAAAGAAAAATGCTGTGTGATTTTTTAAAAATACTACTTGCAACTCGAACAATACTCTTTCACTTACAAAAAAGGAGTTTCTGGAATACAGGTGGAAGAGGAACAAATTGGGGAATGTGCTGAAGCAGCTTTTAAAGAGAGTTGCTGTTGTTCCAGTATGTCATCAGAATGTGAGAGGGGTTTCAGCAAGATGAATCACATTTTGACAGACTTGCTGAATCGGATTCTCTATCATCATTGAGTGTTCCAATCATCAAATATTTCCCTGCCAAAAAGTATGCAGCTTTGTGGATAAAAGGACACCATTCTGCAACTGACCAACCTCACCGAACCAGCAATGAGTTATTAGTTCATCCCATTCCAGCAGCCTGATTTCCGCTTAAGTTTTCATGGCATAGTGCTGACATTTCTTTTATATGTATTAAAGTATTCACAAAAAACTTGCAGGTAGTTTCGGTGGCTATTAAGTTGAAACTTGGTAATAGATAGATATTACGTTTTCGGTGCTACGAGTTCGATACCTCTTTTCGTGTACGAGTTTGGGTTTTCTTAGAACGTACATATTCTGTTTCTAAATTAAGTGTGAACGTTTTAAGATTTAATAACCTAAGCTAGAGGTACTTGGAACCGTAACGCAATACTTTATTTTACTGACTTGTAACATATACAAATTTGCATACCCAAAAACCTCCATTCCTAAATGAAATCACAAATGCGTTACTGAGTGGGCATCCCCCCCTCCCCCCAAAGCAAAAAACTTAATTCGCACAGTGCTTCCGCCACCATACAGGGTACAGTTTCCTTCACGAAGAGCGAAGAACAGAGCGAGAGGAAGATGGATCTATGCGACCTGCTGTATGACGGAAGCTCGAATTTTATACTGAATAACGATCGCTTTCATTCTCCATAAGAAACGGGAACCGGTAAACATTTATTAATGATATTTTTAATAAATTGCTGTGTTTGCCTCTTCATTCATTCGCCAAAACTGACCAAAGAGCGACATAAAATAAATTACATATATCATGTGTGTGTGTCTCTCTCTCAAAGAAAGAAAGAGGTAAGATAGAAAGAGAGAGAAGAGAGAGACAGGCAGAGACAGAAACGAAAAAGAGGAAAGAAGAAGATTTTATTTCGTTTCTGTCTCTGTCTGTCTCTCTCTTCTCTCTCTTTCTATCTTACCTCTTTCTTTCTTTGAGAGAGAGACACACACACATGATATATGTAATTTATTTTACGTGGCGTAGGAACTTTATTATATATATATAGGATATTTGGTCCGCTTGTCACTGTAACGTGAGGAGAAATCCATAAAAAAGCTGACTTTTTCTGTAATTTGAGTGTGGTTGTTATGTTTTACCTGTATTTTTTTTTTACTTTTCTTACAGTGTATATGTATGTTTCTGTGTTTTTGTTTTTTCATTTTCTTTTTTGTTTTTCTTTTTGGGGTATTTTAATGTTTTTAGTTTTTATATACTTCGCAAACAGTTAGTTATAATCAACTTATAAAATGTAAAGTAGAGATGGTTAAGTGGAAGAAAAGGTTGTGCCTTAACTTCGCCATCCAAAACAGTAAATAAATAAATAAATAAATAACAGGCAGCAGACGAGACATCTTTCGAGCAAAGTGTACATTAGGTACTTACATCTAATTGACAGTGAAATAGGTGACTGCATATCTGTAAACGCAAGTGTTACAATGACCATCATGTCCATGAGAGAATAGCGGATTTCAAAGATTCTGTACGCGACTTGGAATTAAAGTAAGTAATCTATTGTTAACTGAAATCCACGCAAAAAGGAAGGAAGGCAATCTGTTGCCGATATGTTCACGTAAGCTTTAGTGAAACCGGCAGAATCTACTCGCTCTAGGACAATAAATTGGCAAAATATTATGATAAAGACTTACATACATAAATATTTACAAACAAGAAGAACCTCCGAATGGAATATTGCCATTTGTCAAGAACACATTAAATTTTGTGATTGAATGCTTCTTTACAGTGGCGGCGATTGGGTTCCAAAACTTGGGGGCAAGATCCCAAAACTAGGGGCGCAAGGACGGCTTACTTTCCCTTGGTAGATAAGGTTTAGCATAGTGCGCGGGGAGGGGGCAACTAATCGCCGCCACTACTTCTTCACATAAATATTAAGAAAGAACTGGAATCTTTTGACGGGAATCTTGTGATAAACATGAAAGCAACTGTATTTCGTGATTGATAGCTTCTAACATAATAAGAAACGGAGAATCCAAGACTGGAATCTTGCAAGAGGCGAAAAGAGCTACTGAAGTTTCTGATTGAGGGGTCCCGTGTATCCAAATGGTTAGTAATCTCGCCTTGATGTAAGCGGTCCCGGGATCGATTCCATGTGGGACCCCCTCCTCCAAAAGAAACTTTTGGTGTTGACCCAACATCATAAGGGCAACCAAGGACCTACTTGAAAAGAAGTAGTCGGTTCCGTTCTCGAAAGCCAAAAAACAATCGGCGATGGAACAGCCCTAATAGGGTTTCTGCGCCACGGAGCGCAGTACAGAGTATAATTTTCAGTTTCTGATTAAACATGAACATTTAGAAACCAGTGGCGCAACCAGAGTGCTGCATGAGTGGCATTGCCCCCGAACCTCGGACGGAAATCAATTAATGGGGAGGCAAACATTGAAGTAAAAAAAAAAAAAAACAAGACTAACAGAATCTAAGAGTAGCATGACAAAAGAATACTCAAGATGGAATTTGTTTTTACCTATTTCTTGCATTTTTCTTCTAGATGGACAGGGGGCGGGACACAGAGGGGAAATTACACCCTCCATTTAAAATTTTAAACAAATTAAAGTACACTTCGTAATTTTTTTTGATGGCTTCGCTCGAAATATCTGTTTTTCTTACGGTGTAGTCAAGTTCATAGCTGTAGCTAGGGGGCGGTGGGAGTCGATCCTGGGAGCGGAACGATCCAAATGAAAAAAAAAATAAAAGAGAATGCCACGGCGCTCCGTGAAATTATATGCGCCCTATTAAATTAATATTATTTTCAGTTTCCAAAAAAATAGTTCTAAAAATTTTCTCGATCGCTTTGCAATTTCATTCTTTTCTGTAATGCATTGTAAATTACCAGAGAGAGAGAGAAGTAAGGTCAACTATGTGCTTCAGACTTCATTCAGACTGTTGCTGCTAAACACTTTTGTCTTAAATGCATGAACAATTGTTTTGAGGAAAAGAAGCGGGCACATTTCGAAGAAAATTTATATCACTTTTGATGTTGGTTTGTTATGAGGTGGATTAATTGATTATGTAATGTATTTAAATAATATATGTTACATATATATGTGTATTAATGAATCTTTGAATACGTACACAATTTACTGTTAACATGTTGCATATGTAATATGCATATGTTCTATTTTCCTCTTTTACGTAGCTCCATGTCGCATTTGTGTTATGTTGTACATGAAAATTTCCATGTCATGTGTATAAAAAGAATAATATTTACATGCATTTTCTGTCTTTCAAAAATAAAGTTTCCGTGCTTGTTTATCAATATTAGCTAATGTGAAAATTGAATGTGTTGAATAAATATTTCAAATCGTTCGTTTCAACACAAATGCTTCTACCACCTTTTTGCGTGATTTAAGAGAATAATAACGTCTTTGATACTATTACTACTACTATTACTACTAATGTTGTTGTTATTATTATTATTATTATTATTGGCACGCTTATCCTGGTACCCCCCCCCCTTCCAGAAAAAAATCCGTGGTTGCGCCTCTGTCAGAAACTGAGAAAAACACCAATTCTAACAGACTTTGACTTGTAAAGAGTTCGCGTACGTTTTGATGGAAAGGTATGCTATAAACCAGAAAATTGTAAATAAATTATATCCATCAGAAACATGCATGCGTTTCCACTAGCGTGTATCCCGATCTGTCGCGCTGTGCTCACATTTTAGTCGAAAATGGAATGCGTTAAGGACACTGTTCTGGAACAGGCTTGCTTGTGGTGCCGCCTCTCTTTCTCTCTCTCTCTCTCTTCTGAATCGCACGTGACGTAATTGATGGCGCGTAAAATTGTTCGCATTTACACAACAGGAACAACGAACCTAAAAATGCAGACAATTTTCAGACGGCGCCTTCAACAACTTACGCCGTCTCCCTTACCATTGCAACAGGCTTAATTTATAAGACTTCCTCCTTTTGTCACTTGTCCACTATTCCTGCCCTTGCCAATTTCCTACATCATGTCGCCATTTATCACTGCCTTCCTCGCTGTCACACGAAGAAATGCAACATTTGCTACTTTTTGTCATTAGATCAGCGGTATCCAACTCAGACCCTTCGACGAGTCACTTTCCAGGTTCCACATCAATATTAATTATCAGGGAAGTATTTATATCTAAATATATATTTACATATGAAGCGAAAATCAGTTATATTTTGTTTTATCTGTGCACATCATAGCATGAAGACTCGAGAAATTAAGTTATTAATTTTCATGTTTTTACATATATTAGGTTTCGGCTCATATTTTACATATAATAGTAATTTTTACATAGTATTTCCATATTTCAGAACCTTTCTCAACATAAATTCCATATTCGTGCGATGTCCCTGTGTGACCGAAAGATTTGGGAGAATTTCTTGCGAATAACTGACAAATTTGAAATACAGTCCCATTACTTCTTGCGATATTGAACGCAGTTTTAGTCAATATAAATCAATCTAAAGAGACAACAGGAGGAAGGAAATTCACGTTCGAACAGTCACAACAAACCTTTGTTATTCATTGGTTTGGAAACAGAAAATGAAAACACATTTTGTGTTGTTTTCCAATTCATGTCAATGTAAGTGTACCGTATCTTTTGTAGTTCGTGTAGTGTCACAAATTATTAAAATGGTAATTTTTTGCAATTCAAGTCCATACTTAACTCCATACTTTGGCGGAAATAACTAAATATGTATTTGCATATTTAGCATATTTTTACTATCCGTTCCATGGAAATTACAATATACTCATTTAGAGACAACCTAGATCAGCGATTCCCAATCGGGGTTGCTGCGAGATATGTTATCTATATATAAAAAAGAAAACGAAAAACAACAAAAAAAATATTATTAGGAAGTAGGGATTAGGACTTCATTGATCTCTGCGCTGATTCCACACTCAATGTTAAGTTCACCGAGAGTGAGGTATCGCTGGCTGTTTCTTGGCTTGGACTGGCAGAGGATTATCCTAACCTAGTAAAGAAAACAATAGACATACTTTTCCCTTTTCAACTTCATATTTGTGTGAGCAAGCCTTCTCTGCTATGGCAACAATAAAATCCACCGCAAAGCAAGAAATAGACTTCTATCTCTGAGGATGCTATGCATAGTTCAACTGTAATGCCTGATATCGAATAGTTGTGCTCTATGCATCAATCGCAAGTCTCACATAACAAAACTTTTGATTGATTCCCATTATAGTAAACTGTATTCTATTCCGATGTTTGTTCCTCATATTACCTTTCAATAAATGAGTACTGGAGTAGGTATTTATTTGACAATAAATTTAACTTGCTCCTGAAAACATATTCCACTTCGATTTAAGATTAAAAATTGAAAATTCTAACAAGGGTAGTCCAAGTTTTTAATATCATTCCCAAGGGTGCCGCGAACGTAAAAAGTTGGGAATCCCTGACCTAGATGATAAAACTTCTTTGGTAAAAAAACATGCCGAACGGGAGGAAACAAATGAAGTAGAATAAGGAATATTAATACAAGAGAGTGACTCACTCTCAGTAGGCTGTCGCTCGTTGTTGATTGATTTTGTATTTCGCAAGGTACCCTCCTTTTGTCATGCTTATATAGCTTAAACACTGTATTTTCCAAAGTATTACACTTACAATAATGATTAATACATGAAAAGAACCGGTAACTCACCAAATTTTCATGTGACACACACCAGGTGGCAGCACGAGTGCAGTGCCGTTGGAGGAGAGTTTTTTTTTTAGTTGGAATATGCGAGGTGTTCATCTGTTATTGCAGTGCAGCGCCGTGTGACTTCTTCCTTGCTTACGTACTTCCACTGCCAACAATACTGGTCGAGTTCGTTGCTACAAATGTTATGAATCAAATTGGACTACCGCTTGGACGTGTTTCACGTGACCAACGGGGCACACACCAGGGGGCGGCGCCAGAAATTTTGACCGGGTGGGCAGGATCCACATATTGATAAATAAGGGTGGGCAGATATAAGGTAGCCTAATAAGTATTTGAATTTCACAAATATGCATTCCTTCTCTCCTATCTATCTCTCTCTCCCTCTTCCCCCCATCTCTCCCGATTTCCTCTGTATTTCTTTCCCCATTTCTTTTTGCTGGTGTACGTTTTCTTATTTATCCTTTGCATGCCTTTCATTGTATCTCACACTGTCCATGCTTAAACTGTTCACTGTGTATTTCGCTTGTATAGTGTTTTGTCCTTTCAAGTTAAGAAGGAATTCTTCACATACTTGGATACGTAAATAGAAACGTACTTTATTAGGTGAACTTGGGACTGTACGACTGTACTGTTTAATTCATGCGAAAATTATGAAACATCTGGAAGAAATTCTTTACCAATGCAAGAGATTGCGAAAGTTATAAGTTACAAGAACTATTCATATTTGTGAAACCAGCGGCACAGATAGGAGAGCGGCAAGGCTTCGCCCTACATGGAGAGGAACCACCTAGCAGCAAGAATATTTGAAATGTAATTTTACTTTTACCCAGTGGAGGCATGTAGTGGTTCGGATTCCACTTTAAACTGTAGGTTTAGTTCCGATTAGCCTTATTGTGCATAAAGTAGACTTAAAACAACAACAAAAAAAAAAATCAAATGTAATTTTAGCGTTTAAATTCGGATTGCAAGTTATGCCAAAATTCGACATTAAGAGTTGCGTAGATTGCCACCTTTGCCACTATTACAAATCAACAATATTGTGAGCTTTTAACTGGAAAGATGGCTGCTTCCTGGATGACGGTTATTGAATGATCCATTTACTTGGTTCACGGGGTTATACAAATTGATAAGTGCATATGAATAATTTAATTTAATTAATGTCTTATTGAGAAAGTTTTAAAACACACAAGAAATGAACATTTTCTGCTCACTGCACTGAAGTTTTCCAGCATGAAACGAGAATTTTCACAGAAGATATAGCTGAAATTGGTCAAAATAAAGGAATTTGCGTAATATGAATATCGAAAAATCGATATCACTAAGGAAGCGATTACGTACTGAAGTAACTATTCATCAGACCAATGCAGGAAAAGATATGCTCGATACGGTTCAATAGGAATATGCATAACGTTTGGAAAGACAAATACTTTTACATATTTTGTGGAAAGTAATTTATTTAAAAAAAAATCATACGTACCAATTCTTCTCTTGTTCATAGCGCTTTAAAACTCTTCGAAAAAAATCATTCACAAACAATTATCACCAAAGCACTATCTGCCCCCAAATTCCTCAAGAAGTATATACATTAGACATAAAAAAAAAAATATTGTGTCAATATTGCACACAATATTTATAGGAAGTTGGTTTCACTATCGAAATAAGACATTCGTTACCCAAAACGCTAGGATATGGAAGCCTTGTCATGGATCGAAGTTCTATTCATACCATATGGAAATTACGCGAAGAAGATGTTTTTATTTACATGTTTGGGTGGTTTAATGTATTTGTTTTATCCTGTATGATTTTGTACTCCCTACCTCGGAAAACGTGAATGTTAACTGGATCATGTCTTCTATCAGGGCTCGGAATGGAAATCTTGACGAAACGTAAAGCTTCGTGTTGTCTCTTTAATTTTGTCTCTGACTACAGCCCCTCCAGAAATTTTGAGAAAATCAAAATTTTCAAGTGAAAAATTGGTAGATAAGTAGAAAATAGAAAGGTATAAATGCAAGCCCCCTTAAAATGACACCAGATTACCATTTCTGCCTTCAAGTACAATTTTAATACAGTGAAAACTCCAAATATACGAAATATTTTATTCTATACCAATCTCCTTAAACGAAGCTATGTATTATCCACATATACAATTCCAGCCCCTTCCGAAAAATATTCTGCGTACGCCAGTAATGAATACTATATGGACGATGCGCAGGAGGATAATTCTGTCAGAACAATCGACAAGACAAGACAAATAATAATAATTTATATATAAAAAAGCAAACACAAGGGGCAAAGGATGAAGGCAGCATAGACGTCCTCATACATAATGCTCTGCTAAGTCCCCTCGTAGCAACAACGTATCTCAACCTAGAGGGGAAGCTTATATAAATGCTATAATGCCGTTACGTACTATTAAATTTACTTCACACTGAAAAGGAAAATCTAGTGCAATATGAAAAACAAAAATACAACGGGCCGATGCAATATCTGACGAGACGAAACTGGAAGGTTCCAGTTCTAACGATTTTCCATAACTTACTCAGTAAATTATTGTAAATCCAAAAACAGGGAAACTTCTTGTAGAATATTTTTTGAGTCTTTGTACTATCGACGATATTCATAAGAAAAATGTGCATAGAGTCAAGACAAGAATATCTTTTTTAATTGAACCATTCATATTTTCCTATACACTTACTGTATGTATTGAATTTGTTCAGGGGGCAATCGGGTGGGCAGAAGAATTTTTGGGTGGGCGCTTGCCCACCCTCACCCACCCGTCGCGCCTTCCCTAGCACACACAGAACATTTGAAATGTGCCAGGAAAACTTGGTGAGTTTCCGGTTCTTTTCCCGTGTAATCATTGTATTTGTAATACTTTTAAAAATACAGTGTTTTGAAATCCAGTGAATCATTTATGCAGGGTGAGTCAAAAGTCAGGTTACATATACGTGCATACAAAAATATACACATGAAATGGTTACGGTTACAGTACACGTTCACTATGCGTACTACTAGTGTTGCCCACGAGACGAGACTTTGGCCTGTCTCGTCTCGTGGAAATGCTGTGAAATGCTGTCTCGTCTCGAAAATATTCGTTTGTCAAAGGGACAAATGATCAATCTCGTCTCGTCTCGAATTTTTAAAAGCCTGTCCCGTCTCGTCCCGTGGGCAACACTACGTACTACCAGCTTGAATGCTTCAATTCTATGTTACAGCTGCGTAAGATGTCTGCTAGTATTGTGGGAGTGATTTTTGGGAAGTGGCGCCAGTGGTTCTATCTTTGAGGTGGTCCAGGGTCTTTATTTGCTTAGCGTACACGATGACCTGTACGTGCCTCCACAAGTAAAAATGCATTAGGTTAGGTCTGGCGACCATGGTGGCCATTCACATATGTTAACTCACTTTTGACTCACCCTGTAGTAGCCCTATACTGTGTCATTCATTAATATGCGAAGCCAGAGATACGAACGAGCCTAGGGAACTTACCGTCAATGTAGGTGGGGGCTGACCGTTCGGTGGGCGGAATTTCCGCGGGCACCTCCTCGGTGACGATGGCCACCGGCGGCGGCTGCGAAGGGGGCGGGGCGGGCTTGTCCAGCTCTGCGAATGGGTCCACCTCATCTGCCTCACCTTCCTGGACGTGGTAGTCCACTGACGAGAACGAGATCTGGGAGACGAGCTGATAGGAGCCGGCGCTCTGAGGGGCTGCGTCGACGTCCACGTAGTTGTTGGGGATGTAGCCCTCCTCCCCTTTGTAGTTTCGAGCCCTTATCCAACCATCCCCGTCTCCTTCCCCGATCACTTCCAGCTGCTCGTTCTCCACGATGCTCAGCTCGTCAGGGTTCTGGGCCTGAAACGGTAACATTGGAAAAATAACTATGTTTGTTGAGTGAATCGTCAAGAATTATATAAACCTTTGTAGGGTAAATCTGAGGCAAACACCCGCTACGAGGATTTAGTATTTTCTTATTGCCGATTTTACTGTTTACTGTAACCCTTTTGTGCTAGTTACACGTGCGTAGAAGTGGTGTGAATAAGATCCATTGGAATCAACTCCAAACAGGTAGGAATAAGACCAACAAGAAGAACATATCTTTACTCCATGAGGATTGTATGGATAACTAAGGCTCCAAGACAGACGCAGCACATGTAACAGACTTCAGTGATCTCTCCTTCGGCTATTCCCTGTACGAGTAACTTTCCGTCAACATCACAGAAAACCTTTACTAGATAGTTATCACAGAGGAAAAAGTATAGGCTATTGCGGGGGCAAAACCCATACAGCACAACATGGTTTCAGATATGTTACGGATACATAACTCGTGAAACATTGTAATATTGCAGCAACATTGCGAAACATTACTGTGATGTTTCAGGTATGTTTCAGCAATGTAAAAATGTCCGCGAATCTAACATAACATTCGTAATGTTACAGAAACATATCAGTGCAACATTACAGAAACGTGTCAATGTAACATTGCAGAAACATGTCAGTGTAACATTACAAATACATTTCCGTAAGGTTTTGTGATATTTCAGCTACATTACAGTGATATAATTGTACATTACGGTTATATTGAATGGAATCAGTACTGTATTCACGAGTGAAATATTTAAGGGGGCCTATTGGGGTTAAGCCCCTTTACTTCAATATTTATTTGTAAATCATTTCCTGAAAATAAAATTCACAATGTTTGATACCTAATTAGGAATGATATTTAATTATATTTATTTTACCTCTCCTCAAATGACCACGTATCTCAATTGCTACAATTATTCTCGAGGGGGGGGAAGTGCATAAAAGTACAAAATACACATTCATTCACACCAGACAACAGTTACAACTAAAAAAAGAAAAATACTCGTATATGCCACCAAATCCTAAACTACCTTCAAATGTGTGTAAAGTTTTACATGCAATAATAAGCTCTCCGTGGTTTTTTGCACCCTGTCACAAAGAAGGTGGGATTTGAGTGATGTGATCAGCATAATGCTCCCGTCCCCTCTACTAATAGATGAGAGGCTGGAAGCATTTTAGTGTTGTATGAAATTCATTCATGATTCTATGAGTCACGGTCATCTGAAAATTCTACTCTAATGTCTCTGTATGAATGAAAACATTTTTCCTGGACAGAATACATGTTACACATGTATGGTTTTCAACCTATATGGTGTTCGAACTTTCAGAATTACACAGCAATATTCCAAATTAATTAACATCACAAATTGAGCACATGTCTTCAAATAGTATAACTTTCGGATACTAAAATTTACTATCTGACATTCTCACCTTTTACGTATCTCAAATAAAAATTCAAAATGAATGTAATAATATCCTATATACTTACATAATTGGAGAAAGTAGATACACTTTGACCACAAAACAAATTCAGTAAATGAACCAGTAACCACAACTGGGAAATAAATATCAATTCACAAGTGCAAAGTGGAGACAAGCTAAACTTTAGCAATTTTTAGGCAGTAACAATACGAATAATATCATTGAATAATAACTAAAAATTTATAAATCAATGAAAATTTTTGACATTCTCTATAATATTAAATGTGCAGTGTGTATCAGAGGTTGTGGTTACTAGTTAATTCTCTGAATGTTACTTGTGAGCAATTTCCATTGAATTATTACTTCAAAGGTATAATTATATTTTCTCATTTCTATTATTTTTTAATCATGTTTGACTTTCAACGTTGTTATGGTGGTTAGGATGAGTTGGTCAGTTTCAGAATACACTGAGAAATTGAATTAAGTTCCTTGTAATGAAGGGATTTTTGGTTCGAAACTCTGGTAGAGGCACATTCCAGTGATACGAATCCCTTTTTGATTTGTAGGTCCAGTCCCGATTAGCCTATTTGTGCATAAAGTGGACTTAAAACATCAATTCAAAGAACCAAATAAATATAAATAAGCATACTTTGATACATTTTTTTACAACAGCGAGTGATCAGACAGTATCCATGTCACCATTGAACTCTAAAAATTGGACATGCATCACTTCAAAGAAAAATTATTATACGTAAAAATAATATTTTTTCATAAAATATATTCTTTATTTGTCTAAATCTGTCAAAATACAATTGCTTCTGTTCTGTTAAGAAGTATTTCATTGCAGGTTCTCCGCTATAACCTCTTGTTGGAGTGCAGTAACATTCATTTTTTCCTGAAAGGAAAAAAATGTCATAATATCAATTCTGGTCAGAATTTCCATTTCAAAAAACAATATTTTGCACAGGTAAAATAAACATCTTAGCCTTGAAGAAAATTGCAAAGCAACATCAAGAATTTACATTCTTGATGTCAGCACCATTCAGTTTTTTTTTTTGTTTTTTTTTTATAAAATTAACCTTCGAGAATGCCATAACACCGATTGAATTTTGGCAAAAAAAATTGCTTTTCATATTATTTGCTCAGAACTAGCAAAAAGATTTTTAGTGAATGCTCAATATGTTATGTAACATCCAAATCTTTAACATTAGTGAAAATCAATGTTTCCATCTACTTTTTTAGAAAATTTCTCAGCATTCCGCAGAAAAAATGTCATATTTCATCTTTCTTTTAACATGCCAAATTAAATACAACATCTGCAACTTGTGCAATCGTGCAGTATCATAATTAGATTTTAACCTTTTATTTTATTTTTTGTCAATAATCCATATTTCTACCTACCTAATTACGAAGAAATGATGATTGTATGGATTTTTAGCATAAAAACAACTAAATATTACCAATTTTTTACCTCTTGAAACTTAATAATAACAAGTGAACCACAAATGACCTAAATGTAGTATATTAAACTTGTATTGTTTAATAGTTTTGAATTATTGTAACTTGAAATCCAAATTTTGTCCAAAAATGATCATTCTTGCGAAAGAAACTAATTTTAAATCAGCCATAGAATACTTAATTACTGCTAAATCTGCATAAAAACTAACTGTTGGAGTCATAAACATCTTAGCATTGAAGAAAATTGCAAAGCAACATCAAGAATTTACATTCTTCATGTCAGCACAATTCAGTTTTTTTATAAAGCTAACCTCGGAGAACCCCGTAAAACCAATTCATATTTGGCAAGAAAAATTGCTTTTACTTCATATTATTTGCTCAGAACTAGCATAAAGAATTTGTGAATGCTCAATATGTTATGTAACATCCAAGTCGTTAACATTAGGGAAAATCAGTGTTTCCATCTACTTTTTTAGAAAATTCCTCGGCATTCTGCAGAAAAAAAATTCATGTTTCATCTTTCTTTTAACATGCCAAGTTAAATACAACATCTACAACTTGTGCAATCGTGCAGTATCATAATTAGATTTTAACCTTTTATTTTATTTCTGTCAATAATCCATAATTCTACCTACCTAATGACGAAGAAACGATGATTGAATGGATTTTTAGCATAAAAACAACTAAATATTACCAATTTTTTACCTCTTGAAACATAATAATAACAATGGAACCACAAATGACCTAAATGTAGTATATTAAACTGGTATTGTTTAATAGTTTTGAATTATTGTAACTTGAAATCCAAATTTTGTCCAAAAATGATCATTATTGCAAAAGAAACTAATCTTAAATCAGCCATAGAATACTTAATTACTGCTAAATCTGCATAAAAACTAACTGTTGGAGTCATAAACATCTTAGCATTGAAGAAAATTGCAAAGCAACATCAAGAATTTACATTCTTCATGTCAGCACAATTCAGTTTTTTTAAAAAGCTAACCTCGGAGAACCCCGTAAAACCAATTCATATTTGGCAAGAAAAATTGCTTTTACTTCATATTATTTGCTCAGAACTAGCATAAAGAATTTGTGAATGCTCAATATGTTATGTAACATCCAAGTCGTTAACATTAGGGAAAATCAGTGTTTCCATCTACTTTTTTAGAAAATTCCTCGGCATTCTGCAGAAAAAATTACATGTTTCATCTTTCTTTTATCATGTCAAGTTAAATACAACATCTGCAACTTGTGCAATCATGCAGCATCATAATTACATTTTAACCTTTTATATCATTTTTGTCAATAATCTATAATTCTACCTACCTAATTACGAAAAAATTATGAATATAGTATATGGAGGGCATCACAAGCCTCATGAGAAACAAAACTATACAAGACTACATGAGAGAGAAAGAGAGAGATGATTAACATAAGTGAGTAACCTAACAAGTGATTAAGAGAGAAATATAATTAGGAATTTAGTTTTGTCACACAAAAAAATATGACCGTGGCTGTGGTGCTGCGGTAGATTTTCATTACGTAACGATGTCACAGAACAAATTAGTTGATTCGTAATTTGTATTAGATAGAGGCTCTGAACGTAACAAGTTACGTGGTATTCTACGCCTCTTCACTACGCACAGGGAAGTGAGAAACATTTTTTAAAAAGAAGAGGACAAATTTTGTGCAAAATTTAGGGGGAGGGGTCATATACCGTAAACGAAAACTATATAGCTATTTTTAACAGTAAAAACATACAGGGAAATACTTTGCGTCTCGACCATTCACTTTTTCACTACACACAACGCAGGCAACTTATTTCTCGCGATTATAGTTTCATGAGGTGGAGAAGTTCAGTGCTTCTTTACGTCCACATATTTTAATTAAACAAACAAAACAAAATACTTCTTTAAACACTGGCTTGAACTGCCTTGTTTCCACTCACTTTTTCACACACTTTGGCATTAATAATATTCAACTTACCACTCAATAAACAACATTATTCTCCATAAGATGTGCACGACTCCCGGTCAGCGTTGAAGGTAACAAGATGGCCGCCGCAGAAAATGTCCTGGATGGCCGCCACGCATGCATGATGACTGAATCCAACGTTGCGGAAATGTCTCTGAAACATTTCTCAGAGATGTAAGAAAAATGAGACGTTGCAGAAACTAGACAATGAAACTATAACATTGCAATGTTTCAGAAACAAAACTGGGACTTCATGTGATGCTTTCTGTAACGTCAACGCGAAACCAGAATGTTAGAAACATAAATGAGAGATTGTAATATTTCTGAAATATGTCTGAAACTTGGTGTGCTGTATGGGAATGACTGTTACATTACTTCTTCTTCTTCTTTTTTTCAAACCCTGAGCCATATCGTGGAATGTCTGTCTGTGCATGTATGATTCTCGCAACAAATGTACTCTCGTGTTCTTAGACACAAACCTCCTTCTTCAGTCTCCAATCTTGTTATGCTCTGATCCCTTTTCGATTACTGGCTGCCCTGTCTTTTTGTCCTCTTCCAGTACTCCTCATTATTGTTTTCCATATACATATATCATTCTTTACTAATTTTATCCAGATTTGAAATGTGTTTAATGTTAAAAGTACCTTATTGGTAATATCGAAGTTACGTATAAAGAAACTACAACGATAAATTTTAATTTGTAGATCTCAAATATGTTTAAACACTAAATTAATTTTTAAAAGTTTCGAGTTCTCATTTGGATTTAAGCGGAAGGTACGCCATTCCCTTCATTTCTATTTAGTAGAGATATGGTTCGTAATGATGAACGACAGCGCGTTGTGTGTGGCCTGAGAAGAGTATGATCCCAGGTAGTTGGTGTATGATTAGGAAAACACCTGCAAGTCAAGCCGAAAGGTATGTAAATATGGTAACGAGTGGGTTCAGTGCCCATAATGTTTTTTGATATCGTATCATGTGAAATGCATAAAAATGACAGAGACCTGAAGGCCATTTCATCTCAAATCATATACAGGTAAGTAATAAATGTCTCACCTTAGAATTACAAAATCAGCTGAAAAAAATATGTTAAAGGACCACATGACACATGTCCAAAAATATAATATTTTCCTTTTCTTTTAATTTGTTACAGTGTTACAACCTAACAAGGCAAGACACTATTTGATATAAAATAAATCATCCGAAGCGAAATAATGCAATTTTCAAACCACTACAAATCAAAAACAAAAAATGGTAGAGCTTTATTTGAAACTTCCAAAACCTTAAAAAAGTAACATATTTATGAAACCATCTTTAACTCCAAAATTTGAAATTAAAATACAATTTTTCTTTCAAAGTTCTAATTTACTTTCTTGAAAACGTGAAAAAACACAGGGCGTGAGTTTTCCTGGGGTCATAGAATATGAAAGCTGGACTAAGTATTTGCAATGCCATTTCTGCACTAACTTCTAATGTTATGCAGAAAATTCTTTGAAAAAAATTATTAAAAATCCATTTTGACCTTTTTTTACGAATCACTTCCTCAAAAACACCCATCTCAACATTTCTGGAAATTGTGCAATATAGCCATTGGTTACTGTAGTTGCAGGAGGTGCAATAAGACCTTGTAATATTTTTTGTGTGTAACCGTGGAGAATTGTTTGGAAATGTCCTCCATGTTCCATATTTTTTTGGCTTTTTACTGGCAACACTATTTCTAACTGCTGCTTATCAAGAATCATGTAGAGAATCAAATATCGTATTATTAGTAACATTTTGTACGTGTATGCACGTTGGCGCGCACACACACGAGTGTTTAGTGGTGAGAAACTATTTGAAGTAGGGTCATTCCACACCACTTCGACCATCCCTTGTCGCATCATAATTTAAAAAAAATATTAATTATTGAATTACTTATTTCCATGTCCTTCAAGTGTCCTTCAAGTGTTCACAATCGACATTTCAGGCTTGCCTTTTATTTTATTTTATTTATAAAACTTCACACTACAGGCAAATGCCCATTTTTAGTATTGTACATACCATAATAATTGACATAAACATATAATTCATACATGTCTCACTCATTACTTGAATATACGTGAATATACGACTATTTTGTTTTCAACCTCTGATGGCGCCGCCAGGTGGTTCGTGAAGCGCTAGGAAGGGGGGCGTCACGCAGCGTGATTGGTGTCTCCCCTGCCACTACCACCACCACTGCCAAGGCCAATGCTTCAGTTGAAGCTCAACGACGGGCGCGTACGGATGTCTGCTACAATCGACTCTCCCCCCAACTGCAAGGTGTGTTACTGGTTGACTTTATGGAGCCGGCGACCACAATCAATGCGACTGCATACTGTGAGACATTGCGCAGACTACGCATAGGCATCCAGAACAAACGGCGAGACATTGTCTAGCTTCATGACAATGCCCGACATGTTGCTGCGTCAACCCAAGACCTTCTTCAACGATTCCACTGGGAAGTGTTTAATCACCCTCCCTACACCCCAGACCTGGCACGAGTGACTTCCACCTTTTCCCGGCGATGAAGAAGTGGTTGTGAGGACGGCGTTTCCACACCAATGGAGAGCTTCGGACACCGTGCAGACCTGCTCAACAGACAGGCGCATCTTTTTTTTGCAGAGGGTATTGGAAAGCTGGTGCATCGGTACGATAAATGTCTGAATCTTCTTGGCCAATTTTGGTTATGTAATGTCTCGTGAAACAATAATTGAATCGGTCACATTGTCTGCAGCGTTTGCACAGGTTGAATTTTCTCTTAAGTTGTGTAACAACTTGTGTTAAATACTCAAAATGTGGGTTTTATAAATCTTATTCTCCACTCACAGACACTGTTTATATGCATATTTATATAATTTAATTTATGACATTTGAGATTAACTTAAGTAACCAATCAATGTGTTTGCTTTTCGTTATTTCGAAAATTTGAATAATTAAAGAAATACATGGTATTGTATTCAAATAAACATCAATTATGACATGCGTATTCATCCAAACTATTTTCAGGGGATTATGATGAACTTTTGGGGGGGGGGGGGTAATGCATCCACAGTCTTGAGATGATGAACATCCCTGTTTAGGGAGAAGGGGTAGATCAAATATAGTGTTCAGTAAAGCTAAGAAATTTTACTTTTACGCTGTCGTAATTAAATATTTATGGGCATTATGACATTATTTGGGGGACGAATTATATGATTTAGGGAGGACGCGCCATTGGCCTTTGGGGGGGGGGGGGGTATGAGCACCTCTTATGGACCCCAAATAACAATGCTCAATGCCTGAGAGCACATGCACAGTGTTACCACCTCTTCTTGACAGTGTTATAACTTTTAAATTTACAGCTCACGTATCTTTCGCATTTCATTAATAATTGTTCTAAGACCTCCTATAATTTTTCCAGTAACCATTGTGCGATTTATTTCAAAATATTCCCTTAGGGTATCCGTTTGCTGCACGTTTACGCTATCAACGTAAACAATGATGTCTTTGAATATTCATTTAGAAATTGGATAACCACCAGCATGTGTAAAGAACATTGCTTCCCAAATGAAAAATAATAGCAAAGTAATATTATTTCCGTCAAATCTTTCACTTTTAATGCATCAATTTACACACTGAATTTGTAATTTTATCTTTGAAATGACCTTGTCTGATGTTCCCAATTGGTGCATTTTTAGTGCATTACATGGAACACCAGCTGATAAAAGTATCTACCTTCTTATGCATTTCCGTGTGCACTGTTTCATCAACCGAGCAATTATATAATTACATTTGTAGACAATACCACATCAGCAATGATATGCAGTCAACATAAATTAAAATCAAGAAATGGAAATTTCAATGATATAAAAGAAAATGGACAAAATAAATATATCACACACATTGCAATTGGAGCTTCTGAATCAAACTCTCAAACATACACATTTTGGAATTTTGTTTTTATTTTAGTTTTAATGATTGCCTATATTTTTGAAGGAATAAGTGCAATTCTATGTAATAATTTTTTGACTGATTACTGTAGGTGTCACCCCCCCCCACACACACACACACAATCAACACGCGCATACACATACACACACACACACACACACTTCAAAATAGTGAGAGTTGTTTGTGTTGGGCGCATGGCAGGATTGGAAGTCTTAGTCACACTTGCGAAAACAGAACCTTCAAGTTAACTTCTCTACGACTTTCAAAATCCTCTCCTCAAAAATTGCCTCCTAAGCTCTTCCAAAAAAGTGGTCAAAGGATTGAAACAGGTTATAGGAAGTACCCGTGTTGGATCTAGAGATTACGACACGTATCATAGGAAATTGTTTCCAAATTCCGTTACAAGGGGTTGCTATGTATAATGCAAGGAGCGTTTGGACTTGCTAGACATAGTAGGACATTTTAACACCGTCAGACCCTAACAAGTGGCTTCCTCATATGCAAAGCGGTTGTCCTACAGCCAGTGTGACTGAGCATATCATTAAACTTCTAGGGTTTTACATATTCCCCCAATCTTGTCTCCCATCTCCCCTGCAAGTTACACCGAAGGACAAGCAATGGGAATTTTGGAGCCGAGCACCGCACTCAATCTTCAGGGGAGAGACAGAAGTCCGTAGAATCCTCTGCCTCCAATTTAAGGCATGTTTGCCTTCCACGTATTTGCTCGGGAAAACAAGAGACGCTGGTCCTCAAACAAAAGCAACAATCTGAACACAAATGAAGGCATTGTTTGCGGTTGATGTCTTTGACGACAATCGAGAACGATCCTCCTGTATTTTGAGAAGGTTAAGGAAACAGGAGGCCTCATTGTCCGTGGATTGGGCGTCAACCGTGAACGTTTATCTCGCGAGGTGCATACGTGGAATTGCTTGTCCCTAGATCCCTCAACGGTGGACACGCCTCGTTCAGTATGGTGACAACCAGCGGTGCCAACCCTAGCATAATAGTAACAAGCCTAGTATAATAGAACCGAAATATGACAACTCACAAAGTTTTTGAAGATGGCTTGAGATAATGGAATCTCCCTCACCCGGGTTAACGTCGGCGTTACCTGTTTGGTTAAATGTGCATAGTTTCCTTGTTTACTTATAAGTCCACTTTATGCACAGGAAGGCTAATTGAGATTGAATCTACAGTTTAAAATGGGATTCGATAGGGTGACCATAATATTTTGACCTAAAAATGGAACATCCTAAGGATGTCTTATTACCCTCTCTTTTTCCTGAAAAATCGGTTAGGCATAATTATAAAATAATTGTTATTATTAAAGTATTATATATTAAAATGTGGATTACATAATGATACATTATAAACAATAAATTAAACATGATCTTCCTATTTCAAGAGATATTAATTATTATAATCTCGGTATGACCTGCATAGTGTTTCTGCTCTCTTCTGATCAACCTTTGATGTTAGTCCTATACGCTGAAATTGAGGAGTACCAGAAGTATTCATCAACCGTTCAGAGGCCTCCTCGATGGTGCAGAGGTATCGTCGTCGCCTTGTAATCAAGGGGTCCCGGGTTCGACACCCGGTGAAGGCACACAGTGCCACTTTAAACTGTACGGTCAAGTCCCGATTAGGCTTTCTGTCCATAAAGTGGATTTAGAAAAAAATAGTTCAATCAACCGTTCAGAAAATTCCCCAATTATCTGACACGCGAGACATTTGTATTTTGAGATTGTGTCAAGACACTGGAATTTAAATTCTTGTAACAGGTCTATATTGAAACTACATATATGCTTCTTGGTCATGCTTATTGACTGCTCTACAAATAAAGGTACACACACAAAAATGCTAACAAACAGTAAACTGCTGTATGCTCGAATGTTCTCGACGAGAAGCAGTTTGATTGTCGTGATGTACTTGAAACGCAGGCCAAATTCCATCAATATTTTTTTCAGCATGAAATGTCTCTCAAATTTGGACTTGTTTTTCAAGCTATTTCCTAGACTTTTATAAAACGGGACAAGTAGTGCGATTTTAATGATATCGACAGGACAACCGGGACACGCCTCTGAAACGGGACTGTTCCGAACCACTCGTACCTCAAACGGGTATCGAACCCGGGACCCCTAGTTTACAGGTCGACAACGTTACCACTACTCAATCGGGGAGATTCGTTAAATGTGGATGGAAAATAAGTTAAAATAAAAAGTAAACTCGTCAATACCGTTCCTAAATTATCGTACTAACATCACATCACCTAATCTATGTAGGAGCGTATGTGTTGCGGCTACAGTCCATGCTTATTTAATAGCAGGGTGTGAATTAAGGGGGAAGAGGGGATCCCACCATCCCTAGCAATAGAGGTAAATCCCTACCATCGATGATTTCATCCCACCAACCACAATACACAGATCAAACAAGATGAGAAGAGCCCCGGGCAAATCGCGAACTAAAGTGGACAGTCATTTGTTTTCTCCTCTCGCTTCCTGTACATTTGCATATTTGTAACATCCCTTCCTTGATTCGTTGTCAAAAACTTCAACAACGTTAAATATTACGTGTATACTTTCGCCGTGTACGGTTTTATTTTCATGATTATACAAAAACTTGACACTAAATAAAGGTGATGATCATGTGTTGAAGAACGACGCACAAGATGATGTGGGATGCACAACCGACTGTAATTTCATTAGCCACATTTCTTGAATGCTAAGTTTTATTTTCGTCAGATTCAACGGAAAAGAGTAGGTACATAATATTTCTTCAGTGTCTAAATATGCCAGCTAGATCCAGGCAGGGGGTGGGTGCAAATTCGGTGCAGGGTGTGCGAAAATCTATTCTGGTCCTGGGCGTATAAATCTCTAGCTACAGCTCTGATAAGGAAGTATTTCCTTTTGAGAGACCATTAATAGATATACACCATTATAGAGACATGCACACAATAAAAGTATGAAATTTTATTGATCATTATTAATAGAAAGCAATAATTAAATAATATGTAACACTTATTAAAAACATTTTACCTAACTTCTAATTTCTTGACATTTTGAAGAAGTTGTTAAAAGAATTAATAGTTTATAAATGTAGCAACTTAATTTCTTTATGTACGTATTAATAATGATATTATTTATTTAATAATTGATACATATTTCATTATAGTAATATTATATATATATCCGCAGTTTCGGGCTTGCCCCCTCCCCCTCAAAAATACCTGGGTACGGTATATTCCTGAGGGGTGATAGGGGTAGTGTACCACTAGTTGTGGAATATGTGGTGAAAAAGGTGAAAACTCGTGACATCGTCCCCAATTCGACAATGCCTTCAAGAGCCTGTTTTTGAACATTGGGAAATCTGTCGAACGATTTGATAATATTTCGTATACTCCCAATATCCAACA
The DNA here is from genome assembly GCF_977018435.1 of Lepisma saccharinum. NCBI lineage: Eukaryota > Metazoa > Arthropoda > Insecta > Zygentoma > Lepismatidae > Lepisma > Lepisma saccharinum. The sequence goes on along the minus strand of NC_139236.1, from coordinate 18,991,600 downwards.
GTTCTTTTCTTTACGGAGGAGTTGGTATCGCTGGTGACAACGGGTTTTTCTCTTGAAGTAGCTATTATGCAGAGGAAGAATGGAAGACCAGCCGTTAACCTGACACCTTCTACACCCTCACGAGTTACTGCCACAACCCAGGGACCGCGGACAAGGTGGTTGTAGAGGAACGCATCCTGGGATTCAAATCGAGCCGACAAAGCGACATTTTGGTAAGAACCTGTGTGCCATAGATTTACAATGCCATGCTGGCGAGACGGCCTTTTTATAGACTCGCTTTCTTAGTGTTGGAAAGAAAGGGTGTGTTATCTTGGACAAAACGGACCCCTGAATTCAACTACCTTGGTATTGTGTTTACATTATAACCATTTTTTGTACGGTGCATTGTAAAGAATAAAAAATGGGATATATATAAATTACTGAATCACTTATTAGGTTAAAGAAACGAGCATAAAATAATGCACCTAAGGGTAGTGTAAGTCGCTTTAGCAGTATTTGAAAAATGAAACGTACAGCCACATGCAAAAATGGGTTGTGAATGTATAATGCAATTTACGTCTTCTTTCTTCTTCCTCAACCTAATGACAACAATGAGCATGAACAATGGCAAATTTTGTCAAACCTTGTTTCAAGTCCACTTTATGCTCAAATAGGCTAATCAGGAGTGGACTACAGTTTAAAGTGGGCTGGATACCAATGTCAATATTTCTCTGCCTTAGATCGAACCCGGGTTCCATTCATTACAAGGTGACAACGTTACAACGGAGAGGGAGTAAATAATGATGAAAAGAAGTGGATGAAGGAACACTCACAAAGGAATGCCAACTGTGAAATTAAAAATGGAAACCCCCATTTTGTATTGTAGAATCGGAAAGAGAACTTCATTCCGAGTCCAACGAGTTATCAACCATCCTACTAGCTCAATTAGAAACGGAGATATGGCGATTTTAAATTTTCGCAAAAAAGAAAAAGAAAAAAGAAAGAAAAGAAGTGAAAGCTTCATAAAACCCAAAAAATGTTCAAATGTGATTGTAGACCTCCCTTCCATATACTCTATTGAAAGGTCTTGACGTGCAGATTCCGAATCTGTAATCGATTTCTCTCTAGCTCAATTGATTTTTTTTTTGGAAATTATGAAATTTTCAGATTTTTATTATTATTATTATTATTATTTAAATCGCCATATCTCCGTTCCTAATTGAGCTAGGAGGATGGTTGATAACTCGTTGGACTCGGAATGAAGTCCTCTTTCCGATTCTACAATACAGAATGGGAGTTTCCATATAAAATTTGTTGCGATTTGTTAACTTTATAATTCAGGATATTTAGAAGTTTGTTTACGCATTCACTTGATTCACACAAATTTAATTGTGCATCAATTTATTAATAGACTAATTTAACTATCAAAGAAACCAACCAATAAATAAAAATATAGTTCCAACCTAGTAATCCATCGTAAGAACACAATAGATAAGACAGAAACTTGCAAACCATTTGAAAGATTTGAGTGAAAGTCAGTTACAATAATTTATGAAATGTGCAAATACTAGATTAGTACAGTGAGTTTTAAAAATCCTGGATTCTAAAAACCTATACCTTTTAAAGTAATAGGTTTACTAAAAGGAAATATAGTTTGTTACATAGAGGAAACTTTAAAATTAATGTTTGATGTGGTTTGGTTCATGTCACAGTCCTCTTCTATCAGATCGTGCACAAATCTCAACTTGTAGGGCCTGTCTTTCACTTTCTTGTGTAAGATGCTGTCTAACGTAGACCTCGCCACTTACAGTTCCAAGGATCTTCGTTTAAGACATTTCGTTGCACGCTCTCCTGTACTTCATCCACCACATCGTCACTCGTTCTTGGCCTCCCACTACGTGGCAAATCTGTTACGCTTTCCGTAGCCTTAAACTTTTCGTACAGTGAACGGCAAAGATAATAGTAGGCAGGCAAATTGCCCATCGCTATATTCCCTGTGTTGTTTAAAGGAATGGAATTCTGTTTATTCTAAGAAGGTATTGTCGTCTGCATATTGAGTTTTTTTTTTTTAAAAAAATCAATTCATTATCTTCACATAGTGTAAAACAGACCAAATGAAAATGGTCATCTACAATTCGTCTACTGTTTATTTTGCCGTTGGGTGTACAGTGGGATCCATGAGTATTACCGTGCAAATTTTCCATGACTATTTTCATTAATTTTTCTCTTACATCCTGTGTATTTTTAAGCGATGGATTTTTATGTATGCTGGTGCAGAAGTTGTCAACAGCTTGTTTTGAGTTTTCTTTAATTCTTGAAGCCCTTATTGGGTTAAATAAAGTGCACGAACATGGTGATGGACAATTTGCACGGTAATACTCATGGATCCCACTGTACATCCCTAGATACTTGTCTCCGCTGGAGGTATTTTTCCAAACGTTGTTTGGAACCTTCTCCGCATGAAAACACAAGATTTTAACTCGGCAAGCCATAACGCGCACTGAGCTTTTCCCTGCATCGACGCCATCTTGAAATCACGTGATCACCTGCCCACACTCATTTATCAGTGTGGACAGAACAAAATTTTAAATTTTCCTCTGTGTAAAAAATAATGTTTCGTTGTAACAAGCCTATTACCTTAAATTTATAGCTTTTTAGAATCCTGCAGGACTTTTGAAACACACTGTATATAAACATAGACGACTAACTCACCGTATATGAATAAAGAGCAATGCACTTGCAACCAGGGACTGGCTCCGCCGTGGTAGTAGGTTCCCACGTCTGTTCCTCTTGCCCTACTTCCGGTTCGCGTGCTTCTTCCGGAGCTGCTTCTTCTTCGACCGGAGGCGCCGGTTCGGGCTCCGTGGCCGCTGCCGCCGCCGCCGCCACCGCCGCAGCCGCAGCCACATCTTCTTCGCCCCAGTCGACCTTCGTCGGGTCGTCCCAGCTTGCTGTCAGCTGTTCGATTCTGAGACGCTCCTGTTCCAGCATGGCTGAGAACGAGAAGAAAACATGAATTCACCAGACATTTAGTATCTTTCATGTGGCACAAAATTGCAGTTGTTATAGAATCAGTAAATCATACCCAGAATATATGTATAATTATTCTTTTTAGCACAATAGCCCAATCACGACAAAAATAAAATGGCAACACACGATGTAATGTTGTCATGAATGTGTAAGTTTTTTTTTTTTAAGTCTATAAGAATAGCAATTTACTCCTGACCGTATGGCAGACGGTGTACTTAGGATGGCCATTATTAGGCAGGCCATAGTAGGCATCCTTCTGCATACAGCAGATGACACTTAAAAATGACGAGGTGATTTAGTAGGAGCAGCGCGCGCGCGTCATGTGCGTGTGTGAGTGTGTGTGTGCATGTGTTTTGATTAACGAAACCTATCCTGAGCTAATGTATTCGTGAAACCCGACGTCGCCTTGGTGCCCGGGTTCACGATCTCTCCAACGATACTCCCAGGTTCGAATCTTGGCATCAACATGGGTGTTTCTTTGTGAGTGCCCCTTCCTCGATTCAATCTAATCACCATTCATCCTGATTGTCACGAGTAGCCACAACCGACAGGAAAGCGACGCTACATAACAAAAATACAACAAATTCATTAAACCTTGTAATACGTCTTCAGAAAAAAAAATTGCCACATGTGCAAAGTAATCGACAGGCATAGGAGATTGAAGTTATAATGTAAACAATTACACTTATTTTTTAGAATAAGTTTTGTTTAATCTTTGTCAGTCACTTAACATTGAAAGAACGTAACATTTGTTACACTTACTATACTCACTTTAGGGTCCACGCTAATTATTTCCACATGAATATTAAACAACACAGTTTACAACCAATAACTAAACAAAGATTCAAGGTTATATACTTGATACGAAAGATTAAATCTGAAATGTGACTCTGATTTGTTGTTTGATTCATTTCTGATTGATTGATTAACTTGCTTTCTTCGCTTCTTATGCCACTTTTGGCTAATTTGCGAAGATCGGGATGAGTGATGATATGATGAAATTAATGAATGGACACTCACAAACATCCATGCCCAGGCCAGGATTCGAACCCGGGACCCCTGGCGTCGTAACGCTATGTGCTAACCACTCCGCCACGGGGGCTGGCTTGATTTATTTCTGATATTGACAACAGCTAAACGCAATTTCCAAATAGGAGATGGTACTGATTGGTTTTGATTGTAAGAGGATAAAATGATGCCTCGAAGTATTCTTTCATGTAAGTCTACTTGTGACTAATCGCGGCGTTGAGAATAAATTGGTGTTAGATGAAAATTATATTGAGACGTCTACAAAGGAACACAAATGGCCAGGTCAAGATACGAACCAGGGCACTTAGCATTTGAGCGATCGAAGGTTCCATGTTCGAGTCCCAACTTGGGCATTAAGGTTCCCTTGTGAACGCCCTTGCATCAATTTAATGTAATCAATATTTTCTCTCTGTGTTGATAAATCCAAAAACGGAAGAGAAATAAGAAATAGAAGGCTCAAATGTGCTCTGCAACTACATAATTCCAGGCTTCGCGTTCAATCAATGACATAACTGCTCATGGTGCGAAATCCTGGGGAAGAAGGGGGATTTCACCCTATCAACAATCCTCGCCTCAAAAATCCCCCCCAAAATCCGGGGGAGAGATTTTGTTAAAATAACAAAAGATAAGCAATTAGTTTCGACTTCAATATACTTCAATAAGGATAATATCGAAAACACATGTGGTTGTGAGTTTCAGCGGCTTTCTCTCTCTTTTTCAAGACATCATTAACAGATTTACACCAAGAACAATATACGCACAATAAAAGCAAGACAATAATGTAAGAAAAATATAACTATGAAATCTAATTGATTTATATTAATAGTAAGCAAAAACCAAAGAAAACTTATACATAATAAAAACTATTTCATATTTTATTACATCTTTAACCAGTAGTTTGCTATTTTGCAAATATCTGATGTGTATAAAAGTTTAAAAAATGTAATTCCTCTGTATGTATTTGATAATAATAATAATAACGTATTTTCAATTATTTATTAATTTATTCTTTAATAACATTATAAATATGAATATCATAATAATTTATACATATATATTTGTGTGTGTTTGTCGATGAAGAACTTCCGAGTTATTCCATGCCAAATCAACACAGATATGTGCAATTTTTAACCTGACCATCTCCGATTTTCATGAAATTTGGGGAGTTGAAACTATGCATAGAACTTAGTAACTATGGAAATTTTTAGTTTCGTGCGTCTTGTAATTGTTAAATTATTCAAGGTCAAAGTTAGCAGAAATTGCCCTTTTTGAGCCCGCTTAGCTATACTAAATCTGCTGTAACTCCGCCCCTATTTCGCCTAGGAAGCTCAAATAAAGCTTATTGTACAGGGAATTGAACAAGCTTTCCAGTGATATATAACAAGCCTACCTTTGGATAAAAATATAATTTTGTCACGTGACCTTGACTTTGACCTTGAATATCTCAAAACATGTCATCACCAAAAATCGTGAAAAAAATATATTTGGTCCCTCATTCCATACTCTAAAACATATCAAAAAATCATTCTGGGACTGCAATGGGATCAGAAGATACAAAATAATATGTGTCACTATGTGACTGATAAAAGCCCGATTACATGAACTATGAAAAGTCAAATGTCCCTTAACACCCCCTACAAAATGTGAAGGAGTTATCCTGGGTACAATTGGTCATGAAAGAAATAGGTTAGGCACAGGGAGATCCCTAGCCGTGTGTGTCAAGCGCAGATCCGGCATATTGTTGACCGCCATATTGAATTCAACGCAAAAATTTCAAAGGAAAGGGAGTGATGTGATATATCAAATGAGGCTAGAATTTCACGAGAAATGAAGTGACGAAGGTTTATCCAACATATATTTAACCAGCAAAAATTTATTACTGCATGCTTGTAACCATTTTCTCCTTTTCGAGGTGTTAAAAATAAAGCATTGGAATGCTCCTAACGTGTTAGGAACTCATCGAGATCCCGCTGACATCTTGGGAGAGAAAGAAGTATACGCACCATTGCATATGATTTTAATAGTTGAATAGTGAAGAATATTGGGAAAAGTATCTCAAACAATAACGTGACACTTCCTTTGGAATGAAAAATTCTTCAGTGACGAGGCACATTTTTATGTTCACGTTAAATTAATAAAAATAATATGCAATACCTGTGATTTGCTCAGTCGAATGGTTGTTGCTGGTAAGCTAATTATGTGGTATAATGTATGGCGAACGGAAATGGTTGGTCCATATTCAACAACGGAACCTTAAATGGTGAGGGATTCTTGGATTTGTTAAGTGAACAGGTTTTTTCACCCTTGCTTACGGGATATGGCACTTTTCGAGAGTTTTGAAACAGGACAGAGTGTGACCACACTATGTAGACATATTCGCAATTTCTTCATGGTAATTTTCTAGGTAGATTGATGGGCACACAGGGATCTATTAAAAGGCCTGCACATTCCCCAGATCTAACATCTTAGGAGGACTTTTACCTTCAGAAACATTTGAAGAGAATGGTGCATGCACTAAAAGTCCCTGATATTGACCATCTGAGAGAAGGCATAGTTGCTGCTTGCGATGTTGTTGCACATGCTACATTACCAAATGTTCTATGCGAGTGTGAGAGACGTCAACGAGTGTGCTCACAGGAACATTGACAACATTATAATGTGCATATATCGTAAGTGAAAGATATGTGTATAACTTTTTGCTGGCGTAAGATACGTTGGAAAATCCTTCGTCACTTCATTTCTCATGAAATTCTAGCCTCCTTTGATATATCACATCACCCCCTTTCCTTTGAAATTTTTGCGTTGAATTCAATATGGCGGTCAGCAATATGCCGGATCTGCGCTTGACACACACGGCTAGGGATCTCCCTGTGCCTAACCTATTTCTTTTATGACCAATTATACCCAGGATAACTCCTTCACATTTTGTAGGGGGTGTTAAGGGACATTTGACTCTTCATAGTTCATGTAATCGGGCTTTTATCAGTCACATAGTGACACATATTATTTTGTATCTTCTGATCCCATTGCAGTCCCAGAATGATTTTTTGATATGTTTTAGAGTATTGAATGAAGGACCAAATATATTTTTTTCACGACTTTTGGTGATGACATGTTTTGAGATATTCAAGGTCAAAGTCAAGGTCACGTGACAAAATTATATTTTTATCCAAAGGTAGGCTTGTTATATATCACTGGAAAGCTTGTTCAATTCCCTGTACAATAAGCTTTATTTGAGCTTCCTAGGCGAAATAGGGGCGGAGTTACAGCAGATTTAGTATAGCTAAGCGGGCTCAAAAAGGGCAATTTCTGCTAACTTTGACCTTGAATAATTTAACAATTACAAGACGCACGAAACTAAAAATTTCCATAGTTACTAAGTTCCATGCATAGTTTCAATTCCCCAAATTTCATGAAAATCGGAGATGGTCAGGTCAAAGGCTGTGTTGATTTCGCATGGAATGACTCTTCCTACCCCCGCAAATCTTCAATGATTTCGCTCCCTGTAACTACTGTATTTGTCCTTTGACGTCACTCACCATCAACCTCCGCCGTGCTTTCCCTGTCCTGCTCGGGGTCCCTGGCGTCCGAAGGCCTCTCCAGCACGGTGGCCTCGGAAGCGTCGTTGTAGTCGCTGTCGTAAGCAGCGTCCGAACCCACTTGCTCTTGCTGAAACAAGGAAGTAGAAGCACCACTTGTTAAATCTCAAGGGAAATTATCCACTTTATGCAAAAGGAGCATACTACCACTTATAAACACAAGCTCACTGAGAATACTTAAGACCGAATCACACGGAACTGGATTTCCAGTAGGAATGCCCTATTTGGGTCTGGACTGGGCTACCTGGCTGGAAATCATGGCTGCCGGGCTGGCTGCTTGACTGGTTTTGAAGACTAGGCCATGTTCTAATTGCAAACGGCTTTCTCTGCTAGATTGTGTGGAACAGCTAATCAGAGCGAAGTTTGGCCATGTGAAGATAATCTGTGAATTTGGCAAAGGAAATTTTCTTGTCTGTGGTTTCAGAGTGTTGGTTCTTGGTTGTTTTTCTAGTCTCGATAAAAGAAAAATTAACAGAGATGATGTGCATTTGCGTTAAGTTCATTAATATTTAGGAATTTATTCAAAGCGATGAGATTTGTACACGACAAATGTAACAGCCGATAATGAAAATCCTTAATATTATAAATGTATTAAATGTTCGACGTATGTAGTTCAATAAAATATTTTTTATGAATGAATCTTGCGAATCTCACGTATGAATATGTATACTCGAGTTCATTAAAAAGCATTGATTACCATATTTTCTTTGGAGCCAATTTCTAGTCCATACTATTCTTTTAATTATTTTAATTTTTAGTAACAGCGGTAGGTAGTTATTATCCTTCAACGCTCATCAGATCGCTTGTCTGTCTTTTTATCTTGTCTGCTCTGCGCAATGTCCTGTGGGAACAAAAGTGTACTGACAAGTATGGTAACAAGTATCGTGTGAGACGAAAACTAGCAGCATGGCCAGTACCACACAACTAGTCCAACTGGAAAATCCAGAAGGAGATCGAGCCTCGTGTGATTCAGGCATTACTTTAACCATGTAGACCACTGATAAATACTGACAAGCCCAAGCACCTGGAGACCCGTTGCTTGAGAATGAGGAGGGAAAATTAGCCTTGTCTGAGTCCCTCAAAAATAGACAAATGACTAGGTTGGATGCTCCAATGAAGCAACCGGTTTTCAATTGAATTGAATTGATTTAGTTTATTTTACTTCGCGTTTTGTGCCTCTTGGCTAATTTGCGAAGATGGGGATGAGTGATGAAATTGATGAAAGGACATTCACAAACAACCAAGCCCGACCGGGATTCGAACCCGGGACCCTTGGCGTCGCAGCGCGATGTGCTAACCACTCGGCTAACCGGTTTTCAAGCTTTTGGCTACACACAGGCTTACTGTGACGTAACAGTATTTCATTTGCAAGTCAAGATTTCATATTATGTAGCGTGTTGACATATAAGAAAGTATTACATGTACAGACTCGTGACGCAGTGTGCATTTATCAACACAACAAATACTATTAACTATAATTGGCCAACTTACGGGAATTTTTGTGGTATCTATTTCGATGCTGTAGCCATAAATTAAAGAATTTAGTGACCTGTTGACCAGAATTTCCTTAAAGCCCTTCAGAAAATTCATTCTTGACTTTCATATTGACACTGCGTTCTCAGATATCCAAGATGGTGGAGCCCCGAGTTTTTGTCAGTTATCAATATATATCGTCATTTAAAATTCACCATTTTCTGGTCTGAAAAATGTCCGTCGCCATTCAACTTCCTGTCTCTTTTTGAGGTGGACACATTTCGTATCCTGGGGCGCGTCAAGTATCTGAGCGCTCAGCGAGCAACGTGATTGCTCAGCTACTTGATGGTCAAATAAGCGTTTCTCGGCGAGCGTTGCTCACTTGATCGTTGCTCACCACAGGTTTGAGACACAGAATATAGCGTTTTTGTGTTTCGATCTCGTGCGGTAAAGAGTAAGAAGAAGAGTACTGGGTGAGGATGGTGTCCAATGAAGAAATTTTTATGATTAACGATTGCAATATAACGTAATTACAGTAAGTAAAAGTAACAGAAGGTAATATAATTTCCACTTTTTGTAATTGTATTAATATGAAAGGTTATTTTTTTCATATATATACACCGTAGTTTTGAAAAGTTGTGCAAGTGCGTGAAAAATAAAATTTCGACAGTATTGTCTACATCAACCATTTCCATAATTAACAGCTCTTCAAAATCTCTGAAATCTTTCCCAATGGACGCAGTCACGTTAAATTTAAAGGCACTGATATTTCGATCAATGAGCACACATCAAGTAAATGATCTGCCTGTTCAACGAGCGAAAAGCTTGTTCAGCGAGCATCCCTCAGATACTCGACGCACCCGTGATGAAAAGAAAGAGCCTAACGTACCTATGAAATATACTGCATCAGTGCTCTGACCACTACACAATAGTAGTTTTTGTTTCCCTAACTTGCTATTTGGGGATTCAAAAAATGTATTGTCCCGGGGAGTATTCAGGTGCTGACCTGTAAAAAGGTAAAGTAAAGATAAAGTGGTCACCAGTCCATGAAGGCGTACAGGGGGTGTGGGGGTAACGCCCCACACTTTCTTGATCCGGTCGTGAGTGGGGGTGATGTGATCAGCATCACGCCCCTGACCGCCTTTACCCTCCAGGGTTTCCCCCAGGTACCCATGTCATTCGACGCTGGGTGGGCGCCGGAGCCTCTTCCAACGTTAGAAAAATTCCCGAATTGACGTGTTCACTCCATATATTCCCAGGATAGAGTATACATTCACTTCGAAGGCTGCTTAGCCGCGTGGTCAATGCCGACAGACGATGGTGAGGATGATTATCCAACGTCTAAACTAAGTGATATCTGCTAAGGGAGTAAACAGGAAGAGAGGTTCTGCACCAGCATGGATAACCTCATAAAAATAACTTGTCGCTAACAGAATTACAGAAAGGTGAAACTGAGCAGGTCAAAACACATAAAGAGCTGTAGCACCTTCTAAGAAGAAAGTTCTTGCTATTGGAATTTTCATAGAATAGGGTTTGCACCATTTGATTAAACTCGGCACTGGGATGGCTTTCGATCAGGACTATGTAGGCTGCTTCCTTAGTTTTCAAGGAAACTTTTATATTCCTCCGCTTGTATTCTGAGAGTCTCATTACATGTGCCTATTCCACGTCGAGTAAACAGTCTCTGGCGTGTGGGCCAACAGCCAGGGTAATTCTCTTTGTATCCCATGTTGCATCCTGTTCATACCGGACTCCATGGCGGAGTGGTTAGTACACTTCTGTTCAGATAAACTGGCGCAGTCGTTCGAGTTGGTCCAACTTCGTAGGCGATCGTGTCTGGCGGTACAGCCGAAGTAAATGTTCGAAAAACAGCACCCGGCAGTGTTGCTTAGTAGCAAACATTTTAACCACATGCATGGAATTTTGTGTGTCTCAGACTGAAGAAAAGGGCTAACGGAAACATTGTAGCATTAATAAATATTAATGAACTGGACTGTTCACGTCTACAATCAAAGTAATGTAAATGTGAAAAAAATCGTAAAAATGTATTTTTAAGAAACGCATTTTTGACGTACGTGCCAAAGTGGTTATCACAATACGTTAAGATGCCAGGGTCTCTGGTTCGAATTTGGCCTGAGCATGGGTGTTCTTTTTTAGTGTCTCTTCGTCGTCGCAAGTAGCCAAAAGTGGCAGAAAAGCGACGCAAAATAAACAAAATCAATCAATCAGAGCATCCTGTTCATGTGCGTTTGTGATTGTCCTTTTAATCACCGCTCAACTTCATTGTCGCGATTAGCCAAAAGTGGCAGAAAAGCGACGTGAGATATCCAAATCAAAATAAAAAATAATTACATGCATGCTATGATGATCTATGCCCTTTCCCCTGTTTGTGTATGTTTCTTGTGTTCCTCTACACTCTTCTTCAGTGGGAGTCCGGTTTCTCATATTCAGGCTTTTCTACATTCACGAGGTATGTTCTATATTAATTTTACTGGTTTGCGAGTGTAGTTTTTCGGAGGCGAACTGCTTGATAGTATACATTTTAGTGTTTTCTTGTTGCTGAATGTGTTCTTAATTTCAGTATGACCAAAACTTAAATATACATAATGTAACGAAAGGAAGAAAATTATGTAAGATACGAGGAAATACGTATATCATTCGTATGTAAACTTATGTAAGATTCGAGAACTATTCTATACAGCGGGGAAAATGTGCATTTATAGCTAAAAATTGTTTTCACCAATCGTAGGATATCCGCTCATGTTTTGTAAAAATAGTCCATATTAAGTATTAACTAAATTGCATATGTTAGCTTAAAATGAAAGTAGGCAGATTGAACGGCTTAAGTACACAAAATACATGTCCCTGGAACAATATCATACCAGAAACACAATACATGCAGATAGGAAATATATGAAAATCATAATAATTATGAAGTTTGAGTAATATGTTCAACATTTATGATCTGCCCTGTGATACAGAATACCAACGGGTCAACCTTTTAGTTCTGATCTCTATCTTGAGTAGAGTTTAACAATTTCCACGTGTCCTGTTACTTTTTTTTAAATGTCTGAAAAGTGTGAATTTTGAGTGACCAACACTATGCACTGAAACGCCGCTTTACAGTTAAAATGTTGTTTATTACTGTTTTCTGTACCAAAATAGAATGTTTAATAATCACCTAATAACTGTAGTCCTATTACATTGAGGTTAATTGGAAGTGGACCTATAGTTCGGACATGTGTATTCACTGCGACAGTTTGCTGATGCTGTATTAAACCATCTTTCATATTTTACTAATTACTATTGTCATCGATGCCAGCATTGGGTGGGCAAGGGGTGTGCGAAACGAACAACGGTACTATCATCCCCTTCCCCTCCACTTTGGAGCCGTCTTGATTAGGGCTGGTGTACACCGTGTGATCTTGCTGTAAGAAACGTCAGCTAGAAAGGAGTTTTTACTTTTAATAGTGGTTATAATGTAACTTAGTAAATTAGGTAATAAGTGACTGCACGTGGACCCGAAAGACTTAATCTTCTTAAAGCATGCAGACACTAACTCAAAGTTGAAAATATACGTACATCAGCAATAGGTCTGTACTAAAATGCAGCTAACTTGTGCAACCATACATACAGAAATCTATTACCGTATTCTCGCGTCTATAAGCCGCACTTTTTTCCCCGAAAAGTGGACCAAAAAATGGGGTGCGGCTTATACACGCGAATGATAAGAAAAGCATGTGCGGCTTATACATGCGAATGAAAGAAAGTGCAGCTACTGCTAGGATACTAAAATACGTACGTTGATTTGTTATCTTTATCACATAACGGATTCATTAACAGCAAATCCAACAACAATGCATCTGTAGCAGGCTTTGCAACAATATGATATCTTATCTTTAAATATTTTTTTGCAACAATATGATAATATCTTATCTTTGAACACGAATCATCCTTACTGTCGTATTGATCTGGAAACCATTCAGTAAAGTGAAGTTGTTAAAGAAGGTTGTGGGCCTGAGGTCAAGGTTGGTACTATGAAAGGGAGGATGTCTGGCAGAAGAATCAGCTACGATGCTCATTTTAAACTTCAAGCGATACGATATGCTGAAGGAAACGGCAACAGATCTGCAGCGCGATATTACGATGTGGACGAGTCTAACATTCGTCGATGGAGAAATCAGAAGGAACAACTTGCTGCAACAAGTGGCAAGAGAAAGACATTTCGTGGAAAAGGAGCCAAATTTCCACAGGTAGAAGAAGAAGTTTTGGCCTTTGTAAATGAGAGGAGAAGTGCTGGCTATGCTGTAACCGTAGACATGATACGTTTTCAAGCTCGTGAAGTAGCTTCAAAGTTAGACATCAGTCGTCAAGCTTTCCGAGCTAGTGCGGGATGGTGTTCACGTTTTATGCGTAGGAAAAGTTTATCGCTTCGCCGTAGGACAACAATTGCGCAACATTTCCCTGCAGACTTTGATCAGAAAATTGTTAAATTTCACAAATACGTGATTCGAATGCGAAAGTCCAATGATTATAGCTTGTCTCAGATCGGCAACGCGGACCAAACACCTATTTACTGGGACATGCCTATGCCCAGCACAATTGCACCGAGAGGCTCGCACACCGTATCGATCAAGACCACGGGTGGAGAGAAACGACGATGCACCGTAATGTTGGGTGTTCTTGCAGATGGAAGGAAACTGTCACCGTATGTTGTGCTGAAGCGTAAGAATGTGCCAAAGGAGACATTTCCGCCGGGTATTATCGTACGTGCCCAGCAGAAAGGATGGATGGAAGAAGAACTGGTATTGGACTGGATAGACAAAGTGTGGAATAGAAGGTCTGGTGCATTGCTGAAGCAAAAGAGTTTGCTGGTGTGGGACAGCTTTCGTGGTCACCTAACAGACAGAATACAGACAAAATTGCAACAGTTGAAGACGTATGTAGCTGTGATTCCTGGGGGTCTAACGTCTGTACTGCAGCCCCTAGACGTTTGTGTAATTCGCTCGTTTAAAGCTGCGTTCCGGCGTCTGTATAATGACTGGATTAGTGCAGGAAACCACGAGCTTACAGCAACAGGAAAGATCAAACGTCCGACTGTCAAGCAAGTGTGTGAATGGATTCTGGCAGCATGGGAAAGTGTAAAGTCTGAGACAGTTGTGAAGGGTTTTCTGAAGTGCGGCATATCCAATGCCCTAGATGGTACCCAGGATGAAATGTTGTGGCATGATGATGTTAGTGATGAAGATGACAATACCTCTTGTGCAGAAAATATTTCAACGAGTAGCAGCAACGACAGTGAATAAGGGCTTTGAGAACTCAAACTGAATGATACGGTATTAATATGTAGATCATTGCGCTAAAATAAAGGTTAAAATACTTTTAAAATACTTACTTGAAATTCGCTACCTACGCAAAAAAAAAAAAAGTCACTCGTGCGGCTTATACACGAGAAATTTTATTTTCCTGAAATCTAAGGCCAAAAAAGGGGGTGCGGCTTATACACGCGTGCGGCTAATAGACGCGAGAATACGGTAGATAAGAAATAAAAACAAATTAACGTATTAATTTGACTCTCTCTTGTATTTGGGATCAACATACATGGATGATTGTTTCTATACCGTATTTTGGAACGGAGGGAGTACATATTATTTTATTCCTCGCTGTCGGGGAACTCCGTAACTTTCTTGAAGGAGAGAAGGAAGGTAAGAGTTCCAGTGGGGTACTAGTTACAAATGGTGGTCTGTACATACCCCAGAAACATCTGTGCGCATGGACATGGAGCTTGCAGATCGAGGCAGCTCCATCACGCTCAGGCTCTCCAGGTCCTGCATGTATTCGTCCACGTTCACTGAAAGAGAGAGGTCTAGTAAATATTATTATAGGGGAATGTTACAGATAGAACACGTTCATGGCATACAATCAACTCATGCATTTATATTCACATATTGGTGACGGGGCCTCATTGGGGAAATGATATTGGATTAAAATATTCATAATGAACTGATTTCAAGGCATTATGATGTATTATGGTGTCTCCTAACAAATGAAAAAAACTTGAGCATGATGGCATAGGGTGGATGCATGAAAAGCATTAACAAAAGTGCGTTACTTGTGTGACGCTTTAAAAATATAGCAAATTTTGACTTTATTTGTGTGTGAAGCATATAGGCTGCAGATGATAATAACTTTTATTGGTGAAACGTGCAAATTATATGCAGTCACAAACATATATCCTATATTAATGCATTTTGTTATTTACATGGAGCAGGACCACTTTTCGTGGAATTCCCCAATTATGGAAAATGCATTGGAAATGCGAACTCATTGTTTGAAATTTGCATAGATGAAGCATAGCGAACAAAAGTAATTAATGATAATGGCACCTTCAGGCATTTGTTTTCTAAAAGAGGCACAGACACTTGAAATATGTAGTTATAGGCCATAATAGAGGCATGTTTGAAGAAACCAAAATAACTTTGTGGCAATAATACAAATGCACAAATATAAAATTAGTTATGTTCAACGGATGGAGAAATCTTATACCTATACTTGTTCCCCACCCAAAGGCCTTGTTCTGTACAATTTTACTTCTTTTTAGTGATTCACCAAAGTAAAACGGGTTAGCATTGTTTTTCTAGCACTGGAATTCAATTTATTCTTTAATTTTTAGAAATCTTCTGTGAATATTATCTTCCTTAGTTTTGACAACGTTAATTGTAAGGGAAATATATTTAATCTTCATAGTTCTATTTTTATCAAGAATGTTATTATAAGAAAGTGGCCATCGTATAGGTGAATCCGGAATATTGATGATAGGAAAGGGGCCATCGTAGAGAGGTACTTGACATGGTAAGTGACAGCTGGCATTGTGGAGATTCTCGATATGCTCATTGGCATCTGGAAACATTTGTGAAATACATTACATGTGGGAAAACAGAGGGCACAGAAAGAGTGAGTAGTAAAGTTGGGTGTGCGAGGACATTTGTGCATTTCTTACAGTTCTAGTAAAAAACAGCCACATTTCTTTTCAGTACACATTTGAATGAGAGCATGATGGATTTCAGAGCTCGGTGGTGTAAATCTCTGATGCCCTAGGATGAGTAATTCGTTGCACCCCACACATTTTCGGTAATTTTAGTTGTCCGGTATGAAATAGAAAAAAAAATCAAAGCTGGTGATAGAACAAATATGCCCGATAGATTAACTATAAGTGCATTATCATCAATTCACACCAACTACGATATATACAGTGAGTTGAATTTGTTGTTTTAAGTTCAATTTATCCACAAATACGCTAATCGGGACTGAAACTACAGTTTTAAAGTGGAATCTGAACCGTTATGTAATACCCCAACGGGTATCGAACCCGATACCCCTTTGATTACAAGGTGACGACGTCAATTTATATAAATTGAACCATAATTATAATGAAATATATAGCGGTAAGTGTTTGTTTTTTTGTTGGCGGGTGGTTTTGTAACGTCTTGTGTGAATTTTGTGGTCTTCAAGAAATCTTGCACCCTAGGTTGGTTAGCAATTGAAATATTCTGCACTTTCTCCATCGTCATTGTACTTTTTTGCAATATTTCTCAACGTTTCATATATTTAGTATGAGTGGGTGAATTCACGCATACCTTCTAACTGATTTTAAGGAACGCAATGCTGGAACAGAAGCTGCGCTCTGCTGAGACAGTTTGGAACCTCACATTGTCCAAAAGAAAGCGAATTTATTTATTTATTTATTTATTTAACAAAGAATTACAAATACAGTGTTGGCCATTTTACATTGGAATGTATAACAGTGGAAAATAATATATATATATATATATGAATTACAACAAACAAAAAAACTAGATCCAATAAAGAACCTTTCACATTTTCGTACAACAACCTTTTGAAATGTGCCTGATTTTCAAAAATGTTTATTTGGCCTGTTAACTTGTTGAATTTGCTGGGTAATCAATCTGTAGAGCAGGGAACGCTGTATGAGACATAACCTTGGCTTCTGAGAAGCGAAAGTTGAGTGCTTCTTGTTGTGCGATATGGTACTCGAAAGGGAGTTTCCTGCAGAAGGCGGTTTTCCATATTTCGCACCACTGATGGTACCATTAACTATATTTTGAAGGAATACATGGTCTGCCAGTTTATGTCTCTCGTGAGGTGGTTGGATATTTAAAATGTTGAGAAGAATGGGCTTTTTTAAGTGTTTATTGGATGTAATTCGGTAACGAACAATGGCCAGGAAGAAATTTAGAACAGAATTTAGCCTATCTAAATTTGAAGGACATACCAAAGACTAGATCGGAGAGCAGTATTCAATTTTAGGTGAAACGAAGGATTTGTAAAAAGTGCTCAGAGCAGACAGGTTGTTTATTTTGCTAAAACGATAGAATAGACCCAGCATACGCATGGAACCCTTCGTGACTGCTGAGATGAGTTCAGAAAAGGAAAGTTTCTCATCAAAGATGACGCCGAGGTGCTTCTGTGTGGCAACTCTTTGAACACAATTATTATTTGTGAATAGGTCATTGTAGTACATTTTTGAGGGTTAAGCTTTCCATATTTCGCACCACTTTATCAGGGAGTCTAAATTCCTTTTCAGAAGTGCCATATCACTGAAATTTGATATTTTACTGTATATTTTGCAATCGTCGTCAAATAAAAGGAGGTTTCTACAGGAGTCCGAAAGATATTCTGGAAGGTCATCTAGTTACAGGACGAAGATAAGGGGGTCCAAGAACACTGCCTTGGGGCACACCAGAAGATACAGCTTCATAAGAAGAAGAGGTTCCGGAAAGTACAACTTGAATTTGACGATGGACAAATTGCCTACTATTATCTTTGTCGTTCGCTGCACAAGTTAAGGAAGACGCTTTTGCAGCATCTGATCGATCCCAGTCCGTCGGCGCTGAAGTCGAGCGCCTCCACAACTGAAGGCCAGAGACTGCGTGTTAACAGTACTCCTCCCGCACGCACGAGATGTTTCCTTAGCCCCAAATGATGCGAAAGACGAAGCTTTAACAGTTTTTCTTCTTTTAACAAGCAAAAGAGGGAGAAAACATCCTCGAAAAGAGATATATGCCAGATAATTATTAACAGATGTTTCTCCGAAGCTAATGAAGATAAAGTCACCCTCCGGGACTTCTTCTCAATTAGCCGAACCGTTAACTAAGAAATCTCTGGACAACGTCGCCCGAAGATCGACTTTTGGAGATGCGCGTCTTTACTTCTGCCGTAATCTACTTAGCATGTTGTTCGAATTTAATGTTCTATAGGATCTTCAGGAAATGATGCGTATCTTTTCCAGCTTCTGCAAAAGGGTTATCGAACGGATGGATCTTGTTTCTCCCTTGACTTCACATGTTCCGGGTCAAAGAATTGGCACGCTCAAAGAATTCGCAACGCTTCGCTTTGCCCTTATGGAAAAGCGAGTGGGGATTACTAAATGAAAGAACATACAAGGTTCGAATTGAACAAGATTCAAAGGGAATATCTTGAAAACATTCTCCTTTGATGTTACGAGATGTTTGAGTGGTGTGCAAATCCAAGTAAATTAAATTTGTATCATTATAATGAACCTAGCAACAACACGTTACCTTTCATTTAGAAAATATATACACGGTTATTATAAATGATCGTCCCGATTTCACACACATGTAAATCACGTTTATTGAAACTCATATACAAAAAGGTTTATTAATGTAAAGAGTAACTCAAAGTTAAATATCATATCATTTCATATACGGTTGGAAACACTGCTGCATAATAACTACGACAGAAAATTGCTATCGGCGAAGACAGGCAGCCATTTTGTGTGTTTTGTGTGATAGTGTACAGCATTCAATTCGTAAATGGTTCTGATTTTAAAGAAATGGGATGAATCTGTAAATGAAAGTCAACTGGCCGCCCGTCAGTAAACGAGAAAACAGTGGAACGGGTCCCGTGAAAGTTTTACCAAAGGGGCTCATATTGAACGCTTCTGAGGTCATGAAGTGTTACTATTCACCTTGATGTAACGTTTTTGTATCTGGGTTTCAAAAAACGTGATTTACATGTGTCTGAAATCGGGAAGAACATTTGTAATAACCCTTGTACACATGAAAAACCGATTTAGTTGAATGATTAATTCCTTGTACTTCTTCCTCATCTTCGATTTTTGCTCCTCTAAACTAATCACGACGACAGGGATGATTGATGCTTGTATGGAATTCATGAAGAGACACTCACAAAGAAACCCCATGAATGCATATTCGAATGACCATTACGGGAAATTGAGGTTCCAACTATTCACGGTAGAGGCTCGATTACACCACCTAGGAGCATGTTTCTGGAGCGAGGAATTATCCTGGAATGTAGAACTTGTTGGACGATGGTGAAGATGAGAAGTTCCAAGGATCAGCCATATAATTGGATTCTTTTGTCTTCTAATGGGGGGAGTCCTTGCTCACACGTTATTTTCTCCCACGAATATTCCAGGAGGCGGGGATAGTCACTACACTACAGAAGGCCCCATATATTATTTTGCATTCTAAGGAGAGCTGGTCAAGGGTCGCCATGTTTCAAGATGATTGATTGATTGGTTTATTTTACTTCGCATTTCTGCCACTTTTGACTAATCGCGAAGATGTAAATGAACGATGATACGATGAAATTGATGAATGGACGCTCACAAACACCCATACCCAGGCCGGGATTCGAACACGGAACCCCTGGAGTCGTAGCGCGTTTTGCTAACCACTCTGCCACAGAGGCCGGCGCTATTTTGCAAAGGTACCCTTACATAATAAAGAGGTTTTCTCTGGATATCCACCGGGTGATTTCGGGCGAGTTTTCGACAGTTAAAGTCACTCTCAATCCCTGAATCACTTTTTGACTCTCTCTTCACTGACGCGTCTAGTTCGTTATACGGTAGAACACCGACTCGCCTACTTCGTTGATTCGATGTCAAATAGTATATTTGGTGTCTGCACAGTTTGCACTACGTTCTCGAGCGGTGTAATCTGTGTTGTATGGTCACGTGGTGCGTGCTAATCAAATGAACGTTTAAAGGTATTGGTCGAATCTTCTGAACTTGAACACCACTTTCAGTCTACTTGGTTGACCGTCATTTCCTTGCAACATCCTCACACTGGATACACCTGCACTACACCCAGTGTCAAAAAGTGCAGAGAACTAAAGGGGATCATAGGTTACTTCCGTGTACTAGGGTACCGCACACCACTGGTGGCACCAAAGAAATTAGAATCGAAAGCACGCCGTGTTGCCAAATCTATTGTACGTGCACAGTTTCCTCACTCATGTGATTACAGACGCGAAGTTGTTGAAGAGCGCTGTTACGCGTGGAACCTCGTGAGCACGGAGGAACATATAGGTCGAAGGAATTTGGTTCGTCTTCATTGTACTTTCTTCAACATACGAACACGGCAACAAGCAACGCTTTGCAACATTGTTTCAAGGCAGTCGATGTCGCTCCCAGAATGTTAACTCGCAAGTGAGATTGAGCACACACCCCTCAACGGCGATTGGCAGACAGTAATAGCTCCCATGGTGAGCCGCCAGTAGATAATGACAATGATAAGTATAATGATAAGGGAACGACACCGAGTGATAGAGTTGCTTAGCAAAATTAAACCAAATTACGTGGTGCAACCCTTTTTGAAGACCAAGGCCTGCCAAATGTATTTCCATTGGGTCAACGTGTCGAGTCCCATCAGCGCTGTTTTCTGGCTCGAGACCAGAGTCTGCTCCATTTTTCTTTGTCGAGTAGTTCCCTAATTTTTCTTGCGATACTGAGTCAATATCGAATATTAGGAGGCTCCAGCGAGAATCGAACCCCGGACCGCTCACACTAAAGACGAAAGCATTAATCATTTGAAAACCCTCGTACCTACTAAAATAGCCTACAAAAGAAATTTAGAACATAAGTTACAGTATATTAAGAATCACCCCCCCCCCCCCCCACACACACACACAAATAGGCGCACACGCAGAGAGATAGAGAAAAAATACAGAAGGAACGAGATACAGAAAAAACATGACGGCGATACAAAAGATCAAAAGTTAGAAAGAGATAGACGAAGCAGAGAATAAAAAGAGAAAGATAAATGATGGGAAAAGGTGGTTGGTTAGCAAGAGAAACAGAGGAACAAAGAGGGAGAAAGGTTAATAGGAAGGGAGGAAGGTAGAGAGAGAGAGAGAGAGATAGAGAGAGATAGAGAGAGATAGAGAGAGATAGAGAGAGAGAGAGATAGAGAGAGACAGAGAGAGAGAGAGAGAGAGAGAGAGAGAGAGAGGGAGAGAGAGAGAGAGAGAGAGAGAGAGAGAGAGAGAGAGAGAGAAGATGTTTAGTACCACGGCCTGACTACCCATATAGTCCGCACTTGTAATTATGTTGTTCATCCTTGAAACCTCAGAAATAAATTCTACGACGACGAAACAGAAAATAATACTGAAACCTCTCAAAATTTGGGAAAAGCTTATCAAGTTATTACATCACACACGTGAGAGACAAGTTCACATTGCGGTGCAGTACTATGAACCCATGAAAAAATCATACTGATGACTTTACTCGAGCATTCGTCACTTAGGAAAGTTCGTTGCTACGCCGAATTCTCGAACGGTTACATTTTTTAAAGATTCAAACTTTGTTCAAGTATTGTGTGATGAGTATGTCTGCAGTTGTGCACATACTGCATTTTGAAATTAATTTGTTAAGAGCACCATGAAACAAATTTAGCACTAACGCTAATGAAACTTTATTACGTGGGTGAAGCAAATATAAACGGGAATTTATTTCTTACTTGCAGGGAAAGTGCAGGGAAAGTGTGGTGGAGTCCTGTGGCCTTGAGGTGATGATAGTGGGTGTATCTGGAGTCTGTTCCTTCCCTGGAGTCCTTGTCAACCTTTAACATCAGTCAGTAGCACGATGAGTGAGATAACGCATCATTATCAAATTTCTTACAAACGAAAGGGTAAAATCAAGTGAAATTTTGACCAGACTTCGAGCACAGTTTGGTAAGTCCATCCTTTCAAAGACCCGTGTGTATGAATAGCATAGCATGTTTTTGGGAGGACGGGAAACTGTGGAAAATGAAGTCAGTGAAATTTCATCTGCAGTGGGCATAAGTTATGGTAGTGCTCACACGATCATTCATGAGAACTTGGGCTACAGAAAAATCGCTTCGAGGTGGGTCCCTCGCCTCCTCACTGAGGAGCAGATAAAGGTTCGACTGGAAATCTCTCAAGGGCTCCTGGCTCGTTATGAGAGAGAAGGGGATGAATTTTTGCACCGTCTTGTCACCTCTGATGAAACTTGGGTCCACCACTACACACCAGAGTCAAAAGATGCCAGCTAGTAGTGGCGGAAAAAAGAAGAGGCTGGTCCAGTCAAGGCCAAAAGCCACGCATCAGCTGGATAGATTCTTGCCACAGTTTTTTTGGGATTTCAGAGGTGTCATTTTTATTGATTGTCTTCATGAAAGAAGAACAGTAAATGCTGCTTACTATTGTCAACTCCTTCAAAGTGTTAAGGCTGCTTATCGGACCAAACGACGTGGTACACCCATCAGAAGTGTTCTGCTGCTTCATGACAACGCCAGACCTCACACAGCTGGTGCAACTGGACGAAATTTATTGGACACCACTTGAACATCCTCCATACAGTCCAGACTTATCCCCTTGTGATTATGACTTGTTTGGACCCCTTAAAGAAGCACTCGGAGGTAAGCGTTTTCAGGGTGATGCAGAAGTGGAAGAGTTCGTGTGCAACTGGCTGCACACACGACCGAGAACTTTCTGGGACAAAGGGATTGCCAAACTCCCTATCTGCTGGCAAAAGTGCATTTCAGTTCAAGGGAGCTATGTAGAAAAGTAATTACTTTGTTTTGTATTTGTATTTTGTTTCAATAAATTATGAAAAATTAATTCCCGTTTACTATATTTGATTCACCCTAGTACAAGGCAGGATTTGATCATCTCACATCCTCTTCCGCACGCACACATGCCATTAGGCGGCTCATCCGCTGTCAATCAGTCGGAAAGGAATCACATCCCACGCGTTTAAGCTTCATGCCAATAAACTCGGTCGTCAAGCTAAGCAATTCAATTTCCTCCCTAATTATGGTGGGCATTATTCTGATCAAATATCCCAGACGAATAATCGATAATTCATTGTTTATAATACACTGTTATGGGTGATACATTTAATCAAGGGCGTGCATTGAAAATCCGATGGGATTCCACATGAACTTTACCATGAAACTTGTTGTTTATGCTCACATACATTTTACAGGTATCATAGGTCTGGCCTAGTAATAATAGAAGCAATCCTAGTTATAGCCCCATCATTGACCAGTGCCTAGTCAGCAGCAACAATTTCAACTACTGTAACCAGTTCAAAAATAACAACTTTCACAAAAGCATCCATACATCATTACCTATGTTTATCTGGCAATAGAATAATAGACTGCAAAGCCGTGGCATGTTCCCCTTTCACAATCAGCTAACTTCAAGACGCATAAGGAGAATTACAGCTGATACACTAATTGCACAACTTCTCATTGATGATTCATCAGATCTATTACTACAGTCAATTTGATAAATACCTTTAGACTCTTATCATATAATTTGAAACAGTAAATGTGCTTAAATCAGTTAAGCAATAAAATGTTTGAATGATTTAAGTGTTCACTGCTTTGCCAAGGTAAAAAGAGTTGAGATTCGGATTTATGGAGTTTGTCGTTCCTTCCAAATAATGTTCAGCTTGGCTGTGAAATTTCTTGGTACTAAATGGTCTAACGCCAACAAGTCTTTAATTACACAATTACAGTCATTTTCAGTCGGATGAACACATTGCCGAAATATTGAACCTTAGAGCATAATAATTCTTTCAGTTGTTTACACGCAGGTTATAATCACGTACCGCTGGGAGGCGCTGGCAGCAGAGAGCAATGGCCGATATCGCATTTGACCAGAGCCAAATTTAATTTGCATACTTTTAACTCGTATCACTATTGAGAAATCTGACACGTCGAAGTGTCCCCCGAAGTCGACGCCAACGTTTCAGTTTGTAATCAATAAATACAAAGTATTTTATTGCTTACATGCAAATGCAGTCTAGAACAGCATTGAAGTTTATATTTTATGCGTTGCCAGGAGCTGATTCAGTTGTTACGTCTGTGCAATGAACGGAGAAAAACTATGTAACTACAACTGGAAGAAATTTTTAGCGGGAGGGAATCATAATTAAACACAGTTTTGGTGTCTGAATCATATCCAGATATTATTAGAATAATTAAATGAAGAAAACTTAGGTGAGTAGGCCATGTTGCACCAATGAGAGAGGAAAGAAGAGTTTACATGATTCTTATTGGAAAACCTAATGGTAAGAGACCTGTAGGAAGGCCAAAACGAAGATGGACCTAAAGGATATCGGTAAGGATGGAAAAGATTGGATTGATCTTGCGCAGGATAGAGACAGATGGAAGGCTTGTGTTGCTGCAGCCATAAACCTTCGGGTTTAAGAAAGCTAAAGAGTTAGTTAGTTAGTTTTGGTGTCTTAACGTAACTTAGCACATTCATCAGCAACAACGGGATTGGGCAGCAAATAATAACATTTAAGGCGAGGAGGGACACTTTCCCCTAGGTCGTTCTCGCTGGGGCTCGCTGCCGATCACTGTTGCCAACTTCGCTCTTTTGGAGCCAGATCTGGCTCTTTCCTGCACTCGTTTCACTGTGAACTGTGGCACCCGCCCTCTGCCCCACCATGATGCCACCACTGGCTCAGGCCCATAAAGACCATCCTTTGCCATGAGTGTACATTTTGCACGTGACATGATATTCATATATAGGGCTGCGTCATCCACCCCCTCTTTCCTCCCCAGGTATTTTTATATATAGCGCTGTGGCTAAGGTGAAGATGACAATATTATTATCCGGGAATCCTTTATTTTCAATTTCATATGAACATCATTGGATTATTAAGATGGGTGATGCAGCCAAATCTAGGCGGTGAAAACTAAGAATAAATTGCCATCACTTTAAAGCTAACGGTAATATCAGCGCCCCCACCCTCTG